>NC_141335.1:180000-215000 GCF_037954235.1 Aulostomus chinensis
AGCTTATGAGGTGTACTAAAGCCTATATTCAAGGTTCATCCATTTATACAAGCAGTAGATAAAATATTTTTCATGTGATCAGTGATGTCACAGACAGATGAGGTCAGCATATTTTATTACTGTAGAGAAGCAGCAGGAGCAGAATGATGACATCACAAAGCCCCACCCCCAACAAGCAATAAATGCACCAATCACTGCTGACTGCAGTCATGTGACCTGCCTGCTGACAGGCAGCCTCCCCCAGGCATCTTGGGAGAGGATGTGAAGCAGGTAGCTGTCAGTCAGTACAGGAAGTAGATCTGTGCGAACTGTGTCTGAGAAATAAAGTTTCTTGTAAGTTTGGTAAAATAAATTCCATTAAAATAAAGTAACCCTCCCAGCACTTGCGCGCGCGCAAACACACACACACACACACACACGTATATGCATCAACAACATGGCCACTCATAGACACCCCACAGCATCAGCCAGGTAACTGCATTTACTGCGTGATGTCAGCAGCCAATCAGAAGACACCATCAGTTCAATCATTACTGGGTATTACTTAAGATCTAAAATCTATTATCATACATGATGTCATCAAAGTCGTCACACAAGCAGGAAGCATGACAGGCTCCACTTCCAATCTTGTCAGCTGAAAACCACATAAAGAAGAATCTACATGTTGATGTTATTGATTATTAAAATGAAGGGGCAATTTCACCGGTCTTTTATTTTGGTAGTGAACTTTCTGTTTGACTAAGCTCCTCCCAACGTGACACATCGTCATCTTCAGGAAACTCACAGGAACTCGGTGAAGAGACTGAATCCAGTTGGGAGGTGGAAGGTTTTCCCACAAACAGCAGCTGTTTTGATCTGACTGGAGGAGAACAAGCAGCAGGTGATGTCACAGGAAGAGAGCGGCAGCATAAATCAGTCATTATCATTGTGTGCGCTGATCAGCCATAAAGTGATACGAATGAGAAGAAACATCCAGAAGCTTCTGATCATCTTCTTTGTCACATCTGGAAGGAAAACAGAGTCAGTTAGCCTCACTGCTTGAGTGCAGGGTCAGCCTTCTAGTTTCACTCTGATATAGACACGTTACTATGACAACAACCTCATCACCATAACTGACCTGGACAGGTGCTTTGTGGAGCCATTTCTCTTTGTCTCCACCCATTTTCAAACAAGAGAACAGGTCACAGACCGTTGGCAACATCAGGCGCTCCTGCCAGGCAAAAACCAGGGTACGTTACCAATACATCAAGCAATCATCCAGCAGTTGGCCGGCCCAACAACGTTGCTGTTGAGATGTTAAACACTTGCAGACCAGGTAACTCTCATCTTCCACTGCTTGCTTCCTCACTCAATCCACTCTGGGGAGCTTTCCTTTATTTCTCTCTCAGTGAAACGAGATGGAACTGATCCCTCATCAGCTAGACCGAGTTAGATGCTGAATCTAGTCTTCACAATACTTAAATATGAGCAAACAGATTAAATGAACGAGTAGAAGCTCTTATCAATACAAATCAGACTGGCTTTAAGCCACATAGGTTTTCTTTTTTATGTCAGGAGCGTCATGGACATTCACAACAAGTTCAATGACTCCATCAGCCTGTGAATCAAGGCCAATCACAAAGTCCAGTTCAGGCTGAACCTGGACGGCCCTGGCTGCCGGTGTGTGTATGCGTTGACTATGGAGGAGCAGTGACCAAGAAAGATGGTGACTGAAGATGGTGGGGCGGCGACCAGCAAACTCTAAGGGAGTAACAACATTATTAAAATATTGTTTGTGTTGTTGTTACCACTGTTTGCTTGTGTCACCACACTCAAGTGACCTCTGATCACATCTGGCTGCAGCGGCTCAAACTTGCGCTGCTCTGCATTCCCAGCTGAGATCAGTACCTGCCGAGAGGGTTAGAGGTCCAGACTCACGCTGCTCATCAGCTGAGTTCTGTGTAGCACAGAGACACTGATCCTCCACCACGATGGCAGAGAACTTCCGTTCAACATCTCTACCTCTTCCTTCTCTCTCACACACACACAAACACACACACACACACACACATCTGAGCACTAGAGAGTTTAAACCTCCTGCTCAGTTGTTCGCCTTTATTGCAGTCACGTGATACTGGCGAGCCGCCATTACACTCTGCAGCCCCCCTTCCAGCTGGCCCTCAGTGACGTGGCTATGACGAGTCATACCTGCCATCCCGCCCCACCCCTTCAGGCATACGCACACACTTGTGTTCTGCTAGGAGCCGGAGCATAGAATAGGATTTACCTGGCTGAAGTGCTGCCAGCCTCCACTCCTGTTCACACGCCAGATGCCAACATTTCCCAAATATTTCTGGATAAACACCTTTTGAACCCGCATTGACTGTTTGGTTACTGGTCCGGATTTTCTGTCGGTGGTCTATTTTATAATTAGTTTTGTTTAGTAAGATTTATTAATTTTTAAGAACGATTAATAATCATCTATGACGATTATTGATTACAAACAGTAACCAAATTTTGCTCCTGTACTGCACAACAGCTCCAAGCTGCTCCGCTGCAGAGCAGTTATGAAGAGGACACAGGGACTATCAGCATGCGACGTGTGGATCGCACCGGCAAATGTGACTGTGTATGCAACAGAATAAGAACGCAGAACTTAAACTGGCCCATCTTTTATGGACATGCTCAAAACACAACACAGATGCTCAGTGGCTAGTGGATCTGAGACCAGACCACAGCGAGACCCCCGAACGAGATCCAGGAGCCATCTCAATGACAGACATTCAAGACAGAATGTCAGGAATGAAAGAGCTGGACAGTGCCAGGTCCATTTGATTGGTGACAGCACTAAAATCCTGTTCTCACTTCTGAAGCTTTTAATGCTCAAGCTCCTTCATCCCTGCCAGAGCTCCTAGTCCCCTATGATCCAGCTAGAACCCTTCACTCCCAGGATGCAGGGTTCCTGCTGGTTCCTAGAGTTCTAACAGTAGAATGGAGCCAGAGCCTTCAGCTATCAGGCTCCCCTCCTGTGGAACCGTCTCCCAGTTTCAGTCCAGGACCCAGACCCCCTCTCTAGGTTTAAGAGCAGACTTAAGACATCCTTGTTGATCAGGCTTATAGTCAGGACTGCTTAGGCTGGCCCTTAGATCTGCTGCTATAGGCTCAGACTGCTGGGATCTCCCATGATGCACTGGGCTTCTCTCTCCTCCCTGTTTCTCTCCATCTTTATCCACAACATCCTCATGCGTCAATCATCCATCAACCTCAACGTCTTCCTGGAGGTGTCTATGCTCTCTCGCCCTGCAGGTCATCTGGGGCTGTAGACGCTGGGTTGATGACTTCCTGTCCTGGACCAACTACTTGCTCGCCCTGGCCATGTTTCTCTCCCCTCTACACCCCTCCCTCTCTCTCATCTCTTACCCCCCCCTTCGCTCCCTCTCAACCCCACCCGGTCGAGGGAGATGGCCGCCCACTCTGAGCTCCGTTCTGCCTGAGGTTTCTTCCTGTTAAAGGGAGTTTTCCCCGCCAGCGTCACCGAGGGCTGCTCCTGTGGAAACGCTGGGTCTGAGTTAGAGAGGGAGGTTCTAGACCTCTGTGTAAAGACCCTTGAGATGGCTTTGTTGTGATTTGGCGCGATATAAATAAAGATTGACTGATCGATGAACTAGTCTGTCACCTCAGCTTGAGTCTTCTTCTTCAGCAGCCATTCGTCCTCCTCAGCAGGTGGGCGGGGCTGAGCTCCTGTCTGAGCAGGACTGGATGCATTTTTGTGAAGCACCCAGTGTTCTAGATCTAGTGGGATCTGGAACACTGAAGATGTGGAAGAGAAAGACTTGAACTTGGAGCTGTGTTCCTCCCTGCTGGCCTTCTCCTCATCAGAAGCCACCCAGCCAATCAGGGGGGAGCTCTTGGTTGGGTGGAGCCACGCCTCCAGGATGGCCTTGACCTGCCGGGAGATGACACACCTGACTTGAGACCTGCCAATCATTTTCATTTTTATTGAAGCAATTATCACCACACATTACCTTCCGTTCCTGCTCTCTGTGGTGCTGGGTGGGCGGGGCATTCTTGGTCACAGGGACGCCGTTTTTATCTCGTCCATCCTGTCTGAGCAGCCAGAGGTTCAGAGCTTCTTTTCCACAATTCTCATCACAGACGCATTCTGAGTAGCTGGCACAGAGCTCGTTGGCTCGACAGGCCTGCTGGACTGGTGGTGCCTGCTGAATCCAAGTTTCCAGGGTGGTTGCCGGTGAGGCGGGGCTGGCAGTGGCTGGGATCTTAAGGCACTTCAGCTGGCTCAGGTTCTCAATCTCCAGGGCTTTGGCAGCCTGACAGCAGGAGGAGCAGTCCGTGGCTGGGCGGCTTGATCCTGCCAGCCAATCATTGCACGACCAGCTCTCCTCAAACGGCTTCATCACCTGCCGCCAGCGCTCTGCATCAGACACCATCTCCGTATCAACAATCGCTGGGGTGATGAGCCAGTCACTTAACTCATCATCCTGCAAGACATCGCTCAAGTCAAACTCATTGAGCTTTTCAATGGAGAAAGAGAGGCTACAACTGCTGGTGCTGCACTGCCTGGAGAGCTTCTGGTCCTGCAGGAGCCACACCTCTAGGTCCCTGAGCTGACCCCATGCCTTAAGGAAGTCCACTGAGGTCAGGGCAGGACAGGACGTCTGCACACAGACAGGAAGAAAAGAGACTCAGGACCACGAGGGGTTATTACATTGCTATCTACGTTAGATAGGTTAGGTGCCGCTCACCTTGCTTTCCCTGTGAGACATCAGCCAATCCTGAGGGTTCTTGCTGGATTGGTGGCCAACAGGAGGGCTGCTTGCTGGATGGGTTTCCAACAGCCAGTCACCCAGAGTGGTGATCTCCATCTTCTGCAGAGACAGAGAACTAAATTGGAACAGATCTTTACCATCAATGTGACCCTCGTGTATTGCTGATGAGTCCAGTATTGCTCAGACCGAACGCAACATGCTGAATCATTTCATGTGACTGAGGCCAGCATTCCCATATATTTTGTTTCCCCTGCAAACAAACATTAAATTGGGAGCCTGACTCTAAGGAGTCAAGACAAAAAAACAAACTCATTCCTGAAAGAGAGGTTTCCATAATACAGACATGGACCAGAAAACTGTAGAGAACGTTGCAAAGTGTTGTGGGTGTAAACCCATCAGCACAACAAGCTACCCTCAACACCTCAGCGAGAATCACCTCGGACAGAACTGAGAGCCTCTGCCGACAACTACAAACACAGTCAAGGAGGAAAAGAAACTCCAGACTGAAATGTTTCCTGCAGTGGTTAGCATGAGAAGTGCTGTCACTCATTTCAGGAGAATCTAAAACTTAATTTAGCTAACACAACCTGCAAATGGGTAACTGCTAGCATTTACAGGTGTCACTGTTTGTGAACTACCAATGTTCTTCTATGCAGCTCAAATAGCAAGGACAGTTGGACTTGTTCACGTCACTGCTGACATGAACGGCGCCACTCAAGCAACACAGTCCTGATTCACACAGATCTGATGCTGAAAACAGTTGTTCGTGGTGTGTCCCAACCTGCTGTCTGGGTCATGACATCACAAATATAAATTTGACTGTGATTTCATTGCAATAAATGAATCAAATGATGGTGAAATAACAAAATCATGATGGTGACCTAAGAACGGTATGAATTCATGATTTGTCAGGTCTGCTGCCATGACAACAAGAAAACCACTTTTGAAATGGAGTTCTGACCAGAATGACAACAGGAAGTTGGAAGTGGTGTCATATGAATCTCTGAGGTGTCTTTGTAATTTTTTTAGTATCAATGCCACATACCTGTTTCTTAGGGGCACAACTCTGCACCTGAGAAGCCACGCCTTCCACCAGCTGTAGACAGGAAGTACACAGATGTCATCAGACAGTCCTGACACCTACGTGTGTGTGTAATTGTGTATATGCGCTTTACCTGGGCACTGACACTTCCGAATGAGGTGATGGCCTCCCTCAGAGAACAAGTGTCGGCTTGGAAATTCATGTCAGGTGTTTCATCTGGCGCCAGACTCAGAGAAGACAACCTGGATACATGGGAGGAGAAATGACACTAGACACGCTCTTACAACATCAGGTGTGTGTGTGTGTGTGTGTGTGTGTCCAGGTGATGTTCAACATGACAATTATCAACATGTCATGTCAAGTTCCTCAATTGCAATCATAAATGTTAGACTCGCCAACTTCAGTATTAATCAGGTGCAGCAGTAAAATGGCAGCCACAGCAGCCAGACGTTGATATATTAATCGTGCATTTTACTGCATCCCCCATGCGAGCTTGAGAGGCTTAACATCTGGACACCTCATGAAAAGAACCAGGAGAATCAACCAGAACACACAGCCACACAATCAGCTGACCAAGGCTGACTAAAGCTAATTTCACAACCACAGGGGTGGGAACATTAGAACCACACCTTCGCCACGGTGCAGACAACTGACGCACAGAAAATGAGTCATTTCATTCTTTTCGTCACCGATCAAGGCTGGTGATCCGGTGAACTGAAGAAGTTAGCTTGCCCTTGTTTCTAGCAGCCCATACTGATCACCTGCTGACCTCTTTGGCTCATCATATAAATGTGAAGTGCGAGCTTGTTAAGATCTTCAAACCTGACAAGGGTTCTACATTAACAGCTGTCCAATAGCCCAGAACTTCCGCTGGTGCACTACCCAGCATGGAGGCATCGTAACTGAGTGGGTATCAGCCTTAAACTCATAGTTCTTTGCTCAACCATCGCGACGTATAAACAAAGAGATACATTTTGCTTCAACGATGAATGAGGACAAAGGCAAGAAAGAAGGACATGGACTACGCAATAACCCTGAAAAAGAATCTGAGAAGGAGGCTGAAGCGAGTGAAACCTCGAGACAAGATTGAGGCCAAAGAGAGACCAAAACTTTGGTTTCAGTCAGCACGGTTGTGAGTGAAGTTCTGACTAAGGGGATGGTGGCATTCCAGGCTGAACTGAAAAAAGATCTCTCTGATTTTTGCAGATGCTTCAGGGAGGACATTAAAAACCAAATGGATGAGTTTGTAATACAAGTAACCAGAAAATACAAGAAGTGACAGGTCAAATCGAAAAGGCAGTGAAAACGGTTAGGACAGATGGAGGAAAACATGATCGATATGGGAAGATGGGACATGGAGTCAAGGACACTCTCACCAAACAGCAGGCACTAGAGAAGGTGACTGATATGGAGGGGCGCTGGAGGCACAATAAAATCAGGATTCATGGCATCTCTGAAAATGCTGAGGACAAGTCTGCAGTGACGTTTATTGAAAACTTCCTCAAGACGGAGCTTCACAATCCATTTGGAATAAACAGAGACTAAGGGTGAAATTCTCCACTCTTCAGCTTCTGGACAGAAATGGCAGCAAGGCCCTCCCCTCTTTAAGACATTATTATTTATCATTATAGATATATTGAATTACCTTGGCTTATACCAGTCCAAATTTCGTACCACTAACATGCAAATGCAAAATGGTATGACAATAAAGATCCTTGAATCCTTGAATTTAGCAGTTCAATGGAGACCTCTAGTATACTGGCTAAAAGGGAAACTATGGACTTATTTTTAACAGACACACCCATACAATCATTGCTTGGCTGTGTGGGAATGGAAGATAAAATACTACAGACAGAGAGCCAATGGGTGAGCTTATCATTGGAGATATGGGGAAGGTTGTTAAAAAATCTGGACTCCAAAAAGAGAAAACTTTTTAGTGAGCCAGCAAACGATCCCAGATGCAGCCAAGGGGCCTCCGACGGCACCACTGCCTCAAAATTGTTAAGGAGTGGGAGCTCGTCAGCTTAAACAACTTGTGTCAAACGTGTGGCCTGGGTGGACAAGACTTTTACAGGCACTTACAATTCGGTGATTATTTTTGTAAAAAGTTGAAAGGTTGTAACCAAGCAGCCACAAACAGTTATTCTTATATTTATGGATGCATATGACTCAGGGAATAACAAAGGGCTTACAAGCCATGGCATCACCTCGTTGAATAAGGACATCATCGACCCTGAGACACAGACTGTGAAACATCAATGGGAAAAAGAGTTGAACATCGTAATAACAGAGGACATGTGGCTGAAAGCCTGGAAGACACAGTCAGCCTCCACCAACTCCTGGACCGGGAGAGATTTTTGTTGGGAAAATGGAATTTGCTTCTTAAAAACTCCCCAACAGAAGTCCAAACAGACTGGCATCCAACTGGCCTGCTGGATAGAACGTGGAGAGGTCCTTGCGCTCGTGTTTTTGGTGCTCCTCTATCCAGATATTCTGGAGGGAAGCGGTAAAAATGATTTCAAAGGTTCTTCATTTCAATATCAGTGTATCCTTCACTGCTCTCTATCTTGGAATCATACCAGATGGATGAGACAAAAATGATATTTCTCTTCTTGAGGTTGTTGTTGGCTGCAAGTAAAAAGGCCACCACTTTGTAAAAAGGTGTTGTAAAAAGGAAAATCACCCCCCTACAGATACTTTTGTTGCTCCTGCAAAACAACTGAACGTCCTTGAGCAAATGACTTGTTCAAGCCGACTCCCAAAAGACCTGGGCGACCAGCGCTGGCAGAAATGGCAGGCTTATTTAGCCAACGAGTGAGAGAGTTTGTCGTGGTGATTTTTCCTAAACTTGAAAAAAAGAAAATAAAAATAAAAGAAGAAGAAGAAAATAAATAATAAATGAACTCAAATTCAAAAGGCCACTGAGGCCCCTCAGGAATGAATCTTGTGCAAGGGGGAAAAAGTTCATTGTCCAGGCAAGCATCAAGTTTTCTTCACTCTATTTTACCATTTTGCAAGCAAACAAGGGAACAATGGCGTCTTTCTTGCCCTGGCAAAAACAAACAAACAAATAAACAAAAAAAGAAAACAAAAAAAACACGTATGCCCTTCCCAATGCCTACTGGTTCCCTGCCAGTAGTCTACCTATAGAAATAAATTCACCGGTGCACCCCAAACTACCCAGGTGCCCCGAAACAAAGCATTAATGAGTACACAGGTAAATAAAATTATTCCCAGATTAATTAAGAGATATAGTCTTCAGAATAAAAAGCATAAAAAAACAGACAAGTTATGATTTAATTATTAACTTTAACATAATAACAAATAGTTCCAGCACTGTAGATGATGTGTTGAGTATGTGTGCATTTTGCCTTCCGGATTTAAAGACAGGACCTTGGTTTTTGTGTTATTGTTCAGTGTTTTTGTAGTTGGACTGAAACATGAAAATCCTCTATAAATAAAGAGTTAAAATAGCAGCTGCCCAATAGCCTGGACAAAGTAAACCTGTCTCTGATTTGTTTTCATTTTTCTGGACTTTTGTCTCAGCTGAGGTCCATCTGCATGAGGGGAATGTGGTACTCATGTTAGCCTGTTCATTGCAGCCTGAGTTAGCAGATAGAAAGAAAGATACCAAACATTCCTTTGTGGAACGTTTGGTATCTGCAGGTGGGCTGTAGCACTTGTAGCTGCATGGATGGACATCTGTGTCCAAAGACTACACAAAAACACAGACAACAAGCTAGCAACAGTCCTGGCAGACTAGGAAACAGTTTTCCAGCATCCCAACTTTTCAAATGTTAAAGTCTTACTTCTCCATGCAGCTGCTCAGCTGGTTATTCAGGTCGCTGCTGCTGCAGGTCTGTAGCTGCTGGAAGACCACATCAAACTGACCCCGGAGCTGCAGGAGCACACAGTAAACAACCAAAACCACCAGTCAGTCAAAAGAACGGTCTCTCTAAGATGACAGTCTGTTTGCATATAATCAGATGTGATATTCTCTGAAATCAACTGGAACAAGGCTGCGTTCCAACAGCGTCCACTAGGAAACACCAGCGCTTCATCCCATACATCTGGGGTTGGCTACCCTTAACTGTACAGAACCACCACACGTAAGCCCCTAACGCAGCTGTTGGGACAGTTAGCAACCGCAGACATATAGGGAGTCGGACTTGGAGCTTAAGCTGGCTGACTAACATGGTTTTATTAGCAACAGTTAACACTGCAAACACTGACTACGAAGACATTTTCCCTGGAACAAGAAGGATGGTCAACGGTGGTGCTGCAGGACATAGTTATTTAGTTGTTATGACTTGGTAGTGCCAAAGTTTGTAGCCAACCCTTCACGCTCCAGAAGAAGAAAGTTGAGTCACCCGGTGGAGTCGCTGCAGCTGCTGCTGCAGGGCGTCGCTCTTCAACTGCTCCAGCAGCTCGATCTGGCCCAGAAGCCACACCTCTCTACAGCGTAACGCCTCCTGCTGACGGCTCATGCAGCTCTGCAGCTTCCAGCGCACCTGAGACAGGTCACAGAGACACACTGGTTGAAGAGAGATAGACAAGTGAGACGGAGAAGCAAGGGAGATGGGCGAGTGAGAGGTTTCGATTCAGAATGAAACAAAGCATTCATCAGAGGACGGAGCTTGATAGTCTCAACAGCCGTAACTTATAACAAACTGGACATTAGTCAGAGACACTTGTCAAGTTCAAGGAGCCTGTTTTTCTATAATGACCAGCTGCTGGCACACACACACACACACACACACACACACACACACACACACACACACACACACACACACCTGACAGACAGCAGTCACTAGATGGACGACCAACAGAGGGAGTTCCCCACCAGTCAAGTCTCTCAGTAATGTGACTTATATACCAACTGTAGCTGCTCCACCTCCACAGACACATGCAGATGAGCCTGAATCACCAGGGTAACCACAGGGGCAGTTGAGTGCAATGATAAGTGTTTTGATTTGTCAAGTCTCTCTCTCTCTCTCGCTCTCTCTCACACACACACACACACACACGACTGGATAAAAGGTCGGATAAGGGGCTGTGACTGGTCAACGACCAACTGACTGAGTCACGTTCACAACAAAACCTGCCAGTGTGTTTGTGTCTGTTGGGTGACATGAGTCACACAACCAGAAGATGTCAGTATGAGAACAATGACCACACCATTTCCCACAAACACTGCCATGATAGCAACATCCTCCGCCACATGTTGAGCTTCTATTTTTGGAGCTGTGCCTCCCATCCCTCCTCAAGTCAGTGCATCTGTCTGGCAACAGCATCAGTAAATGTTTGAATCAGATATTGATGTAATAAGTATCTGATTACATCGCTCAGATGAAGAAGCTCCACCTCCAGCCTGCTCTATTTTTAAAAAGGTACACTCCCTTGATGATACACACCCGTAAGGCCCTCTACCACCACCAGTGTCCCCCAACCGCACGTAGAGGGTGTTCACACTAGAGCCCAAGGAACAGATCTGAACACACTTTGCCCAAAGTCCAGTTCCATAAACTTGTGTGAATGCTGCGTACCCTAAAAGGCAGTCTGCTGAAAACAATCATGAGTGGTCTGTCACCGACCCCATGGGTTGCCCAAGCAACTGACACACAGAAGCCCTTTTTAGACAAAGAATGCGCCAAATTATTGGCCCAGTAGAGGCGGGAATTTGCTGTCTTGTCTGTGTGAAAAAGAGGTGTAATATTCCATCCATCCATCCATCCACTGTCTTCTGCTTATTCCTGTTAAGGGTCACGGGGGGGTGGAGCCTATCCCAGCATCTACGGGCGAGAGGCAGGGTTCACCCTGGACAGGTCTCCAGTCCATCACAGGGCCAACACACAGGGACGAACAACCATTCACACTCACATTCATACCTACGGTAGCGTATTATTTCTCTTTCCAAAAAAAAAAAAAAAATCACTTGTGTGGGCGTAACCATGTGACATGAAGTGCGGCACGTAGTTGTGCATGAACAGTGACACTGCGAACCTCGTAGTGTCCCAGTCCAGCCTCCCTCTGTCGCTGCTGTTGTGGTCACAGACCTGCTGGTACTTTTTTCCGAAGATTTTCAACTCGCTGGTGACATTCCATCATCCGGCGATAGCCACGTCCACCAAGCTCCTCCGCGACCTTTTCATACAACAAGCCATCCTTCGCAGTCCCGTGATCCACGCTCCTCTTGCCAGTTATGTCAGCAGCTCCCTGATCTAAGCAGCTCCTCAGGTGCTCATCTTGCTGAAGTGACGACACCTCGGGAGAATCTTTATCCCCGTGACAGTCTGTAAGTTTCAAAACAGCAGTTTGCCGCTCCGGCTGCCAGCAGCAGCGGTGTTAACATTGTCTGAGGTGTTTGATGCGGGAGAACCAACGAGCGTTGTGTTTGCGAGTCTGCGTCATCATCGAAACCTCCGCCCACCTCACACCGAGCCGGCACATCAACGGCCTAGATTCACATCGCAGTGGAGGCAGCAATAAGTGAACCCTCGGAGCAGAAAAATTGCTGGGCTAAAACTGATCCCCAATTTGCTGCACTCTGTCTGAAACCTCAGACTGAGCCACAAAAAAGACGGGTGAATTAGCGGCTCGGTGGCCAGTGAGAAAGCGCCAAGAAGTGGGCTACCATGTGGTGTAAATAAAAAATAGAAATACAAAACTGAATATATTGATGGACAAATAGTCTGATTTTTCCCTTCTGGATGAACACAAGTGAGACAGCGGGAGCAGCTGTAAAGGCTTCTCTCAATACCGGCCACCTCCTCCAGAGCCGGCCTCAGCACAGGTCCATCTCACTGAGCACATCAAGGAAGATGGTTCTTGTACTTCCACAGCCAAGACAAAAATAAATGTCGCTGGTTGATGACGCAGATTTACTTTTCTTTTACCTTGAGTTTATGGTTGGGTCGCAACCCAACAAGGTAAATACTGCCACCTACCAGGTCTAAGTATATAACATTACGAGTGTGACGCACTGGGCGGAGGACGAGGGGAGGGAGGGAGCCATCATTCCCAGAGTGTTCCAGCTCTTCTCCTGCAGGTCATGTCACACATACCCCTGAGAGATGCAGTCACACACTTCTTAACTGGAATCTACTATGGCAGTTGTCATCTATGACTGCAATGGACTCTTGCTATTTCCACTTCATAACCAGATCAACTGCTTCAACAAGAGCTGACCACTCAAGTGACTTCATGCTGCGTTCACTTGCACCTGGTAAACTGCGCCTGTCCACATTTGTCTGACTTCCTGTGTTGAAATACATGATGTCATATTGAGAAGGAAGGGAGACTTTGAGAAGATAAAGGATGGAAGACAAGCCTCATCCACGGCCAGTGGGAATGGGGGGGGAGATTAATGTCAGTGGGTCCTGCAGAACCCGAACTCTGGAGCTGGACAACAAACTGGCCTAGTCCCTGATCACTGGCTCAGTCTCTGGAGGAGGTTAACTCCTCTAAATGGGAGGAGGGGGGGGCAGCTAACCAAATAAAAGGCTGATGTGCACTCTTTTTCTTCAATCAAGCTTTTACAGTTTGGCATTATATTTTTTGAGATTTTTATTAAGCGTTTTATGTTTTTTTATTGTTTTCGTTTTATGATTTGAGTGAATGTCAGCAGCTGATAACCTGACGTTCCTTCAGGATGCATGAGTACAATCTAATCTCATCTGATCGAATGTAGACAGGTGCTGTACACGGACCACATACCTGTTGGTGTCACCTGCACTGAGACTGAGGAGACTAGGGATGCACCGCTCGATCGGCCGGTAACCAATATTGGCCAATTTTCACGTGATCGGCCATGACCAGCGACCAGGCAATCGGACAAAGATATGCCGATTTTATGCAGGTTTATGTAAGCTGCTCCTGATCAGCCACGGGGCTGCATGTTCAGGGTGTCGGCTGGAAAGCAGTTAACAACAAAGGTGGATGCCACAGTGCCAAACATCATCAATGACAAACACGAACGAGGAAGAGGAAGAAGGTCCTGACCTCTCTGGCATTCTCTCTCAGCTGCTGCTCGGCCTTTGTCACACTGTTGATGGCGTCCTCCAGCTGATCCTGCGCCAGAGAGCACTGTTTGAGCCCACTGGCCGCTTCCTCCACCAGCGGCATCCTACACAGGGAACAAGAAACAGTCATGACAAACACAGTCAGTAACATGACCTTTGACACAGGGCCGGTCAACAACAGCCAATAACACAACACTCAGCAGGCCTAAATGGAGGGGACCAGCCAATCAGATGGAGGCAGGAACACACCTGCTGGAATATGTTGATGAGTCTGAACTGGTTTCACTGGATGAGTTCATCTGGTGAACTCTGAGGTCACAATAAAACGATCCATTTCGTACCAGTTATTGATCTATATACTGATTTATTGATCACTGATCAAACACCCTGAATAATCGAATTAATATATGAAAATGAGTAAGTGGGCGGAGCCTCTGATATCAGCACTCTCATCCAGTTGGAGGAGGAATATGTCTCATCAGCAGACAGCTGGAACCTCTGTTGGAGTACGTTTAGTAGTAGTAGTACACACTCAGTACACAGTGCACATTACACGGGTACTACACAGACACAGTGGTCTGGCTCAGGCAGGGTGCCCTGGCGCGGGCGCTGCTGAAACACACACAGTTGTTATGAGACGGTGACGCAGCAGGAAGTTGTAGAATCACACGTATCAGAAGAAGCACTGACTCTGGTTCTGCTGTAGAGGAAAGCAGAGAAGAAGAAGCATGTGTAGTGGGGACACACTGATCTGGTTTTGAGGGCCAATACCAATTTCTCTCCATTGCCATTCACAGAGGGCAATTACGGACTGCCGATTTTTTTGAGCCAATACTGCTTTACACTTCCTGTTCGCCATGCTGACACCAGCAAAAACAGGACGCCGCGATCCAGTAATGCACATGTGAAGGTTGCGATGTTACATATCATCACCCTCTTAAAATAATTACCCAAGTCATTTTTTGACAATTGTTTCTTTTCTAAAACAATTCCTCATGATGTTTTGTCTGCAGTTTTTGGATTATTTTAGGCGATTATCTTAAGAAGGTGACGACATAAAAACAGCGCTGATTACTTACACATGCTGACTGAAATGTTTTTGGGGTTAAAAAAAAGAAGGCCTTTTATGTGTGTTTGTTTGTGTGTGTGCGTGCACACTGCAATCAGCTGATAAACCCTGGGCTGTCGGGGGCGTGGCCTCAGGGTGGTGCTGCTCAAATATCACTTGTGCACAGTCAGCTGCTGATAAGGGTGGTGCACTCTATGAGGAGCAAAACAAGCTGATAAGGATCATGTGATTACTGAGGGACATGAGGAACATCAGTGTGTCTGTCCATGTCACAACTGCATCAATATTTGCTCAAACGTCTCCTGAAACATCCATCAGTGGTTACACAGCACAAACTACTCTTTTGTCAGCTGATCAACATCTCTGCCTGTTTACTTTCTATCACTTCCTGTTTATCAACCTGACATTTCCATTAATTTACAGTTGTTGAGCAAAACATTGTCATCTTTAGATGGAAATTTAAAATGTCACCAAACAATGAGTACTGTTTTTTGCAGATTCATAATCAACACTGATTAACACCAGTAGATCAATCAAGGGTCGCATCAATAATTAATCATCAATATACAAGGACACCAGCAGAAACAATCAACTCTCACTCAACACACTTAAGTCTTCAATGACTACCGATGAAGTTTCCCGTCATCCGAAGTTCTCAGAAAACACAGTAACAGTCAGAGCAACACATTCCTACCTTAGAACTCCATTTTAAAAAGCGATGCCTGAATGAGCCTCGACTAAAACATAGTTTTCTCTACATGTCAGTGCTGCTACTGTCGTATTCCGTTGTAAGTTGTGTTACCGTCACAGAGATGTCAGTAAAGTTACTGTAATACTAACATCATTTACTGTAATACCAACATAGTTTACTGTAAAAATGAGCTTCCGCCTGGATCTTCGAGTAAACGGGATTTCTGCTAAAGCTTCCTTCCCCAAAGCATTCATGGAACAATGGAGCGGAAGTTCTGGGTACCTCAGACCGCGACTCTGACGAGAAACCCGGAACCACCGTCTCCAGCTGCGGTTCAGGGGAGAGTTGAGACGCTGCCGAGTTTTGCAGCGTCGACGGAAACGGGGAAGCTGTCCGCCATCAGCGCGCGCCGACCTGCACGTACATACTGCTGGGGGCGGAGCTTCTTGACGAGCTGTCGCCGTATCTGAGAATGACATCGACCGGGTCCCAGAAGGAACACCGCTAAGGACCGATCCCGGTAAACATGCGCCGCTCTCACGCTCCTCTCCATCTTTATCCCGTCGTTTCCACTCCCGACGGAACCCAAACACACCGGCCCGTAAACGGAGGGATCTGCAGCCCGGTGATGGACGTCCTGTCCCGGGTCACTGACCTTACGTGTCACACAGATCGAACAGTTATCAACCACTCACGACCAGTCCAGTGCTACAGATTTAACCGGAGTTTTTTTTTAAACGCTCATTTGTTTTTCCACATTTCGAACACGCGAATAGCGTGACAGCACGAGACACTCCTGATTGATTAATGTCACTGTTGTTACCGATAACACCCGCGGACGGTGCTGAGCTTCCGCTAGCACACATCCCCATCGGAGCTGGCGACGGTAGAGTTTTCACAATCTGATCACATCGAGCAGCCACCATCCTGGACATGAAGACACCATTTTGTAGCTCTCGCGGCCAGCTCCGACGAGCTAGCCGGAGCTAGCCGGAGCGGCTCGGACTCACCGGCTGCTTTTACTGTGAACTCTCGACTTCAACGCCATAAATGATCCCGATGATGTCGCTGACACGTCCAACAGTGACTGCTCTCCGTTTGCAGGCGGCGTTTCACCCGGGACGGCAACTCAAAGTCACGAGCACGTCCCTCCGGGATCCGGGAGGGTAGCACTTCTTCTACTTAATATTATCTGGCGGCTGACAGACAACAAAGTGGCGCATCAGCGCCACCGACTGGTAGCAGAGAAACAGCAGGCGGCCAGCGTGTCTGAGCCAGTTTGATGTGTGATTTTCATAATCTTCATCTTCAGACTCAAGAACTCTGATGAGCATCTGGTTCCTTTGACAGGAAGTCATCCATATTGAATATCAAGGGGGCTTGTAGAGGTAAACCTCAGGTGCTGCCCTAATATCAAAGGGCCCTTTCTGCATGTCTGTTAGTAATAAATTCATGCTTATAGTCAACTCCTGCAACTCAAAATTCAGTGAGCAGCAAGCAAACTTGTTGTAATTTTCAAGACCACCAAAAAACTGGATTCCTCCCCCATGCAACATCCTCTGTCCCAAACTGACCTTCACTGCTGTGAAATACTCACAAAGTCCCTTCGTACGTCCAGGGTCAGACACTGCAAGCTTCCCTCTGTATGTGCAAAATTGTGTAGCTCTCCTCCTCACCAAGACCTGTCCATACCGTGACCTTCACTGGTTGCCTCTATGGGACAGAATAAATGTCCACTTCCTCTTCAACTGGTCCCCCGAACCTCCCCCGTCTCCTCCACCACCATGTCCCCCCCGATTCATTCAGTCCCATGTTGCCAACCTCCTGCCAACCCCAGAACCAAGGGCCAGACCTCGGATGACAGGGGATGTTTGAACAGTCCCTCCTACAGCCTGTTCCTGTGCACTCATCTTTGACCTTGATGGAAAAGGTCATTGGGTTAAGAAAAGGGGCAAATATTGTTGGACATAAACAGGAAAACCAAAAACTGAGCTTGACACCATGTGATGGGGGGATGCAGGACATGTGAAATTGCAGATGGTGACAAAGTGTTGGCCCACCTGTGTGGTCACACCATGATAATGAGACCAAGTGGAGTTAAATTCACACCATTGATGTTTGAGGTTTTTTTTATTGTGAAATAGCAGAGGTGAATCTGGGTTCTGTTCATCAGGGATTGGACCAGAAATGAAGCCAGAACCAGAAAACAACGTGTTTTCCACTCCAGCATATTCCAGCAGCTCCAAGTGGAGCAGAGTTTTCTCAAGAGAGTTCACAACTGCAGTTCTTGATCCACTCCCGGCGATCTACATCCTCACTCCTGGACAAATAATTCGCAAACATGAGCTTAACTTTCACTGCTGAAGACAAACAACTTTATCCATCCATCCATTTTCTTCCGCTTATTCCTGTTAAGGGTCGCGGGGGGGGGGGGGTGGAGCCTATCCCAGGACAAATCTGAGGCGTTACGTTGCTCTATTATTGGTTAATCAATTGTCCTGTCAGCTCATTTTTTAATTCTTTTTCAATTTTGAGCAAAAACAACAACAACAGCAAGTCCCCATGGTTATTTGTGTCTTCACGAGTGCTTTCTGAGTGCAAGTGATAATTAAGCATTGAGTAATAAACACACAGTCTATATTTTACAATGATGTCTCATGTAAATTGTGCTAATCTGGCCTGAGGTTTTTCTTGTTGTATGAGTTCACTATTCTTGCAATGACTTTATTTCAGTACATAAGCAACTGTAAAAACCTAAAAACAACTGTAGAGTAACAGGCCCACCGTCTGGAAGGGCGTCTATCTGGGTTTGTGCCTGTCCACATGTCACTTCTTTTGAGACTAATTTAAAATCTCACCTGTTCAGGTTCATGTCTGCCTTTCCTGGTGCTTCATAGTACATGTATGACTCTCTCAATTTTGTGTGTGTGTGTGTGTGTGTGTGTGTGTGTGTGTGTGTGTGTGTGTGTGTGTGTGTGTGTGTGTGTGTGTGTAGAGCAATCTGCAGCAACAGCTGTGGAATATCCCTCCTCTCCATCGCAGGGATGGCGAAGCTCATGGTCAACAGACTGATAGAGAACATCTCGCAGAGTGTGCTTCCGGAAACACAGTCCGGCTTTTGGAGGTTCAGATCCACCACCAACATGGTCTCTGTCATGGTCAGAGAACATCATAGGACCTCTATGTAGTCTGTAGTGGGCGGCATGGCTCAGGGGTGGAGTGGCCGTCTAGCAACCAAAGGGTCGCTGGTTCGATCCTCGACCCCGGTGACCATGTCCAAGTGTCCTTGAGCAAGATACTGAACCCATAATTGCTCCTGATGAGAAGGTTGGTGCCTTGCATGGCAGCCTCCATCATCAGTGTGTGAACAGGTGAATGAGACGACACTGTAAAGAGCTTTGAGTACCGCTAAGGTAGAAAAGCGCTCTATAAAATTGAGTCCATTTACCATTTACCATCTTCATAACCCTTGCAGAGCCTTTGACACCACTGACCGAGATGCTCTGGAAACACCTCAGTAAACCTGGGCTGCTGCCGAAGTTCTTCACCATCCTTCAGAAGCTGCGTGACGGGATGCAAGCCAGAGTCCGCACCAGTGAACTTCAGTGAGTGTTCTTTAGGGTGAATGTTGGCCGTGTTTGGGCCCTGGTGCTCTTTACTCTCCTCCCGTCTGCCTGTTCCACCGAGTCATGGGATACGAAGATGGCGTCCGTGTGGAACACTGCCTATACTGATGGTAGTCTCTTCAACATCCGCCAGCTTCAGGCACACACAAAGACCACGCCATACCAAATCTGTGAGCTTCAGTACGCTGACAACTGCACCATCATAGCTCACAGTCCAGAGTCAATGCAGCATTCCCTCAACGTCATATCCAGCCTCTACCAATCCTTCAGTCTCCAAGTCAGTAACCAAAAAAAACAAGGTCATGTGTCAACTAACCTCCCAACATGCTCCGCCTCCCATCGACATACAGCACTCCTCCTAAAACAGTGGATCACTTCATCTACCTTGGTTCCACTTGGTCCTCATGCTGCTCCCTTGACATGGAAATACAGACCCGCATCAATAAAGCCTCATCATCCTTTGGACGCAACAGGATGTTTGAAAGTCATAACCTGAAGGCCAGCACGAAGGTTGCCGTTTACAACACAGTGTGTCTCTCCTCTCTGCTCTCAGCAGAATCCTGGACCCGTTCCGCCGGCATATCCCCAACCTGGAGGCCTTCCACATCGGCTGCTTACAGAAGATACTCAGCCTGTCCTGGGAAGATCCAGTCCCCCATACAGAGATCCTCAACACCACCAACCCAATGAGTATGGAAGCAGCTGTGGCCAAGAAACACCTTTGCTGGTTAAGGCACACCATCCATATGCCTGACCAACACCTGCCCCGTCAAGTCCTCTACGGCCAACTGAGAGGAACAAAGCGGGCCACTGGAAGCCAAAAGAAACTTGTCACAGACCACACCAGGGACCTGAGCGAACATGAACCCCACGCAGCTTGAAACAGCCTGTCTGTGCCAGACCTGCAGGCTGCCCCCTGCTGATGACCTCGGGACACCAGCAGCAGTCAGAGCCTTGATCCCATTGTGAAAACTACCAACATACTTCCACTCAACTACTAAACACACAACACCAGCTTTTTTGGAAATCTGCCAATGTGTCATGCAATTTTTGACAAAAATGCGTCACTGGATAAAATCTATGAATCAACTTGAAGAGACCTCTTTCACCTAATTTGTGAGAGGGTACTTTTGCAGTAGAGACCAAACCTTCTTCCAAGCTACATTGCTCACAAAATTTCTCCAGTAAAATGTTGCTGAGGGAAAAGAGACCAGGGTTTGGTCCTGATTTGACCAAGACATCAGATTTTCTTCCAGTTCAGGTCAGGAGTGAAGCTATTCCAGTAAGAGATTACATTTGGAGCAGAGGCTACATCCTTCTGAAATAATGCAGATATATCATGGTTTGTTTGTTCACTTTTAAGCAGACAAATAGATTTGACCAGCACTGGTGTCAGCAGGGTCCAAATTCAATAAAGTCAGTTCAGATGATGTAGAGTTTTTAGGAAGCATTATAACACCAAACCATCCCTCCATCTTCCCCCTCTCCTCCTGTTGAGGGTGGTGGGGGTGGAGCCTATCCCAGCAGCCTTCCCCCTGGACAGGTCACCAGTCCATGGCAGGGCCAACACATAGAGACAGACAACCATTGGCTCTCCCAGCCACGCCTACGGTCAATTTAGAGTCTGGATTAACCTGGTCCCTCTTGATGTCTTTGGACTGTGGAGGAAGCTGGAGTACCAGAGAGAACCCAGCAGGAACAGGGAGAACATGGAGACTCACCCAGAAAGACCCCGTGCTGCAGCCGGGGCTCCACCCACAACCTTCTTGCTGGGGGGCCACAGGGAGGACCACTGCTCCACCCACAACCTTCTTGCGGGGGGCCACAGTGAGGACCACTGCTCCACCCACAACCTTCTTGATGGGGGCCACAGTGAGGACCACTGCTCCACCCACAACCTTCTTGATGGGGGCCACAGTGAGGACCACTGCTCCACCGGGCTGCCTAACACTAAACCAAGCATCAAAAAGAACATATTCCTTTGATGGTACGGGAATCGCATACTTGTTTAGAAATTCAGAGTAAGACAATAAAATATAACATTAAAATTGAAAAGTTGCTTCAATAAATAAACTCAAACCAGTTTTTTTTTTTTTAAATAAAGATTTTTGTTTGTATTCTCTGTTGATCCAAATGTGATATTTTTCACAAGTAATCAGGTATCTTTATTTAGTCCAAGGGACAAAACTCCCGTCAGGAGTGGAGTTCTCGTATCTCTCTTTCTGGAAAACGCCCCTGGTCGTCTGACGTCATCGAACCTACAGAACTTGTTGGTCTTGAATCTTTTCTTCTGAAGCTCGTTATGATATTCCGTCGTAACCTCAAGGAACGACACGTCAGACGTGTCGTAGAACTCTTCCTTTCACTTCATGCCTTCATATTAATACGTTTGTAAATTCACTTGAAAAAAAACAGCTGAATCAAACTAGTCCTGTCGAGTCTCGCGATATTTCCATTTCAACGTCTTCAGACTGGCAACGTCATTGCGTCATCGAGCTCAATCACAAGAGGCGTGGTCAGGAATTTGATTCGGTTCCGACGTGTGGATCATGTAAACAATAAGGTATTCATTGTTTGTAGTAAAAGAGAGCGTTCTTACCGCCAGCGACTCGGGACCAACACGGCGAGACCCCTGGACGGTGGGAATATGTCTGCGGTCTCCGGAAACAGATCCACGAACACGGAACCGTGGGGAAGCTTCGATGATCACCTTCAGGTGAGCTAACATGCTAGCAGAGCTAACTGGAGTTCATCAAACCAAACTTCCTGTTAGATAACAAGCTAACAAACAAAAAAAACTACTGCTGACCCCCTACAGGTAACGTAGGCAATGTTAATCGAGTGAATACAGTATATTTGACGTCAGGCTAGGATGATGTCAAATGAGTAACAGAATGGTTCATGAGCGCATGACACTGATCGCAGACTTTGTTTGGCTGACAGTAGCTGAATGTGAACCTCCCAGAGTGACTGATGACATTGATGATCAATAATAGGATCAGTCATTTGTCGGACATGGACGAGCTAACAGCCTCACCACCAGCCTTCACACTAGCACATGAATCGGTGATCACGTGAGTTGGTTGTCAGTGCTGAGATGCCAGTCATGCTTCCTTCCAAATGTAAACCATATTTGAACCTTATTTTTCGAAAATCCACCAGACCCTCTCAGAACCCTGGGGATGTCCTCTTCTGTCAGACAGGTTTGAGTCTGGAAGAGGCTGGTCAGTGGGAGGAGGGCAGTCAGTGGGAGGTGGTTCATGGAACCTTCCCCTTTCTGGTGCTATGGACTCCACCTCTGTTTTGGCCGCAACGGACTTGAAACCAGAAATATGACAACCTAGGACCCTGTGTGTGACACCTTAACACCAGCATGTTTAGATATTTTTTTAGATTTCTATGATTTTGGCATGTTGTGGAAGTGTGTCAGCTAATGAGACCACTTCCTGTCTGCACGTCGTTCAGGGTGGCGGTTCAGCTGTCATTGACATGGATGACACGTCGGGCTCCAGCTTTGAGGACATGGGAGAGATGCACCAGAGGATGAAGGAGGAGGAAGAGGTGGCAGCAGAGGCGGCTGCTGCTGAGGATGACACTGCAGAGGATGGAGAGTTCCTGGGCATGAAGGGGTTAAAGGGTCAGCTGGGGCGCCAGGTGGCTGACGAGGTAAATCAGGTGCCAATCAAATGTCACATGATTTCCAGAGGCATAACGCAGTGTAGAAAACATGACGAGAATGCTGTCACCTGAGTAATGATGGAGGTCAGATGTTTTAACACAGCACTATGACACACAGTGATGTCACCACCTCTTCAATCAACAGCTGACATCCCTAATGTTCATTCTAGTTTTGTTAAGTTTTTTTTTAACTTTTTTTTGTTCAGTTAACTCTGACTCAGTCAGCTGATGTCCCGTGTGTCACATTCAGGTGTGGCAGGCGGGAAAGCGTCAGGCCTCCAGAGCCTTCAACCTGTACGCCAACATTGACATCCTGCGGCCGTACTTTGACGTGGAGCCGGTGCAGGTGCGCGGCAGGTAGGACCCCACCACTTCCTGTTTCCTGTCTGTAATTACTTGGTTATATTACTATTACTATTGTGTCTTTTTGCAGGCTGCTAGATTCCTTGATCCCTGTCCGCATGATAAACTTCCCTCAGGTACACACACACACACACACACACTTCCTGTCTTGTGACAATATCAGCACTCACCTGTTATCATCAAGACCATGTGACCCATTTGCCCTTCCTGTTCGTAGAAGATAGCGGGGGAGCTGTATGGACCCCTGATGCTGGTCTTCACTCTAGTGGCAATCCTGCTGCATGGCATGAAGACGTCCAACACTACCATAGTAAAACACACACACACACACACACACACACACACACACACACACACACACACACACACACGTGCTGTCTAACAAGTTCAGCTGATGTTGGAGGAAGTGAGTCAGGTCATATGTGGGTTTCTCTCTGTTTAGGGTTTAGTATAATAGTTATAACACAGTATTATTGGTGTGTGTGTGTACACACGTGGTTCTTGTTACCCATTGGAGACCCTGTCTGATAAACACCTTATCAGGACCTTATCAGGACCTCTAGTCCTCCTGGGGACCAGAGAAGCTCCTGATGCAGCACAACATCATGATTCCTGAGTTCCTGGTTAAAGAGCCAAGGTGTGAATGGACACTAGGATCAGGATCAGGATCAGATCTTGGGTCAGACTGTCCACACGAAAGGAAGTCAGTGGAACGTACTCATGATGGCTGAGCTAAACTGTGTGTGTGTGTGTGTGTGTGTGTGTGTGTGTGTGTGTGTGGCAGAGGGAGGGCACGCTCATGGGTACGGCCATCGGGACATGTTTTGGTTACTGGCTGGGCGTGTCCTCCATCATCTACTTCCTGGCATATCTGGTCAACGCTCAGATCACCATGCTGCAGATGCTTTCCCTGCTGGTCAGTGTTGGTACTGCACACTAACACACCTTCATTTCTTGATTGATGCAAAAGAACAAGAACAATGTTACTATGAGGAGAAAAATACTGATTCCAGGGATGTTGTCAGGCCTAAAATGTCATCTTTCCCTCAGTTTGTTTTATTTAAATTACATTACAAACTTTTTTGAAGGGGGTTAAATTCTGATCCTTATGTACAAACTTTTGGGGGTGTAAAAACATGATTTATATATTTTATTATTTGGGTGGTTGTTGTCTTTCCATTCAGTAGTCTGAGAACCTCACAGTTAACTTTGGCACGAGGACCTGGGGAAGCTGAAGCTGAGAACAACTTCCTGTATCAACTGTGACAACATGGCATTTTATATTCAGCATGCTGTCAATGTTGGTGACATCATGGAGGAACACTACACTACCCACAGTGCCAAAGTATAGCAGTGATGTGCTGACTGATGCACATGTAAAACCAGAATATCCACTAAAACACATTCCTCTCATAATGTGTTGTTGAAGGAGACTGTCGCATCACTTCCTGTCTCTCCAGGGTTACAGCTTGTTTGGCCACTGCATTGTCCTGGTTATCAGCTACAACATCCACTTCCATTTCCTCTTCTACTTCCTGTGGCTTCTGGTCGGCGGACTCTCTACTCTGCGCATGGTGAGAACTACGCTTCCCATCAGCCCCCTTGGTCTCCAGCAATTAGAAACTGAGTTGATTTCCTGTGTGTCATCTATCAGGTGGCGGTGCTGCTGTCTCGAACGGTGGGTCAGACTCCTCGTCTCCTCCTCTGCGGGACCATCACCGTCCTCCACATGCTCTTCCTGCTGTACCTGCACTTCGCCTACCACAAGATCGTAGAAGGTCCCACCTTACTGCCACTGGCTGTAGCTTTCACAGGGTGACACTGAGTCAGAGTGAGACCTGCTGTCATTGCTTTTCAGGGCTTCTAGGATCTCTGGCAGGATCCAAGATGGCTCCTATGCAACGGGTGGTGAGGGATGTACCTGAGGTGACCCTAAACGCCACAGTAGCAGGACTGCTGAGGTCTGCTGAGGTCGGCTGAGGTCCTCCGACAGAGACATCGTGGAGATCAACTCGTGTTGTGTTTGTTGATTTTGTGTTCATGTTGATGTTCACACCTCATGTAAAGATGATTGACAGGTCATTCCATCTCTCAATAAAAGAAAAGGATCCTCAAATCTGTGAAGCATTTGTTGCCAAAGCTCCCAGCTCCTATCTATCTATCATCTATCTATCCATCTATCTATCTATCCATCCATCCATCTATCCATCCATCTATCCATCCATCTATCTATCCATCTATCTATCTATCTATCTATCTATCTATCTATCCATCCATCTATCCATCCATCTATCTATCCATCCTTCTATCCATCCATCTATCCGTCTATCTATCCATCTATCTCTCTATCCATCTCTTTCATTCTATCCCTCTATCATCTCTCTATCTATCTCTATCCATCTCTCTATCCATCTCTTTCATTCTATCCCTCTATCATCTCTCTCTCTATCCATCCATCTATCTATCATCTATCCATCCATCTAACTATCCATCTATCTATCTGTCTGTCTGTCTATCTATCTATCCTTCTATCATCTATCTATCTATCCATCCTTCTATCATCTATCTATCCATCCTTCTATCATCTATCTATCTATCCATCCTTCTATCATCTATCTATCTATCTATCCATCCTTCTATCCATCTATCTATCATCTATCCATCCATCTAACTATCCATCTATCTATCTGTCTGTCTATCTATCTATCTATCTATCCATCCTTCTATCATCTATCTATCTATCCATCCTTCTATCATCTATCTATCTATCTATCCATCCTTCTATCATCTATCTATCCATCCTTCTATCTATCTATCCATCTATATCATCTATATCTATCCATCTATCCATCCTTCTATCATTTATCTATCTATCCATCTATATCTATCCATCATCTATCCATCTATCTATCTATCCATCCTTCTATCATCTATCTATCTATCTATCTATCATCCATCCATCTATCCATCCTTCTATCATCTATCTATCCATCTATCTATCTATCCATCTATCCATCCTTCTATCATCGATCTATCTATCCATCCTTCTATCATCTATCTATCCATCCATCCTTCTATCATCTATCTATCCATCCATCTATCTATCAATCCATCTATCCATCCATCTATCCTTCTATCCATCCATCTACCATCCATCTATCTATCCATTAATCCATCCATCGAGCCATCTAACTATCCATCTATATCTATCCATCCATCCATCATCTATCTATCCATCCTTCTATCCATCCATCTATCCTATCCATCCATCCTATCCATCTATATCTATCCATCCATCCATCATCTATCTATCCATCCTTCTATCCATCCATCTATCCTATCCATCCATCCTATCCATCCATCTACCATCCATCCATCTATCCTTCTATCTATCCATCTATCCTTCTAACCATCTATCCTTCTATCTACCATCCATCCATCTATCCTTCTATCCATCCATCTATCCTATCCATCCATCTATCCTATCCATCCATCCATCCTATCCATCTATCCTTCTATCCATCCATCTATCCTTCTATCCATCCATCTACCATCCATCCATCTATCCACCATCCATCCATCTATCCACCATCCATCCATCTACCATCCATCCATCTATCCTTCTATCCATCCATCTATCCTATCCATCCATCATCTATCCTATCCATCTATCTACCATCCATCCATCTATCTTTCTATCCTTCTATCTACCATCCATCCATCTATCCACTATCCATCCATCCATCCATCTATCCACCATCCATCCATCTATCTACCATCCATCTATCTACCATCCATCCATCTATCCTTCTATCCATCCATCTACCATCCATCCATCGACTGTTAGTGTTCAACCAAATGTTCACGCATGAGGATGTTACCATGTTAGAAAGGTCCTTCCCACCCCGTTCCTGTCCACCTGCCCTCCTGACGGAAAGGTCAGAGGTCAAGTGAAGGTGGACAGGAGAACAGATAAGGAGTCAGGAGAAGAGGACGGCGGCGCTGAACCTGATGACACTCACTAACCAACGTGATGAAGCGACGGCCATGTTGCTGACGTGCGTCTGCCTCATGGAACTACAATGTTCTGTAGATGGACTACAGAACGGCCATCTTAGATCCTTCAGCTTCTTCGTAGTAAAAATAGAACTCCATTACTGAGGTGGAACTCTGATAAAAGCTGTCAGTAACAAAGGGGACAGGAAATGATGTCACACTGAAAATGTATACTCCTCCTGTCAATCACATTTCTCCTAGTTATTAGTGGGAAATGATTGACAGGTGAAAGACTGACAGGTGTGTTGGTCTCCTCATCTCCGGTGACATCATCTCTTCATTCTCAGTTTCAGCATCAAACATGGTGGTTCTGGTTCTGGCTTCAGTTCTGGTCCAATCTGTGATGAACAGAACCCAGATTCACCTTTGCTAGACAGCTGTTCTATCAAAGTAGAGGAACAAACCTCCCTGGAGGCTCACGTGTGTCTGATGATGGTGCTGATTGGTTGTTGTGGTGAACACCTGAGTGGGGCGTCACTGTCGGAGCTGCTGCAGCAAGGAATTGTGGGACGGCATCGTGCCTCGTCTCCTGTCCTGGCAGGAAGACACTCTGGTGTACCGATGCTAACAGAGGAGCTAACAGAGGAGGCTGGAGCTCCTTCCTGAGAGTCCTCGAGTTCCAGTTGCTCCCATCACAGCCGCCGCACAGACAGTGCTAGGTCACGTGACTCAAATAGCACCCTCCCTCCGGTGAAGCGACTATCGGAACACACATGAGAAGGAAGGAGGAGATTTACCTGTAGCAGCTAATGAAAGTCGCCAATTACAGCGCTGACCTTTCCTGTGCGGGCGCCTGACCTGATTAGGAGTGTCGACAAAGCTGAGAAGTCAGGCGCCTCCAGCTGCTGCTCTTATGGCTGTTCTTTGTCTTGTTTGTTGTCCTTTGAGGTTGTCTGTGCTCACATTGCGTCCCTCCGCCACCTGCCTGCTGTCCACATGAACATTTCATGACAATGCAGGAAGCGCACATCCGGGGGTCGAGTGTCACGTAGCTCCTCCCACAGCCTTTGACCGCCTCCAATCTTAACCAATCAGAGGCTGAGGAAGGTTCAGGGCGGTGGGAGTTAGTCCAACGTGGACGCGTGGACGCCAGGCGCCAAGATGAAGGTTTATTTCTGCGGGAGCATCCGCGGTGGCAGGGATGACGCGCGCCTGTACGGGAGGATCGTCGAGGCGCTGCGGGAGTACGGAACAGTGATGACGGAACACGTGAGCAGCAGCGAGCTGACAGAGAGAGGTCAGAGGTCACTGGCCGATGTTGTTGTTCGCTGCCTCTGCTGGTTGAATGATTGTCAGAGCTGCCGAGTCATATATTGATTTATTGACTGGGAGATGAAAAAACAAAGACTAGGCTTACATATCTGTTGTTTTGAGTCTGGAATGAGTCGCGGCCCCCCGTCACGTCGGAACGTGGTTAACGCCCCGTCAGTGGCGCCAGAATGTCGTCAGTGTTTCTTTGTGATTTGTTACTGAGCATGCGCAAGACATTCCTCAGTAAAATATCCGATGCGGGGGGGCGCATCACTATTGAGAGTCAACTCATGTGGCTATGAGTTGATCACCAGTATTGATGATGCTGTTATCCTATTTGACCTTGTAGACAAATTTATATATATTTGCTTAAACTGTAGACAAATTTATACATAGATTCACTTAAAATAGAGTGCAGGACACACAAGGCAGTTGTAATAAAGGTGTTTCTGTGGCAGTTCCCAAAGAGGTAGGAAAGGTTCCAACACTGTATTTAGTTCATCAGTGTACTTCTTTAGTGTTAGTAGCGGTACCCGGATCTCCTGCTCATGCATCCCAGGCAGAATCGATGACTTGGCTGCAAGTCACCTTATTTGACCTCGTGAACATCTGGAAGTAGTAAAAGGTGTTTTACAGAGGGGTCCCACAAATCTCCAAAGCACCAGGATTAGTTGGTGCCATTGCGACTCCAGGAAGGAACTTATAAATACTGGAGCCAACACAGATAGACGTTCCAAGATATAAGACAACAGAAGAACACTTCCTATCAGCAGTGAAGCACAGACCAGACTGTTTAGAGTGGACAGGTGAAAAGGTCACAGCAGGGAATAGCGGGAGTGTAGCTCATGCTAGCATCACTCCCTCAAGCTAATTAAGTCAGAACAGTCCACAAGAATTTCTATGGTGGGATGAGGCCGTGAAAGATAAGAGCATGGCCGTAAATCGGAGAGAGGTTTTAATCTTCACAGCTGCAACAACAAGGCCACGATGGACCAGAAGGGACTGGCATGGGGTCAGACAGAAGATCCTGCAACAGACACGAATATCAAAAATACACACTTGCACGCAGAAGCGATCACATCAGCACCTCCCTGTAACACATAAAACTGGAGAGAGAGTGAGATCGTGGGACTTCCTGCCCCAACGCCAGGGACGACGCATCTGCGTATGCTGACTCCAGCATAGGGGAAGACCATCTCCAGAGCTCTGGATTCTTTCCTGTTAATCTGAATAAAATCTTTTGAACCAACTGGAAGGTGTCCTCTCCAGATTTGGAACAGCGCAGTATAGACTCTGTGGGTCCTTCTGATTGATTAATGATGACTTGTTGAAAAATTCCTACAACCTTAACTATTAACTCATTAACAACAGACGAGCACGATTGGCTATCTGCACATGACGTCACTGAGGTGCTGTGCTCTGATTGGACAAGAGAGGACTCCTCGGCAGCAGGAGACAGATTCATTCATGACAGAGATGTGGATTGGCTGACTCGGTCTGACGGTGAGACGCTCCCCATTGATCATTGTGTGTGCGCGATGCTGTCTGACCTCTGACCCCTGGCATTGGTCCGCAGTCATTGTGGCCGAGGTAACGCAGCCATCGCTTGGTGTCGGCTATGAGCTCGGCCGAGCTGTCAACATGCAGAAGAGGATCTTGTGTCTGTTCAGACCATCATCAGGACGCAGTGAGGTCACTTCCTGTTTCCTTCCTTCCTGATGATATGGCATCACATTAACTTCCTTTGTGTCTGTGCAGAGCTGTCGGCCATGATCCGAGGAGCTGCTGATGGCGAGCGCTTCCTGGTGAGAGATTACAGTGAGGAGCAGGTGGCTGAGGTTCTGGAAGCGTTCTTCAACACAGTTAAGAGAACCTGACAGAACCCATGACTCAACTTCACCGTCAACTTCTTGATTGTCTGTTAAAGAATGACTGCCTTGTGACGCAGGTGACCTCCTAGTAAGATCCGATAACTTGTGAATAATTCGGACTTTCACAATAAATGCATTTCATACTGAACTTGAAATCGGGTTAACATCGTTCCAACAAGAGCCGCTCATCTGGAAGGTTGTTCTCAGCTGCAGTTCCTGAGACATCCAGCAGGCGGTGAGGAATATGCAAGACCTTTTTCATGTTTCCTGAGGAACCATCAAGTATCTCAGAACCTTTCAGAATCTGATTTAGAATAAACCATAGCTGAATACTGGCACCCTTTGTCCAGAGTTACCATGGTAACCATGGCTGTGTTTGTAGAGGGACAAAGAGGAAGATGCTCATGACCAGCGTTACAAGTTTGCTTGTTCCTGAAACATGAGTGTCAGGTTTGGCCCTGCTCCTGTTCTGTTCCTCAGGAACACCTCAGCAGCCTTTAAAGAACATCCTAGAGTTTTTTAGGAGAACTTTCAGAAGTGACATCAGTTGATTCCTGAACATGGTTCTGGTCTTTGAGGGGAACTCATTTAGTTCCACAGGTTGTCTATGATTGGCCCAGAGTCGATTAGATTTCACCCAGAAACTTGTTTGGTTTTAATTGAAAAACATCAATTACAGCCCCACCCCCCCACCCCCCCCAAAAAAGATCATCTGATCAGGAAACAGCGTATACCAGTATGAACCGGGACTTTGCACATGAAAGCGAGGAGCCGGCAGCTACACTTAAAATATTTTATTCTTAAAATATACATTGTTTACAAATTGAGAAAATAAAATCATTCCTCGTGTAACAGTCTGTTTTGTAGGTTTATTTCCAAAAGGAAGTGAAACAAACTAAAACAGGAAAACCAAAAGAAAATGCAGGAACAGTTCTGGTGAGCCCTGCAACACCTGGGCTGGGGTCAGAGGTCACTGAGACTGATGGTAGAGCACCTGAAGGTGGAGTTATCTGCTGAATACAACTTAATGTCCTTTAGCAAACGCCCACCTGGGAGTCAGTTTACCCTCCAGCACTCCAAGACCTCATTCCATTGATCCCCGGGTCATTCAGGTGACCCTAGGTGTCCCCAGCGGCCATGCTGGACACTCTCAGTTCTGAGTAGCAACTTGTGCTTACTAGCCAGCTAACTAGCACCATCTGGTGGCTAACATTTGTGAATACTACACTAGCTAACAAAAGTAGCATTCGCGTAGTGTTTTTCCAAATGTTAGCCTGCTAATAGGTTAACTTCTACTTGATCAGATGAGGCAAGGTGATGCTAGCCCACTGTGCAACAAGATGTTTGCAAAGTGACAGGCTACTAATCTGCTTTAGTCCACTGCACAATGAAGTTTCGCTCAGAATTTAATCAAACGATTTTACAAATAATATTTATCATCACAAACTGGATGTGAACCATTAACATCCCATCAATACACCTTGTTAACAAGCTAGTTAGCCAACAGCCCAAGAGCAACACAACCTCAGTAAGAAGTTCAACTGCTTCAAAGCTAGCAAGCTAATGCCACCTTAAGACTCTTGGTGGCGTTGTGGGTTGAACTGCAACAGATCAAATGTCTATTTATGGTAAATTAACTAACAAGGTTTCACCAAAATGGCATCCAGGTCCTTTCAGTTGTTTTGTTCATAACATTAACAGACCGGATCAGGCCAAGAACAAGCAGGCTGTTTGACTAGCTTACAGCCATTCGATGCCAATGTTTGCCTCTTGAAACAAAGCGGTCAGTCACACTGCACTCATGGGATGGATGACGGTTGTTTTCCTTGAGTGTTCATGAGGATCATTGATCCCTCGTTATTCCAGAATTGGGACTCAAATCATTCACACCACTGCACTCCTTCTTTCTGATGCTTAATGTGTTGCTGACAAACAGAAAGTTGAGTCCAACAGCCAACCAAACAGATCATAGTCTAAAAAATAAAATTTAACTAGGACTTGGAGGAGGGGTGGCGTGGCTCACAGGTCGCGTGGCTGTCTAGTAACTGAAGGGTCGCTGATTCGATCCCCACTTCCCCCGGTGACCATGTCCAAGTGTCCTTGAGCAAGATACTGAACCCCTAATTGTTCCTGACGGCCCTGTGATGGACTGGTGACCCATCCAGGGTGAACCCCACCTCTCACCCAGTGTTAGCTGAGATAGGCTCCACCCCCCGATCATTAACAGATAAGCAGTAGAAAGTGGATGGAGTGATGGATGGACCTGGGAGGAGAGTACAAAGACGACTATGCAGCAGTAAAGAACTCCGACTTCATAAATACTTTAAAATGTGTGTGTCCAGATCAAAGTGATAATCAGCAAATAATGAGGACCTCTAAAGAGCGTTTTGAGGGGAAATTAAAGTTCCTGATTTGACTGTGGACACCTGCAGGACCCCAGAGCGCAGCTGAAAACCCTCTAAATCAATCCTCACATGAGCAAATTCTCAGATTTAAACAAGTCTACCAGAAGATATCATGACAGCAGTTGTCAACTGATGCATCTCCATGACGACAGGAGCCTCTGATGAAGGCTGTGGTTTAGAGAATAAGACAAATGTGGCAAGGAGGGAAACCGAGACGAGGAAGAGGAGGGTTGAAGGTGACCTCAGTGGCACCTCAACAGGTCTTTTCAAGAGGAAAACTCATTAAAGATGCAGGAGTCCAGATGTAAATCTATTTATACTCTGACACACACATCCTGCTTCTAATCCCACGATGACTCGCATGAAATATTAAACACACACTAAACTAGGATCTAATAAAAAATTTAATAATTTAGCAATATTTTCCTGCCATAGCTACAGCAGACAAGCAGGATGAAGATGGTATGTTCATGAGATTCAGGACATTTCATCCTCCTGCGCCTCCGAGACATTAAAGGAGCATGCTGCTGTTCCCCAACAACTCCTGGACGGTGGTTTAGCCCAACGTAGCACAAGACTGACAGCCAGGGACCTCCTCACCGAGGGGCAGGAAGGAAGCCTTCTGAAATCTTTGAGATGCTTGGAACTGCATAAACTGTCAACTATCAGCTAGCATAGCAGTGCTTTGCTAGCTGATGTCACAAGCTAGTATTTTTTTCAATTATTTTCTTTTATACCAAAATGTGTTCAGCCAAGCTAAATTCAGCTTAGCACAAACAGCAGATGAAAACAGCCTTGTTCAACTGTGACACCCTGGACAGCCGCATCCTGCTTAAAGTTAGGTGGCACAGGTAGCACATCTGGAGACGAACGCCATGAGTGGGACATGTTCATAGAGGAAGCAATGAACTTTATTTTCAAAATAAAACTGGTATAAAAAAAATGTAAACTGACTGGCAAATCTGGGTCATCTACATCACACTCTCCGCCCGTAAGTGACTGTTCTATGGTAATGACAACCTACAAGAATGACCGCGTGTGGAAACAGGAAGTTGTAGTCGTATAGACAGAGACCAAAGCCAACATGAGCTAACAGCCCAACACATGAATCATGTTTGCTTGTCCCAACAACATTGCTGCCATCATCTTGGGTCAGTCCGGGCTGTCAGGCTCCGCCTCCTGACATGAAACAGCCACTGTCAAAGCTTTGCTGAGTATCTGTTCAAGAACGTCCAACACTGTAGTTTGTTGTAACATTTCTAACGTGTTCTGAGCACTTTTGTTTGGAAGACAGCAAGAACAACGTGAAGATATCCAGCAGTAGCTGCATCAGCAGGAACCAGATGAATCGACAGGGAGCTGAATGGACATGATGAAGAGCAAAGTTAGAGAATCTTTCCATCATGCACTCTGACACACATCCCACAATGCACTAGTGGCGTGGTCCAGGTCACTACGTCTGTGGATGAACAACTGGCTACGATCTTGCTTCGCCGCAGCAAGATGTGTTGTTGACGAATATTCAATCACAAATTACGTTATGGTCTCGAGTCAGAGGGAGGTGACTTTCCACGAACTCAGAAGAACTGACAGGTACGGAGGCCGGCAAGTGACAAACACTCATATTCAATCCTTTTATGGGGCTAAAGGCTGATGATGGAGGTGACGACACGCATGAATCCACCAAGGACAGCAGAACAAGAACTTGTCTGTGTTGCAGTTACAATAAAAATCAGAATTGAAGAAATCTTCAAATCAATTTAGTCAATGACATAAGGTGAGAGACAGCATGGTAGCAGTAGACTGTATTTGAGTTTAAAGTTAACATTAGCACCATCTGTATTGTAGTTACAAAAGCGTCCGTTTTTTTTTAACATGTCAATTGTCAGCAAGCCTTTAAACTGAAATATCAAAAAAACACCAAACACCTATGGATTGCTACGGTTAAATTCCCTAACTGCAGTAATTCTAATTTAACAAAGCTGATGCTAATGGGAAACGTGTTGCTAGCATGCTAACATTCAGTGATTAGCAGTAAACAAAGCTGATGCTAATGGGAAACGTGTTGCTAGCATGCTAACATTCAGTGATAAGCAGTAAACAAAGCTGATGCTAATGGGAAACGTGTTGTTAGCTTGCTAACATTCAGTGATTAGCA
>NC_141335.1:220000-235000 GCF_037954235.1 Aulostomus chinensis
ACTACAGTGTAGCAAGTAGCAGAAACAAAGAGGAACTTTGAATGAGAGGGTGGGTCCACACTTTGGCCTGGTAGTGTATATGTTTATGTGTGTGTGTGTGTGGTAGGTGGGTCCTTCAGTGTCTTACCTGTGGTGGGCTGCTGAAGGGGCTGGACTGGCTGGACAGTGGCTCACTGGTAGCCTCCCGCTGTGACGGCGGTGTGCGCTGAGTAAGCCTACCACAGGAAGGGGCTGGGCTACCTGGTGCTATCCGCTCGTCATCATTCTGCACAAGACTAAGTGAGATGGCCTGCCGCGTAGCGTAGGTACAGTTAGGAAGGGGGCTGTTCTTGGGAATCTTCACTTTGTCATCCGACGAGAACTCAATGACCTTGCGACCTGGGTAAAGCGGGTGGGGCGGTGGTGGAGGAGGGTAAGGGTTCAGCTTCTCAAAAGACGTCACTCCACTCACCTCCTCCTCCAGACTGCTCTGGCTCCGGCAAGAGCCATTCAGCTGTGCCACATCATCAGCGCCAGCACTATCCCGGCAACCTCTCTCTGCCATTGCCTCAGGTCCTGTCATGTCCACGTGTACAAAAACATCCTCAGCGACGGGCCGGCAGGAGCTGCTGGACTGGGCGGAGTTGAGCAGTAGGGGCTCAGGTTTCTCCAGGACGCGAGCAATGACGGAAGTGGGAACTACGTCAGCTGGCGTCAAACTGAGTGTGTCTGGGTCCTGACCCCCAGAGGTGGGGCTTGTTACGGGTAGGCTGGTCTTCATGTGTTTGTTCAACATGTCCTGTAACTCAGAGGGCAGCTGGACACACAGACACACACACAAGTCTATACTGGAACCATTGCCTTTGATATGAACACACACACACAAGTCTATACTGGAACCATTGCCTTTGATATGAACACACACACACGCACTTTACTTACATCTGCAAACTTGTGGTTTCTAAAATGAGATTTGTTGCATTTGAGCAGTTGGACGGCGAGATTACAGTCCTGTCGATAACGTTCCTGAGGACACAGACAGAAAGCAGCTCAGCACCCATGATCATCCCTGATCCCTGCCCCCTCCCTCTGTATCACTGCTCTACATCATCACCCCTCCATCACCGCCCCTTTGTACCACCGTCCCTCTACACTACGACACTTTGTTCAACCAACTGCAGGATAAAGACGCCAAAATACAGGTGACATGTCATCATCAGGTGGGCGGATGCTGCTATGGTTACCAGAGAGCCGAGGTGCCCTCCTCATGGAGGAGATGGACCAGAGCTCTGTGGTTTATCTCTGGATGTTACTGATATTCTGTAACCTTCTGTGACTCTGCACAAACAGAATGCATGCATTCTCACATTCAGCTCCTCCAGACGGTCAATGGCGTTCTTGGCATCCAGCAGCTTGTTGGTGAGTTCTACGATCTCCTGATCCATCATCTTTTTGTCCCTCTCCACCTTCCGTAGCTGTGGGAAGGGAGCAGTGACATCCTGTTAGTGACACCACAGCTTAGTCAGCCAATCAGGAGCCTGCTGAGACAGGGGGCAGGCATTCAGTTGAATACTGACATTCAGATCATGTGGGGATCAAAACCTGAGAGCCATAATTGAAGATTTTCTGCCATCAAAGAATTGTTCACAGCTTTGTTTTGATGTAAAAGCTTAGCCATTAGCATGAGACTAACAGCTGTATTGTCCCAGATCATTTGAATGTCCACTAGAAGAATGTCACAGGTGCATCATGGGAAGCGGCGGCTGCTATTGTAGATCAAGATCATCTTAATGGGAACGATGAAGCTGAAAGGAAGAAGAAGCCAGCAAGAAGGTAACGCGTCTCTAAACAAGACAAGATGGTGTGGTGATTAGGAGGGGGTGGAGCTTAGCATCAATACCATTCAAAAACAAAGTTTATGGAAACAGAAAATGTAAGGGTTGAGAGGAGAAAATAACGAAGGACAAGGAAGAGGGAGATGAAGATGAAACGCAACTGCATGGACCCAAGTCTGACTGACGGCGGCCTGATGAGGATGATGAAGATGAAGATGATGAAGGTAAGTCAGTCCGTCACATAGCAGCGTGGGAAAAGAGAAAGAGAAGAAGAGATGAAAGACATCAGACAACACAGAGCAACTGTTCATCTCATCAACTCAGTCAAAAAGGTCGTGATGTCATCAAACATCTCAGAACAGCAAATTTCTCCTCTGCAAACATGAAAGAATCATTGATAAACAAATGACATCATAAAGATTTCAATTCTGGATGTGACAATGGCACCCAAAGTTCTGTGTCTGGGTTTGAATGCAACTGCCTGGATAGTCAAGACACAACCCCAATGTTGGTGAAGTCGTACTGACACAACCTGTCTCAAGAAGATGCAGAAACGTCCCTCCTACCAGGCTGGACTAATAAGTCCCTAAAGACACTCCAGCTGCTGGTGGACTGACCAGAACCAGGAGAAGAGACCAGATCTCTCCTGTACTGACTTCTCTTCTCTGGATCCCTGTCAGATCCACAACAGGATCCTAGATTCTTCTTCTAGCATCGAAGTCCTCAACAGTCAGACACCTTCATATCTGAGAGAGCTCCAAGTTCCCTACTGCCCAGCAAGAACCCTTCCTTACAGGATGCTGCTGGGCTCCTGCTGGTTCCTGGATGCTCCAAAAGTAGAACAGAGGGCGGAGCCTCCAGTTATCAGGCTCCTCCCCTGTGGAACCGTCTTCCAGTCCAGTCCTGGACTCAGACCTCTCTCTATGATTAAGACTTTCCTTATTGATGAGGCTGACAGTGGGGGGGGGGGGGGGGGGGGGGATCCTGTCCTCCTTCCTGTCTCACAGTTACAGGTCACGAACTGGACTTCTTCATCAGGGATCTGGGAGGTGAGAAGCACCAAGACTCAGGAGGTGTCAGCCTCAGGCTCCGCAGGTCTGCAGCCTCCTCCTCCAGCAGCATCACTCTACCACTAGAAGTACTGGTACTAGTAGTACTACCACTAGACGTACTGGTACTAGTAGTACTACCACTAGACGTACTGGTACTAGAATTAGTACACCTCCCAGATCCCTGATGATGCTGATGGAGGAGGAGGCTGCGGACCTGCAGAGCCTCTAGTACTGGTACTAGTACAGGGTAGGGCTGGGCGATATGACCAGAATTTTATATCCTGATACGATATACATCACCATATAGCTCATTTTTGGTAAATTCAATGAATGAACAGTTTATTTTATTTTTTATTTCTTCCTCCACTTTCGCCCGGCACTCCTCATATAAAGCAGGTAACACAACGCGACTGATCTGTTTTCGGCTGGGCGTTTCATATGTGGGGTCGAGTGCTTGCACCAACTAAAGAAACCCCCGTTTCTCGACCGTGTAGATTGGAATCACATCTTTACAGATGTGCCAACCCTAACGGCCATGGTTATTTCCTTCCACCTGCAGGAGGTGTGGCTATACGGTGAGCCGCGGGTAAAAGCCTGTTGCCATGTCTGCGTCTGGAGTTTCTTCTTAACGTCAACGTCACTCGGCCCAGCTTTTGCTGCTTTTTCTCGTTGATTCTCTCTGTATTCTTTTCGTGATTCTTTTTCAGGTGATAAAAGAAAGTTACTCGTGTTCGAGTCTGTTGTTGGATCGGGCAGCGGCAAACTTTACAAAGTGCAGTAGTCTGATCCTTGTCGGTCTTTTTATATCCAAACCACCGCCACATGATAGAAGTTCCCCCTCTTTTAGGTACAAGCTGGTTGGTTTGCGCTGGTTGTTCGTCATCTTGTTGTTGTTTGGATTGAGAATTTGTAACATGTTCTTCTGTGTGGCGTCCACCGTCTTCCTCCATGGCTGTGTATGTTTGAGCCGCGTGCCTGGGCTTGCCGTAAGGTGTGTCGGTGACGTAAAATACTGCCATAAAGCCTGTTTTGCGACACCGCGATATAAACGATAAAGTTTAACATTAAACAATAAACATTTTCTATCGTCCAGACGATATATATCGTGATATCGCCCAGCCCTAGTACAGGGGTCGACAATGTAAATGGCCTGGTGGCCCGGACCTACTTTTAAAACCGTCAGGGCCACCAGAATGCTCCCACCACTGGCCCGGTGGGGCCAGTAAAAATAATGCCCTCAAGTAAAAAATCTAACTTTACATTGATTCCCTGTGGTTCCGTGCTGTGCAATGATTTCTTTCTGTCAAATCGTCTCGGTAACTACCGCTTAACACGTTGCGTGATCCTGATCCAAGAGAGTCTGTGCAGCCAGCTTCTGCTCTCCGTGGGACCTAACACACCTCGCGCGCCGCCCGCTCATTGCTGCCGCTGCTGATAATTGATCACTGCTACATGCGTACCTATTAAGCTAGGCTATGTTTCTAAACCCCCAGTACCTGGCCAAACACCGGGGAAAGAAGAGAAAATCAAGAAGAGGAAGGCACTGGAGGAGTTCAAGAAAGCGAAAGAGAATATGAAAAAAAGAAAAGGGAGAGAAAGTTTCAGCCTCAGTGCCGTGACCGCTGGAATTGGCTGGGGTTTGATGAACAAAAAAACAAAGTCGACTGTGAGCTGTGCAGATCAATGCCCACATATGCAGACAAGGAAGTTAAATAGAGAAAAGTTAACGTGTATGAAACCTACAGTATGGACATAACGTGGCCCTACGCATTGCTGTGTATCTACGGAGAAAATAACGTCGTCATATCGATGGTCTCTCTTGAAAATGTAGATGTGCAAGCACACGTGTCCCAGTCCAGGGTTCCCACGCATCCTGGAAAATGATTGACCAACTTCCAGTCATTGAAAACAAATGGAAAATGAGGAGAAAAAAAGTCAAATGCCCTGGAAAAGCGTGAGTTGCCCTGGAAAATGACCTCAGTTGGTCATGTGACACTAATCTGTGGGGGTCATTGTGCTCTTCTATTTTATCATAATTTGTAAGAATGTAAGAGATGATTTCATAGGTGTTATAGCCACTGACTGCAGATCTTTTACAAGAGACCTCTTGGGGCAGGAGAAGAATAAACATAGAAGCAATCTGGGTAAATGTACAAAATATAAGGAACAATTGTAGAAATAAATGTTTATTAAAGCAAATGTTCTTTTTCGTGATTATGGGAATCTATACCTGAAGTTGAACTGGGCCGGTGATCTTCCAAAGCCTTATAAGGCTTGTTTCCCTTATTGTCTACCCCTGTAGTACTACTACCACTAGTCGTACTGGTACTAGTAGTACTACCGCTAGTCGTACTGGTACTAGTAGTACTACCGCTAGTAGTGGTACTAGTAGTACTACTAGTAGTACTACCACGAGTAGTACTACTAGTAGTGGTACTACTAGTAGTACTACCACGAGTAGTACTACTAGTAGTGGTACTACTAGTAGTACTACCACGAGTAGTACTACTAGTAGTGGTACTACTAGTAGTACTACCACGAGTAGTACTACTAGTAGTGGTACTACTAGTAGTACTACCACTAGTAGTACTACTAGTAGTACTACCACTAGTAGTACTACTAGTAGTGGTACTACTAGTAGTACCACTACTAGTAGTACTACTAGTAACCACTAGAAACCTGACAAATGCCTCCAGAGCAGTGTTAATTTTGTCAAATGAAACAAAAAGAACATTTTTCGTTGACTACACTTTATTCTGAGACTACTTTGTGACGTAAACACTCCTAAGAACTGACAACGAAAATTATAACGAAATCGCTGTTGACTGAGCTGACGAGTAAAAACATGACGAAAAGGATGACAGCCGCCGGCCGCACTGTCGGGGTTACAACCATCCTTAATGCCTTGATTTCTTTTCTTTTTAACCAATTAATCATCTCAAAACAAATTTGACCTCTCAGTCCGACTTTTTGATTGACGGGCCCTGGCCCCACACCCGCGCATGACGCAGAGACGCTGTGAAGACGAGCAGCAGACCTTCAAAGAAGGAAAGTTGGAAGAAAAAGACGAGCGGATTTACGGACGCGTTTGTGTTCTCATCCTGCCGAGCGAAAGACGGAGTGTGTTGTTCCCGACAAGGATGGGGAGCGTTGTGGAAAGAAGATTAGTGGAAAAACACGGCCAATTCAAAGACACCTGAAGGCCCGCCACCCCGCAGGAGCTTCACTCCTGCGGCTTGTAAGTCACAGACAGAAAATAAACAACAGGCTTCTGACGTTTCATTATCATGATCATTGTCCTGATTAACAAGAGCAATGTGGTTGAATCTTAGTTTAAATGACTTAAAATAATGTATGCTTTGTATGGAGTTTTTATATAACATCACATGACCCTTTGCAAAATCTCAGTATAATAAAACATTGCTTCAGACTAAAATGAGACTGAAACTAAAGACAAAAGACTAAATTTTAAGTAAAACTATTCTAAACTAAAAGACTAAGATGGGACTTTTACTGTCTCTGGAGCAGTGTTCATTTTGACAAGAAATTGTAATTTCGTTTTAGTTATCAGTCATCGAAGACTGGATTTAGTTAAACAAACTACGTGTGAAGAACAGAGCAGCAGTTCTTCTTCACGACACCGTCACCAGCATCCCTGCAGCCTGAGGTTGAGTTCATGGGGGGAACTCTGAATCAGAGCTGGTGTCCTGCGTGGAGGAGTTGATGGGTGCCCCTTCTCCTCTGAGCTGGTCAAAGAAAAGACTGCTCAGATGTCAACTGGGCACAATGGTATTCATTCCTTGCCATCACCTTAACAGCAGTGCGGTCCAGACCAGCAAGCTTAGTTGCTGCTGATGTCACACGACTCTGCCGTCGTACAGCCTGATGGTCCGTGTACACTCAAACAGCCTGTTTGCCCCGACTCTGACGGGGTGCTGGCTTATATGGACTCTGACGTGACCCTCATCTGCTTCGGGTTGCACATGTGCGGATTACCCACTGAGGTAACGTCAACAAATCAAATCTGTGTCGGGGCTTCAGGTGCTTGACTGTCAGGCAGTGATGCTGTTGATGCTGTCATCAGCCACCATCACTACATGCTGGTGCGAGGAGAGTGTCCTGGGAAGCTACACAGCTGCAGAGCCTAAGACTCCTCAGTTCTAGTGTCCTACTTTAGATAGGCTGTTCTCAAAGAGTCCATGGACCACCATTGGTCCCTGACAGATTTCCAGGTGTCATGGATGAGGACAAGAGGAATTCCCAGCTGTGTCCCAAATCATTCACTATAAAATGAGCCACCATGTTGTACTCCGAACATACAGGGAGAGCCCATTTATACTCTCAGGAGAAAGGAGGGCACAACTGATTGCCACCAACCAGGAACTAAATCCCATCATGCATTGTAGCATCTGACAGAAAAGTGGCAGGAGAGCAAGTTGTGAAGGATCAGAGTAGCTTCCCAAACGGTTCACTTTATTTTGCAGATGAGCTCCCAAGATGGTGAGTTAGCAGGGAGGAGTGAATACACAGATTGACCTTTGAACTCTGCACTGTTGCCCCTGGCAACCATCCTTTCAACGAATCAGTCAACAGCACTTTTCCACGGTTAATCAATATACACTGCCTGTGTTGTCATTTGGCCATCGATCAGTTATTGGCTGACTAATCAATAACACACATAGGTAGATTACAGCTGAGAGGACAAGATTCTTTGTCTCTGATTGGCTATGATGACAATGCAGGTAAAACCATGATGTTTTACTTTTGTCAGTCTAGTGAACAACTACAATTCCCACAGGCCTCACTGGCTGTTACGATGGAGAAGATCCCGGCAGAAGCTGCCATGGTATGGGACGTAGCATGGCACTGTGTCTGAATTTACTGTGCAACTGAAATGCATTCTGGGAATCACAGTTAAGTCAACAATTCACACAGGTAAGAGAGGGCAGATGATGGCAGCAGCCTCAGGGCTAAACCACAGTGGCGCCGAATGGCACACAACAAATGACAAGCCATGATGCTGCAGTGCCGATGTGCTTGAAGTTTCATGCCCCCCTGCTGACACTGAACTCTGATCTGGTTTGCTGATGGAAAAACTGAAGATGTTACCAAAGCATGAAGCTTCTCCTCCAGGTCCTGATTGGCCCTCTGAGATGCCGTGTAGCTGTTCTGGAGTCTGTGGAGACAAACACACGTTAGCTGGTCTGTGGAGCCACGGTTGAGCCACAGCCGAGTCCCAGCCGAAAACTCTACAGCCAGTTTCATTTGTTATAGTCTACCTTCCTCCTGGTTCATACTCAGAATTTTTAGCTGACTTCTCAGAGTTTTTATCAAATCTAGTCCTCAAAGCAGATGAAATAATTCCATTAGGTGACTTCAATATTCACGTAGATGCTGAAAATGATGGCCTTCGCTCCACATTTACTTCATTATTGGACTCAATTGGCTTCTCTGCGTGGAAACAAGCCCGCCCACTGTCTTAGCCACACCCTCGACCTGACTAGTGGTATTGAAATTGAGAATTTAGTAGTTTTTCCTCACAATCCTCTTCTATCAGACCGTTATTTAATAACTTTTGAATTTCTGTTACTGGACTGTACGCCACTGGTCAGACATGCTTTTACTCGGTCTGTCTGATGAAGTTGTCTCTAAATTTAAGGAAGTAATGCCACCGATATTCAACTCACGACCATGTCTCACGACAACAGAGGTGCCGTATTCTGAGTTTATCCATTTGGAGACGGATCTCATAGTTGATAATACTGCAGGTTCACACAACTCTAGACGCCACTGCTCCTTTAAAGAAGAAAATAATCAGACAACAGAACAGCTCCGTGGTAGAATCCCAACACCGGGCAACTAAAGCAGGCGGTACGAAAACTAGACAGAATAAAGCGCTCCACTAAGCAGGAGGAATCCCACTTAGCCTGGCAGAAAAGTCTTCAATTGTATAAGAAGGCCCTCAGGAACGCCAGCGCCGCCATTATTCATCACTGACAGAGGAAAATAAAAACAGTCCAGGGTTCTTTTCAGCCCCCGAGCTGAACCATCAGAGTCCTGCCTCTGTAGACCCTGTAGTCCTTCAGCTCTCAGTGGAGACGACTTCAGGAGTTCCTTTGATGACAAAATAGGAACTGTAGGGGTCAAATCAATCAGCTCCTGCCCTCAATGGACTCCAATTTACCTGTAAACTCACAAACGTAGAAACTGCTGTTAAACCAGACATTTACTTGGACCACTTTTATCAAATTAACAACACAGAACTTATTCACTGATGACCTCATCAAAACCTTCAAGCTGTCTCTCAGACTGGATTCCTGCTCGGCTGCTTAAGCAAGTCTTTCCCCCGGGCAGCGCCTCTTCATTAAATCTGACTGATCAGTCTTCAGTAACAGGAACTGTACCACAGTCCCTTCAGCAGCTGTCATTGGACCGCTGCTGAAAACCTCCTCTAGACCATGAGGTTCTGGCCCACTACAGACCGAAGTCTAACCTCCCCTCTCTCTCTAAAGTCCTGGAGAGAGCAGTCGTCATCAGCTGTGTGACTTCCTGCGTAACAAGAGTTGATTTGAGGACGTTCAGTCTGGTTTGAGAGTCCATCCCAGCACAGAGACGGCACTGGCAGAAATGACGAACCACCTTTAATATCACCAGATGATGGATTTGTGTCTGTCCTCGTCCTGTTGGACCTCCGTGCTGCCTTTGACACAATCGACCATCAGATCCTGCTACAGAGACTTGAACCCTTCATTGGCTTTCAGGGAACGACATTAAACTGGTTTAAACCGGATCCATCAGCTTGATACCAGTTTGTACACATTAATGATAAATCTTCTACACAAACAGAAGCTACACACGGTGTTCCTCAAGGCTCAGTGCTTGGTTTGTGTTGTGGCTATGCTGACTTGTGTGTGTCCGTGGACAGCAGGCTACTCATCATGAACCTGTACTTTTCTTTATTTTATTTATATACATGACATAGCCTTCCATCCAGTTCAACTGTTCAGTGACATCATCGTTTTGTTAACATTGCATCATTGAAACATCAAATGATTTTTTGATATAGAAACACATGACCTGTCACGTGAGGAGTTCACGAAGCAAAGATTTATTTCTAAAGATCACGCACTGACCCAAACTGACTAGGGATGCAAACAATTAATCAATTAATTGTCAATAAGAAATTACTCAACTAAAATAAAATAATTGCGTTTGAACCACCAATTCCCTGTCAGTCCATGTGAGGGCATGCTTGACACCAGACATACTTGACGCACACTCGGGAACACCTGTAGGATGAAGAGGTCGAAGAGGTCTAGACGGAGTGCAGTATGGAGCCACTTCAAGCTGATTCATGACGACAAAGAGGCCAAATGCAAAATATATGGAAGTATTTTAAAATACAACAACTCCACAACCTCGCTGAATTCCCACCTCAATACGTCGCATTCAGCCGTGTTACAAGGAGCGAGTGGTTCTCGGCCTACCATCACCACAGCGTTGGCAGAAGGCTACGTGGCTCCACCAAAGCAGAGGGTCTGACCCAGCTGCTACGTAACATGGTTACGACAGACATGCTGTATATCAGTGTTTCTCCATGTATCACAGTTGAGAGGCTAAAATCCGCTCCTCACTTTTAACACCAAAGAAGAAAATATATATCCTGTATTCATGAATGTCCTACTGAAGAACTGTGTTCTGCTGCTAAGTGACAGTGCACTCATTTTTGTCCATGTCAAAGTAGTCTGCGTATTATTACATTCTTCTATTCGTGAATGAATGTTTTGTTCCCTGCCCTCGATAAATCTTGGATGAAGGAATAGGATTTGCATTTTTTCTGTATATCATAAGGAAGATAGCATTTTATGTTACACATACAGTAGATAGAACCTATTGATTCAGGGGGAAATTAAGCGTCTAAGAAAAATTGCTGCTTATCAATTAATTGATCGATAGATGGAACAACTGTCGATTGATGAATAACTCCATAATTTGCATCCCTAAAACTGACGATTAGCAATCAGCTGATCGGGTCTCACCTACGAAACTTGTCTCTCATCTTATCCAGATCATCTCGGGTGCGGCTAAGCTCCGTCTCCATGTAGTGACGGCTGCTGTCAAACTCCGCCTCCATAGCCTCCATCTTGTGGGTGGAAAGAGACAGGCGGTGCCGCAGGTCCTCATTTTGCTGCTGGAGGATTCTGGACAAGTGGAAGACACAATGGGTCAAGTAACAATCAGCTGATTACAAAATACATTCAGCCACTTGGATCCAAGCAGATGATGACAAATTGGACCGGAGCAGGACGGTACTGATTGGACAGAAGAACACCAGCTGTTGTAAAAACCGCAGAATACTGGAGTGCGAATTTAAGTATGACCTTGAGGTTATGAGTGTCGGCAGCAACTCGCACAAAGCTCGCAGGAACACCAGCCGGGTGACATCACTTCATATGGCAAGTGTGTTATACAAGTCATATTGGCGTTGCCAAAAAAACCTTTTCGAGCAGAATGCACTCCTCGCCACACTGCCCCACTAGGGCTTGTATATACAAGCGTACATCAGCTGAAGGTTGCAGACAATGACTGTATGTGAACAGCACTGAGAAACCTGGCAGCTGCCGATGTGTTTGGGAATAGAAGAGTTAACCCTTGCCAGGCCGCCACCGGTCTCCTGCCTGAATGTCTTCACTGTGCTGCCTTGCACGATACTAGGACACTGAACACTGACAGTTCCTCTGTTATGAACATCTTTTTTCTTCTGGTATTGTCTTATGTTGTTTCTCTTCTAAATGGACCTGCATCTGTCAGTAGAGTTGAATTTAATTAATGAGCTAAACAATAGAAAATCACTGGAGCAGCACGAGGTCATTGTTGTGCTCTACTATTCCATCAGAGTGCCTGTTTTTCTGGCAACCAGCCTGATTCCACAGAACTGTTCAGGTTAGCAGAGTCATGGTAGCATTAGCATGAAACCAGAACTCTGTTGCCAGTGATAAATTCTAGTTGAGGTTAGTAGTTCAGGCTACATTAGCTGTTGTCATCCAAACAACTGTGAGGCACTGTGGGCAATGTAGGGGGCAGGTGTGTGGTGACTCACCTGATTCTGTCGGCATCGGATAAGACTTCCTGAAACGAGACACAGCACAGATTTGATCATCAGTAAGAGTACAAGCAGACAGGGAGGAAGATGAGGAGGAGACGGGGTGGAAGATGAGGAGGAGGTTGGGGGCGCTTTCTCACCTACCTCGTTTGCTCCGGACTTTCCAGATAGTCCGGAGCAAATTGACAGATGTGAAAGCTCCACCGGACCACGGTCCGGACTAAGGACCGAGTCTTTGGTCCTGCCTCAGGAGGTGGTCTCGGTCCGGATTATCCTGGTCCATAGTTCGCTGCTGTGTAATGTGAAAGCATTTTTCGGACTATCGGACCAACAGCAGGATACACGTCATATTTAAATGTCTCGTTCCCGCCGAATAAACATAAACAAAGCAAAGATGAGCCGTGGTAATACTTGGGGGGGGGGGGGAGATTAAGTATTTCATTCAGATGTGGTCAGAGGACGAAATAAAAAATGAACTGGAGGAGACCCACCGGAACTCAGAGACGTTTCATGTTTTTTTGGAGAGGATGAGAGAGAGAGGGGGTTTGACAGAACAGCGGAGCAATGTCACCTAAAAATGAAAAAGTTGAGGCAGGCATACAACACGGCGCGCGATGCCATAAGAAAGAGTGGGCCGTCTACCAATGACAAAGTGAATCCGGGGATCCATGGTTGATGGTATCTTCTTTGCTGCGACCAAAACAAATACACCGCCAGAGAACTTCTGACGCGGTAACGTCAGACGCACGCTCATCCACAAGCCAATCAATGACAGGCGCAGACCTTGCAGTTACTGGCGTCATGACGTAGGTCGCTCCTTTGGTCCGCTTTCATAACAGCAGTGTGAAAGCGTTCTGGAACCATGAGGAGGAGGAGACTGGGACCGTGAGGAGGAGGAGACTGGGACCATGAGGAGGAGGAGACTGGGACCATGAGGAGGAGGAGACTGGGACCGTGAGGAGGAGGAGACTGGGACCATGAGGAGGAGGAGACTGGGACCATGAGGAGGAGGAGACTGGGACCATGAGGAGGAGGAGACTGGGACCGTGAGGAGGAGGAGACTGGGACCGTGAGGAGGAGGAGACTGGGACCATGAGGAGGAGGAGACTGGGACCGTGAGGAGGAGGAGACTGGGACCATGAGGAGGAGGAGACTGGGACCAAGAGTAGGTGACAGGAATCCCATGACCTGCATGTGATGTCACATCAGTAAATGAGCTGCTTATTGATTGGTGCACAGATGGAAACATGCCGTCCCATCATGCATTGAGGCACACAGGCTGATTGATCGTCTCATAGAACCATTAAAGCGATGTCTTGGCAGCAGCTAATCACGTTGCTCCTTTCAGTTTCCTGATGTGAAAATGTCTTTAAAAAAAAAATCAGCAGATTTTTAAACGGATTTTGTGTGACTTTGGTCATGTGACATCAGCAGCATGTGAAAGGCACTGTGGGACAAGTAGTCAACAAACGCAGCAGTGGCAGGGACGAAGAGGAAGATGAAGTTCGTGACCTACCTTGACATGTGACTCATTAGAAACAGGAAGTCTGCGTTTGTGTCTTAGAAGTTCTTCTCCTCCCACTGTCTTTCCTCCTCTATTCACCCTAAACCCTTTCTCTATTTGCCCTGCCCCCTCGGTGATGTCATCCTGGTGTCGTCGGGTCTCCTTCCCTGCTGATTCGTCCAGCAAAGGCTGGTACCAGTTCTCTGGACGCCGCAACGCCGCTACCCAGCCATCCCATCGTTGCCTACGTTCTGCGGGTTTCCTTTCTGCCAACTGCTTCCTGTGGGTGTGGTTGCGGCGTTGAGGAACAGGGCTTCCTTGCTCTTGGGAAGTCTCCCTGCCAAGTAGCAGTAAGTGGGCGGGGCTCAGGACCTGAGAAGTGATCTCATCCAGGAAGGTTGAAAAGCGAATCTTGTCCTCAAGAACCTGCATCCTCCAGTTCCAGTGCATCCTGCTGGGTGAGGGCGGGGCTGAGGATCTCCGCAAGGACGGTGTCCGCTGCTCTCCTCGGTCCAGAGACCGAGACGGCAGGTGGCAGGTGCGCCGCCCCCTGCTGCTGTCCAACAATTCCACTGACTTTGACTTCCTAATGACATCATGAGTGTGTTCCACCCGCTGTGAGGCCGGCTGCTTCAGGATTCCCTTCGGAGGAGTAATGGCAGCTGGTGTCCTGGTGGCAGCCGGTGTACCATAAGTTCGGCTCTGCCGCTGTCCTCTCTTGTCCTGGGACCGTCTCCTGGCTGCAGCAGAGCTGACATGTTTTGGAAAAATCTTCTTGATCACGTGCCTTACAGCGTGTTGGTCGGTTGCTGTGACATCCATGGCTGTGGTTTTCAAGGTGCGTTCGGGCTGATGGGCGTGACTGCTGAAGAGCGGTGGCGGCGGTATATAAACTTCCAGGCTGGACAGGCTGGAGACCTCCAGCTCGCTGTCAGACAGCGGGAGTGGTGTGGTTGGAACACAATGCTGCAAGCCACTGCTCTGCCACTGTTTGCAGGTGGCAGGAAGATGCTGCAGGGGGGCTGGAGGTGTGTTTAGCGGGTGTTGGTTTACCTGATTGACATCAAGCTGCGGTGTTGCCGGGGGCGGAGCAGTCGGGAGGGCATGACGCGTCTCACGGTGCTGTGGCGGAGCCTTTCGATAGGGCTTCCTGGCTGGGGCCGCACTCGTCATCCTAGGCCCTCTGTCTGTCCTTCCTTCCTATTGGTCGGTCAGTCCTGCCAGGAAAAGACGTATATGATGGAGTAGAAAACGCCACAGACGCCTGCTAATCCCCTGCCAACCGCCCACCGCGATGCCTTGACCACAACTGATTAAGTTCATGCTGTCACACTTGCTCACTCTGAGGATCGATGCTCGTCAGCCTGCATCAACATCAAACACCCGTGTGTGTGTGTGTGTGTGTGTGTGTGTGTGTGTGTGTGTGTGTGAGATTGTGAGCACACGCGCAAACAGCCACCATCACAAACACACATTTCCTCCACTCTGATGTTCTGAAAATCAAATTGCAGATATCCATTGATCATC
>NC_141335.1:245000-302500 GCF_037954235.1 Aulostomus chinensis
GATGCTCTGGTAATCAATTTCTCTGACTGGTTCTTCATGATGTAAATCAATTCGATAATTGAGGAGCAAACAACCATTCGATCAATACATCAAAGAAAAATAGGAACACATATGTATGTAAAATGCATGATTTCTAAATGAGGATTGACACTGGAGCAAAGAAAACCCAAAATATTAACCTGTTCAACAACAGGAAGACGGTGGTTTTATTATGAAAATATCAGTGAAATAATGTACACTGATAAATCCACGAGGTAACTTGGACACAGCGTCTTTGTTCCTGCAGAAGATGAAAATTTAATGATCGAGCAGGAAGAACTGGGACACACACACACACGCAGATATAAGCATACATAAGCACACACACACAGAAACATACCTACACAAATATTTTCAGAGCCACTCAGTAGCGACAGGTGTGTATGGTCATACAAACCCTCCAGGGGCCTCATGTGTCACTACTTGCGTGGATCTCACACTAAAAAACTGCGGTCGCAAGAATCGCGAGAGTTGCGTACGCACAAAAAAATCCAGATGTCTCAATCTGTGCGAGTGTTGGAATCCACGCACGTTTCCTTGATACATCCCAATCAGCGTGGAATTGAGCGCAGATGTCGGAGGACAGGGCCCGCCCCCGTTACGCCCACCTATAAATACGCAAATTCATTTAAAGAGGGTCTCCGCTGTCTGCGCTCTCAAAATAATGTCAAAGAAAAAGAGGTTCACGGCGTGGAGCTGGAGGTGCTGGTAGGAGAGGTGGAGGAGAGACAGCAGATTCTGTTGGTCAGCCTGTCCAGTGGTGTCAGGATGAACAATGAAGGTTTTGAGTGGAGAAGAAGTGAGAGGGTGAACCAGGTGGGTTCAGAGCCACGCCCCCCACGAGATGAACACAGAGGTGGGACCTGTTATTGGCTAAAGTTCCCTTCTCATCAGCAGTGTTGTTGATCGTCATGTTCATACATCTGAACCTCTTCTACTGACGGAAAGAACGAGTCGCTACGTGTTTGAGGTTTGATGACGACAGTAGAAAAGTGTTGGCTCCTCCTTCACTGAACATCAAAGTGATACAAAGCTCAGTTTTCCACTCTAAACCTGCGCCAGCATCACTACGTCATCAGCTTGCACCTCTGCTGGCGCTCTGAAAGATTTCCTCTCTGTTTCTAATGCAGGTCTGCAGTTCTAACTTCCTGAACAATGCAAGCTAAAGTAGGACTACATTCAACACTGCACAATCACTCAATGAACAACTACAATCATCAACTGGCTTCACTTCAACATGGAAAATGGCACTAACAGGACCTCAAGGTGGAGGTCAAGCGGCGTTCAGCTGCCCTCTGGAGGAGTGCTGGCCAGGCAGGTGGGGGTCAGGGAGAGGGGCACCTGACGGAGTTTGAGCAGCGGGTGGCGGCAGTCATGGGCAGCACCTCTGTAGGGGGGGATTGTCGCCCCCACCCACGCTGTCTCCGAGAGCCTGGAGGGTCAGTGGCAACTCCATTTCTTTGCAACATTTCCACCTGCTTTGCCACAGACGTGAAGGCAACAAAGACACAGAAGCAGACATTCAATAAACCAACATGTTTAACAGAAACTGATCCGTCAGACATGCCGCCGACGAGCAGCACCCCTGCAGGCTCATCCGCATCCGACCAGCGGCATTCGGGCCAGCCCGTCTTCACACAGGCGGTCCTGCAGTTGCAGGAGGACATAACGGAGATCAATGAGCGGCTCGACCGCCTGATAAATGTTCTGGGACGTTTCGTGGACCAAATAAATTAATCTGGCTTCATGAATCGTGTAGCAGCTTCTTACCCATTCACACTGTGGAAATGAAATTCATGCGTGCGAGGACGGCTGCCTGGCCGGGATCGGCGTCCATCCCTCCAGCCTCTGCGCATCGATGATCTGCACATTGATGGAGTGGAAACCCTTACGATGAACGTAAGCGTGTTCCTCAGGAGACGGCGCTTTGATGGCAACATGAGTGCAGTCATTAGAGAATCAGACAGTAGAGAATCCGGCGTTTGCTGCAAATTACGCCTTAATAATATTAATATTATTCAATGTTCAGGTCCACCACCCAGGGCCTGGCCCGGCTGAGGGTCGACTGACTCACCCCGGAGCGGTCCGCCATCTCCCGCTGGAAGGTTTATTTTGTGCCCGATGTATGTGCGGTTATCAAATCATGTCAGTTACCAAACACCGCCACAGGGTGTCGCCAACGGACCAAACTGCAGTTAACGCAAGAACCGACTTTCCACCAACTTCTACCGCACCTCCAGAGTTGGCGTGAAACAGAGCAAGAATCGACGAACTTTCGCGTTGATACATCTGAATGTGAGCGTCGATCCTGGCGTACGCAAGTTTTTCTTGCGTAAACCGCGTTGATACATGAGGCCCCTGGTGGTTAATGAAGGTAAATGCAAGGATTGTGGGGGTGACATGGGACATGTGAGTGGGGTGATATGGGACATGTGAGTGAGGTGATGTGGGACGAGTGAGTGAGGTGATGTGGGACGAGTGAGTGGGGTAATGTGGGACGAGTGAGTGGGGTAATGTGGGACATGTGGGCTTGATAGTTTTTCTCCCATCAGCCTTCATGAGCTCAGTTCAATAATGTCCTCCTCTAAACCTCCACCTGTCTCCGAGACCCCATCCCAACTAAGCTGCTCCAAGACTCTCTCCCCTCGTTAGCCCCTCCCTCTTAGATATGATCAATGTGGCACTAGTATCTGGTTCCGTCCCTCAGTCCTTTAAAGTAGCAGTAATTAGACCCTCCTCAAAAAACAAGCCTGGATCCAGAAGTTCTACCAACTACAGACCAACATCACATCTTCCTTTTCTCTCCAAGGTTCTGGAGAAAGCAGCTGCTAAACAGCTCTGGGACTTCTCCACAGCAACAGCTGATTGGAGGATTCAGTCAGGTTCCAGGTTCATCCTAGCACAGAAACAGAACTAGTCAAAGGTACCAGTGACCTCCTACTGGTACCAGATGAGGGACTGGTCTCTGTGCTGGTCTGATCAGATCTCAGTGCAGCTTTGATACCATTGACCACCATATCCTTCTACAGAGACTGGAACCTGTCACTGGTATTAAAGGAACCACACTAAACTGGTTCAGGTCATATTTACTAGGTCATCTCAGGTGGTACCAGTTAATGATGGTTCCTCTGAGACCACTACAGTCAGTTCAGGTGTTCCACAAGGGTCTGTGCTTGGACCAGTCCTCTTCACCCTGTACCTGCTTCCTCTAGGTCACATGATCAGGAAACACTCCATTAATGTTCACTGCTATGCAGACGACACTCAGCTGAACTCATCAATGATCCACATGGAACAAACCAGCTGACTGAACTATAGAATTTAAAAATCTCCTTCTACCATCAAAGTCCTCAACAATCAGGCTCCTTCATCCCTGACAGAGCTCCTAGTCCCCTATGATCCAGCTAGAACCCTTCACTCCCAGGATGCAGGGTTCCTGCTGGTTCCTAGAGTTCTAACAGTAGAATGGAGCCAGAGCCTTCAGCTATCAGGCTCCCCTCCTGTGGAACCGTCTCCCAGTTTCAGTCCAGGACCCAGACCCCCTCTCTAGGTTTAAGAGCAGACTTAAGACCTCCTTGTTGATCAGGCTTATAGTCAGGACTGCTTAGGCTGGCCCTTAGATCTGCTGCTATAGGCTCAGACTGCTGGGATCTCCCATGATGCACTGGGCTTCTCTCTCCTCCTCCTGTCCTCAGACGTGTTACTAACTCCTCTTCTTCTCCCCTCATCCCAGATCCTGGTGCTGCTGGAGGAGGCTCCAGACCTGAAGAGGCTCCAGCTGCCACCCGAAGCTCCACCTGCTCATGTCCCCGTCTGTCCATCAGTCTCTCCTCCTTTCTCTCTTTCGTTCTTTATCTCTGTCCCTCTCTCTCCTTCTGTCTGTCTGTCTTCCTCCATTCTCTGTCTTTGTCTCTGTCCATCAGTCTCTCCTCCTTTCTCTCCCTCTTTATCTCTGTCCCTCTCTTTCCTTCTGTCTCTCTGTCTTCCTCCATTCTCTGTCTTTGTCTCTGTCCATCAGTCTCTCCTCCTTTCTCTCCCTCTTTCTCTCTGTCCCTCTCTCTTCTTCTGTCTGTCTGTCCTCCTCCATTCTCTGTCTTTGTCTCTGTCCTGCTCTCCTGCTCTCTCTCCGTCCCCACTGATCCTGGATCTGCTCCACCTTCCTGCTGGTAAAGGAAGGTTCTGGTGGCTGCTGTTGCAGGATGTGCTGCTGATGGAGAATTGTTGGGTGGAGGTTCATTGAAGGAGGGAGGTGCTGGACCTGCTCTACTTGGACAGAGTCAGGACAGAACTTTGGTTGGGGTTTGGCGCTATAGAAATAAAATTGACTTGACATGTGATATGGGACATATGAGTGGTGTAATATGGAACATGCGAGTGGGGTGACATTGGACATGTGAGTGGGCTAATATGGACATAAGGGGGGATATGGGACATGTGTGTGGGGTGATATGGGACATGTGTGTGGGGTGATATGGGATGTGTGTGTGGGGTGATATGGGACATATGGGATGTGTGTGTGGGGTGATATGGGACGTGTGTGTGGGGTGATATGGGACGTGTGTGTGGGGTGATATGGGACATATGGGATGTGTGTGTGGGGTGATATGGGACATATGGGATGTGTGTGTGGGGTGATATGGGACGTGTGTGGGGTGATATGGGACGTGTGTGTGGGGTGATATGGGACGTGTGTGTGGGTGATATGGGACATGTGTGTGGGGTGATATGGGATGTGTGTGGGGGGTGATATGGGACATATGGGATGTGTGTGTGGGGTGATATGGGACATGTGTGTGGGGTGATATGGGATGTGTGTGTGGGGTGATATGGGACATGTGTGTGGGGTGATATGGGACGTGTGTGTGGGTGATATGGGACATGTGTGTGGGGTGATATGGGATGTGTGTGTGGGGTGATATGGGACATATGGGATGTGTGTGTGGGGTGATATGGGACGTGTGTGGGGTGATATGGGACGTGTGTGTGGGGTGATATGGGACGTGTGTGTGGGGTGATATGGGACATGTGTGTGGGGTGATATGGGATGTGTGTGTGGGGTGATATGGGACATATGGGATGTGTGTGTGGGGTGATATGGGACGTGTGTGTGGGGTGATATGGGACATGTGTGTGGGGTGATATGGGATGTGTGTGTGGGGTGATATGGGACATATGGGATGTGTGTGTGGGGTGATATGGGACGTGTGTGTGGGGTGATATGGGACGTGTGTGTGGGGTGATATGGGACATATGGGATGTGTGTGTGGGGTGATATGGGACGTGTGTGTGGGGTGATATGGGACGTGTGTGTGGGGTGATATGGGACATATGGGATGTGTGTGTGGGGTGATATGGGACGTGTGTGTGGGGTGATATGGGACGTGTGAGTGGGGTGATATGGGACGTGTGTGGGGTGATATGAGACGTGTGTGGTGATGTGGGACGTGTGTGGGGTGATATGGGACGTGTGAGTTGGGTGATATGGGACGTGTGTGTGGGGTGATATGGGACATATGGGACGTGTGTGGGGTGATATGGGACGTGTGAGTGGGGTGATATGGGACGTGTGTGGGGTGATGTGGGACGTGTGTGTGGGGTGATATGGTACATATGGGACGTGTGTGTGGGGTGATATGGGACGTGTGTGTGGGGTGATATGGGACGTGTGTGGGGTGATATGGGACGTGTGTGGGGTGATATGGGACGTGTGTGTGGGGTGATATGGGACGTGTGGGTGGGGTGATATGGGACGTGTGAGTGGGGTGATATGGGACATGTCATCTTTGAAGTTTAGTTGATCGCCATTGTTGCCATAACAACTGCAGTTGAAGTCAAGGGAGCCACGTGAGGGCATGGTTCGTGTAACTGTCTGAGAGACAGGTTTCATTAAAATATGTATTGTCGATATTTCTGTTATAAAGTCATTGATGATTTGAGTACATGCAGTCATTAAAATGATTAAATAATGTAATAAATATGTTAAAAAAGGTGACATCAATAAAGGTAATGTTTGGTTAAAACTTTTTTTTTTTTTTTTTTTGGTAAATGGACTCAGTTTTATAGAGTGCTTTTCTACCTTAGCGGTACTCAAAGCTCTTGACAGTGTCGTCTCATTCACCCGTTCACACACACACTGATGGTGGAGCTGCCATGCAAGGCACCAACCTGCTCATCAGGAGCGATTATGGGTTCAGTGTCTTGCTCAAGGACACTTGGACATGGTCACCGGGGTCGAGGATCGAACCAGCGACCCTTTGGTTGCTAGACGGCCACTCCACCCCTGAGCCATACTGCCCCAGGCGAGGTATAGGTATATATCGTAAAAGTTTATTTGATTTGAGATGTAACAGGTCACATGACCGGAGTTGTGGGTAAAGGGCATGACTGTGGCATTGTGGGTCTTAGCCATGGGTCAACACAACACGGAGGAAGAGAAAAAGACATTCAGAACAATTTTACGCTCTTCTACACAGGGTTCAAGAGGCGCACACGGTAATACTTTTGTTTTGTCCTTTACTTGTGTGTAACCTTTGATAATGTGCATTTTTTATGGACAGTGTGAGTTATTTTATTAGATTTCATCACGTTTAGTGTGCTAAAGTGTTTGGGTCTGTTTACCTCTGGACATTTGCTTGTCGGACTTTAAAAGACTGAGAGATGGCCGATGTTTTATACTCTTTTGTGTTTCATTTTCTTGTAGTTTTCACTGTGTTTGATGAAGAAGAGAGAGACAGAGAGCAATAGATCTTCAAAAGACATCTGTGCGATGCGTGGCCGTTATTTCATTGAACCGGCGTAGCTGCAGTTCGCATGACATGTCCTCACTGCTGAGTCGATCATGCTGAGGATCTCCAATGTTTACTGAGCATCAGTTACCCAATGCTAATCATGCTATTATTGCTATAAGTGCTTTTGATGCTCGTCATGCTAATTTGTTAGTGACTGCACTTATGCTGTTTTCTTTGAATCCTAAATGATTTGACTGTGCTGACAAACAACACACACACACACACACACACACACACACACACACACCAGCAGCAGCAGCAGCAGCAGCAGCAGCAGCTGTTGAGTAGATTATCATCCTGCAGAGCAGAGAAAGATGAGGACAATGTCCAGCTGCTGCAACAATGCAGATCTCCTGTCCATCCACAGATACACAGCTATGGCAGTAATGGGAGCTATGGGAACTATGGAGAACATGCTACTGGTTTGATTCCCAGCAGCTGCTGGTGTCTCTCTGACCTGTTAAAAACACACAAAAAGGCAGAGGAACAGGAAGTGCTGATTTCTGTTCATCATGACATTGAAGTGGCCTGAATTATACTGAGAGGGTCAGAATATGAGGAAGATTGATCAACATGATGACCTGCCACAGCGACACAACCTTCAATGCAAACACACCAAAGAAGAAGAGACAATGAACATTTCCAGGTTCAGGGGTCCCTGTACCTCAGTGTGAGGACCCCAGCAGCATAGTAGAGACTCTCATTTTTCACTCCATTTGGCTGTTTTATGGTGTGTGTGTGTGTGTGTGTGTGTGTGTGTGTGTGTGTGTGTGTGTGTGTGTGAGAGAGAGAGAGAGAGAGAGAGAGAGAGAGAGAGAGAGAGAGAGAGAGAGAGAGCACATTACACTGTTTGTCCAGGGACTGGGATGGCAGCATGTCAGGGTCAAAGGTCATGGTTTGTGAACACTGATCTGCAGACTAACAACCTAAGAGATGTCAAGGGGGCTGAAATGAAGGAGATGAATGTTTAAATGGAGGTGGGGGGTCGGGAGAACTCAGCTGCCACCACAGTGGGGGCGGGGTCAAGGCTGGATAAACATGGCCATTGTGGTTGACCAGGTGGTTTTGTGTGTCTGTGTTAATGATGGTTGTTTGAGAGGCGGCAGGAATCTCCCAGCTGCCCTGGCTTCAACTCATTCAGCAGGTTAGAGCCGCCACACCCCCAATCACCCAGAATCCCCCTCCTCTCCTATGTTGTCCTCCCACCCACCTCCACTGCTGCTCACATTCAGCTTCCACACGCTGTCACAACTCAGCAACAGAACACTAAAGCAGGTGAGAACCAGCAACAATGTTCCCATTATTGTTTGTTTGTTTGGTTGCTTGGGAGGTTCTTGATGGACTCTGGGAGGTTCTACATGAACTCGGAGAGTCTTTTATGAAGTTGGTTTGGTCACGCACAGTAAATTTTAGGTGTCGGTTTAGAGGTACTCGTGGTCTGCAGTCTTTTGTGGTACAAGCTTCTAGTCTTCTGGGCTGGTGCTGAGGGTCTTTGATGAGCTTTGAGAAAAAATGAACCATTCTATTTACTTTTATTAAAAAGCATCATTGACAACAAATAAGATTTGGAATATTTAGTTCACAAGATATTTTTTTGTCATTTTAAAAAATAGATACTTGGTCCATGATTTGTTTTCTTGTCTGTTTAAAAAAAAAATAGAGTTCATTTTTAAAGAAAATGACTTTTAGACTTTAACTGACATTCAGAAACTTCCTACCCAGTTTGTAATGGGCATGGAGTGGACCCAACTGCAGCACAAATGAACCAGTTGTTGAACAGTCTTTATTCAGCAGGTCTTAGCTGGTACACAACCAGCCAGAGGATAGCAGCAGAGAACTGTGCATGGGACTCATGAGCAGGTAATTGTTCAACAGTTCTCAACTGACTCACCGAGAGCAGCGAAGGGGAAGTAGTGCAAACTCACTGCTGATGGGATCTTGCTGGAACCTTGAGATGGTTTTGGCAGGGCAGTATCCAGGGAGGTGAATTGGTGGGTCTCTTGGTTGAGCAGGAACAGGCTGACATCATCCACGCAGGACAGTCCTCAAGATCCTGGGCAGGTGGGGGCAGGATGTGGGTCCTTCACTGAGCTGACCCATTGGCTGACTGGTCAGGGTGTTGCCTATGAAAGTTGGCCACAAGTATGGGGTCCGCAATATGGTGAGTGGGAACCCAGGACCTCTCCTCTGGACCGTAACCCTCCCAGTCCACAAGGTACTGGAGACCTCTACCCTGCCGACGAGAGTGAATCAGGTGATGCACAGCATACACTGGACTGCCATTGATGATATGTGGAGGGGGAGGTGGTGGTGCCGCAGGGACCAGGGGACTGTTGTGGACTGGTTTGATCCTGGAAACATGGAAGGCTGGGTGAAGTCTCATGGAACGCAGGAGCTTTAATTGGACTGCCACAGGGTTGATGACATTTGGATCATGAAAGGCCAGATGAACTTAGGTGCCACCTTTTGGGACTCCCCCCAGAGAGGTAAGTCTCAGATGGAGAGCCACACTTGTTGGCCCGCTTGGTAGGTAGGTGCACGTGTATGGCGGCGGTTGGCAGTGGCAGTATAGCAAAGGAAGGTGGAGCAAGCAAGGAGCCATGTTCTTTGCAGGCAATGGATAAATGGGATCAAATCCAGAGGACAGACTGGTGCTGGCACCCAGCAGACTGCAGAACTCCCTCCAAAACACAGAAGAAAAGTGGAGACCACAGTCCAACACCACATCAACAGGAAGGCCATTCAGGTGGAATACATGGAGCAGGACCAACTGAGCATTCTCTTTAGCAGAAGAGAGCTGAGGCAGGGGCACAAAGCGGACCATCTTGCTGAAACGGTCCACAATGGTCAGGATGACAGTGTGGCCATCAGAGGTGGGAAGATCAGTAACAAAGTCCAAGGACATGTGGGACCATGGGTGGTGGGGAATAGGAAGAGCAGGAGGCCGGTGGGAGATCTTGTCCATCCATCCATCCTTCCATCCATCCATTGTCTTCTGCTTTTTCCAAGTTAAGGGTCGCGGGGGGGCTGGAGCCTGGGAGGTCTTGTGTCGGTTGCAAGTTGGACAGGCTTTGACAAATTCCTGGACATTCACCTGCAAGGTGGGCCACCAAAAACTTTGGAGAAGGGCATGCAATATCCGTTGAGCACCAGAGTGGCAGGAGAGCTCGGAGGAGTGGGCCCAGAGTAGCACATATGACCTCAAGCCTGGAGGGATGAAAAGGCAGTTAGATTGGCAGCTGAGACCCAGCTAACCCTCTGAGGCAGCTCTCACTCTCTCCTCTATGTCCCAGGTCATCACAGCAACAAGGCAGGATGTAGGGAGGATGGACTCAGGCCTATCAGCAGGATCCTTTGTCCTCTGGAACTGTCAGGAAGGGGTGTTGACCTTGACATTGTGGGACCCTGGACCATAAGAGAGGGTGAAGTTGAAACAGGCGAAAAACAGGGACCAGTGAGCCTGGCGATAGTTCAGTCTCTTGGCTGAGTGTATATATTCCAAAGTCTTGTGATTTGTCCACACAAGAAAAGGCTGCTTGGTGCCCTCCAACCAATGGCGCCACTCTGCCAGGGCCATCTTCACTGCCAACAGTTCCCTGTTGCCAATATCATAATTTCTCTCTGCAGAGGACAGGCGCCAGGAGAAGAAAGCAAAGGGATGGAACTTATGGCCGGTGCCACAGTGCTGAGACAAGATGGCACTTACCCAACATCTAAGGCGTCCACCTTGACCACAAATTGACAATCAGAGTCAGGCATCTGGAGGATGGGTGATGAGGAGAACAGATCCTTGAGGATCTTGAAGGTGTGAGGAGATGCCCAGGCAGGACATCTATGGTGCAGTCATATGGGTGGTGTGGGGGACGAGACATAGTTCTGGCTTTACTACAGACCTTGTGGAAGTCATGGTACTCAGGTGGCACCCCGGAGAGGTCGGATGAGGCACTGGATCTGGTGCTGGAGGTGTCTGCTTGGTTAGCCAGCATCAATTAGTCAGTCTGGTTCTGGAAGTCCCCCAGGAACCTAGCTGAGTTGTTCTCCACCACTTTAGCAGGGTCCATCCTGGCCTTGGGACCTTCAGCCCAGACTGAGACCACATGTTCTGGTCCATTATGCAGCTGCTTGGTTCTTACACTTTGTGGAGAACAATGGTGCCACTACAAGGTAGAGTGGTACCTTGTAGTGGTAGTTGTAGCTTGTAGCAGTGGTGGAAGCTTGTAGCAGGAGCTGAAGCTTGTAGCAGTCATGGGAGCTTGAAGCAGCACTTGTAGTTTGTAACAGTAGAGGTAGCTTGTAGCGGTAGTGGGAGTTTGCAGCAGTAGGTGTTGATTGTAGCAGTAGCTGTAGCTTTTGAAGGTAGCAGTAGTTTGTAGTGGTAGCAGTAGCTGTCAAACCTGAAAACATGCTGATTCACCTATGGTTCATCTTTGGAGCTCTGATGATTATGATGACATTTATGAATGTAATTGTGTGTCAACTTCACCTGAAGACTCTCCATAGGTTTTAGTGTGAGTGATTCTAGTCAAAGATGGAAGCTGCTGTGGGAGGGGCTCAGGAGTGAACATCACAGTTTGGTCAGCTGGGGTCACCTGCTTTCTGCAGGTGCTCAGGATATCCTGCTGCAGATTTTCTCAGGATGTTTCATCTGCTGCAGCAGCTGGCTGCCACTACCGCCATTGCCAAAGCCGCCGTTGCCAGCATGTTTCCGCTCAGAGCCATCACCGCCACCTTGCTGCTGCTACTCCTGCCACCCTGCACAGGTAAATGTGAGATCCAAGCCAAACTGCAGGTTTGAGCAACTTTATGTAACACATTGGTTTACTGTTGTTGCTATTTATGAAAAAACAATGAGCTGAATGAGCGTTCCACAGAAGAGTCAACTCCTCCCCCGCTTCCCTCTCTGTGGACATGTCAGTGACCAATTAGAGATGGGCTGCATTTGTCTGTAGTTCAGGGTTAGGTCTGTGGTGGAGGTGGAATTTCTTCCCTATAAGCATACTGTGGTTTCCCGCATTCATTACGCCTGGAATGCAGTGTGACCTCCTGACCTCAACTATGAGGTCAGGAGGTCACACTGTGATGTGAGCAGACATGCAGCATGCTGGTGTTTACTCAGTGACATGTGCAGCAGGATTGAGTTACCAAGGCAGCCTTGTCACCAGCTTGTGCATATGTCTGTAATCACTGAGACAACAATTGGCTTTGTCTCATTAACTGGCCCTGATTGGACAGCTAACAAGGGGACAGGTGCAACCCCAAAGCTGGCCAATGAGACGACAGCGAGGGAGTCGTCCTGTTGAAGATGGAAGATAAAAATACACACGCAACCTTGACTTCTTTTCAATTCTCTTATTACAGCATCCTCGTCTCCTTGTGTGTCTCAAGTCAAGACAGTGTTATTTGTATCGTGACAAATGACCCTTTACTGGAAGTGCAGGTCTTGCTCTAATCATGGCCGCCACTCAGATACTTCCAGGACACATGACTCAGATAGAATCCTCCTTAACGAAAGGTGACAATCTGCCTCTGACACAGAACAATAACTACAATAGTAAACCAGCTACCAATAATGACATCACCAGCTGCTGAAGCAACAACTACAGCAGGATATAAACATTAAAGTATTGGCACTGATACCAGTACTAATACAACGCTGATGTTGCTGCTACTACTATGAGTACTAGAACTACTAGTGGTAGGAGGTGTCAGCAGAGGCTCTGCAGGTCTGTAGCCTCCTCCAGCAGAATCAGTTAGGGATCTGGGAGGTGTATTAGTACAGATAGTACTGGTACTACTCATAGTAATACTTCTAGTACCAATACTACTAGTGGTAGTACTACTAGTACCAGTACTAGAGGCTCTGCAGGTCTGCAGCCTCCTCCAGCAGAATCAGTTAGGGATCTGGGGGGTGTATTAGTACAGATAGTACTGGTACTACTCGTAGTAATAATTCTAGTACCAGTACTACTAGTATTAGAACTACTAGTACCAGTAGTACTAGTGGTAGTACTACTACTAATAGTACTACAAGTGGTAGGAGGTGTCAGCCTGAGGCTCTGCAGGTCTGCAGCCTCCTCCAGCACCATCATCAGGGATCTGAGAGGTGTACAAGTACTAGTACCAGTACTCCTAGTGGTAGTACTACAAGTACCAGTACTACAAGTGGTAGTAGTACTAGTACCAGTACTTGAGGCTCTGCAGGTCTGCAGCCTCCTCCGCCAGAGGCTCAGTCAGGGATCTGGGAGGTGTACTAGTACTAGTGCCAGTACTACTAGTACCAGTACTACTTGTGGTAGGAGGTGTCAGCCTGAGGCTCTGCAGGTCTGCAGCCTCCTCCTCCAGCAGCATCAGTCAGGGATCTGGGAGGTGTACTAGCACTAGTACCAGTACTACTAGTGGTAGTACTACTAGTACCAGTACTACTAGTGGTAGTATTACTAGTACTAGAGGCTCTGCAGGTCTGCAGCCTCCTCCTCCAGCAGCGTCAGTCAGGGATCTGGGAGGTGAGAAGCACCAGGACTCAGAGGAAGAAGTCCAGTTAGTGACCTGCAGCTGTGAGACAGGAAGGAGGACAGGAGGAGGGAGAAGCCCAGTGCATCATGGGAGATCCCTGCTAGTCTAGGCCAATGGGATAAGAGCTAGGGGGCGGGGTTAACCTGAGCCCCCCCTCACTGTCAGCCTCATCAATAAGGAAAGTCTTAATCATAGAGAGAGGTCTGAGTCCAGGACTGGACTGGAAGACGGTTCCACAGGGGAGGAGCCTGATAACTGGAGGCTCCGCCCTCTGTTCTACTTTTGGAGCATCCAGGAACCAGCAGGAGCCCAGCAGCATCCTGTAAGGAAGGGTTCTTGCTGGGCAGTAGGGAACTTGGAGCTCTCTCAGATATGAAGGTGTCTGACTGTTGAGGACTTCGATGCTAGAAGAAGAATCTAGGATCCTGTTGTGGATCTGACAGGGATCCAGAGAAGAGAAGTCAGTACAGGAGAGATCTGGTCTCTTCTCCTGGTTCTGGTCAGTCCACCAGCAGCTGGAGTGTCTTTAGGGATTTATTAGTCCAGCCTGGTAGGAGGGAGGTGCAGTAATCCAGCCTGGAAGTGACAAAAGCAGGGACTAGTTTTTCTGCATCTTCTTGAGCCAGGATGTGTCTGATCTTAGCGATGTTACGTAGATGGAAGAAGGCGTCCTGGAGGTTTGTTGAATGTGGGAGTTAAAGGGTCCTGGTCAAAGAGAACTCCTAGGTTCCTTAAGGTGGTGCTGGGGGCCAGGGTGGTGCTGGATGTCAAGGTCATGCTGGAAGTGAAGGTCATGCCATTGAGAGTACCTATCTTATCAGGTAAGGGGTTTTTGGCCCAGCACAATAGCATAGTTTTCAAAAGTTCAGCTTCCTCCTCTCCTTGTCTCCTCCTGCAAGGACAGGAGGTAAGGAAAGGAAACAAGGATGTACAAATTTGGAACTGAGAAAAGCCCTTCTTCCATCTTGTCTCTGACAGGAAGTAACTGCAGTTGTGATGTCATCAACGGCCGCTGTGATGAGTCTGCAGTCTGCAGGTGAGACATCTTTAGCCATTGATAGAATCACACTTGCTACATTTGTCTCACTGTGTCTCCTTGTCTCCAGGTGTGACCCCGGCTGGGATGGTGAGCGCTGTGAGCGCTGCGTGCCGACACCCGGTTGCCTTCACGGGTGGTGCCAGCAGCCGTGGCAGTGCCGCTGCCATGACGGCTGGGGGGGGCGCTTCTGTGATAAAGGTCAGCTTCATTCTCACATTACAGTTGAATGACAGGTGATTGGCAGCATATAAGTTCCCTTTCAGTTCTTTTTTACACTCATCAACAAGTACTTTGTTTTTTGAAAAAAGCTGAGATAAACACTTTTTTCCCAAGAGGTGAATGTTTTTTGATTCGGAGATGAAGGAAGTCTTTCTCACATGTACGCTGCAGCCGTCCTCTCCAGTGCCGCCCTCCAGCACCGCACACACACACACACACACACACACACACACACACACACACACACACACACACACACACACGCACACACACACACGCACACACACACACACACACACACACACAGGGAGGAGAACATACAAATTCACTTTCTTAGCAGTGAGAGTGGGAAGGGTAGGTTGGATTTTTTTTCTCATTCCCATGAAGTTCTTTTGACTGGACACAGTAACAAATCCCCGGCACTACTGGTTCTGGTCCATGGATCACCAGAACCTCCTCCTCCTCTGTGGACCTTCAGCAGCACCATGGGCCCCTGGAGAACCACCACAACCATCTGCTGATGCTTCCAGTTACTGCAGCTTTTTCTTCTCGTTTTTGGACCTAGATGTGCAGTGTTCTGTCAAGGTGCTCAACAGCGCCCTCTACTGCATGACAGTGATGAGACGGGATGCTGGAAAATCTCATCAATGGCGGTGAAATCTCTTGGTGGTTTTTTGTTCTTGTCTCATGGTGTCTCAAGGTTCAGGTGTTAATGTCATTTCAGACCTCCAGGCGTGCTCACAGCACGCGCCCTGTCAGAATGGCGCCACCTGTATGATGGAAAACAGCGGGGAGTTTACCTGTCTGTGTCCAGAAGGCTTCCACGGCCGCAATTGCCACCTGAAGACTGGGCCATGCCAGCAGCGGAGGTCTTAACGCACCTGAACACACCTGTCTCTCATGAGCAACCAAACTTGAATCACTTCCTGTTTTGTCTTGTGCCAGGTCTCCTTGTAAAAATGGCGGTCTGTGTGAAGATGCCAACGGCTTTGCCACTGAGCTGACGTGCCGCTGCCTGGCTGGCTTTACTGGGTCCCACTGTGAGATCGACATCGATGACTGTCAAATGAAACCATGTGCTAATGGCGCCACCTGCTTGGACGCCATTAACCGCTTCTCCTGCCTTTGCCCTACGGGCTTCACAGGACGCTTCTGCACCGTCAACCTTGATGACTGCGCCAGTCGGCCCTGCCTCAATTCTGGCCGCTGCCTCGACCTCGCTGCAGGTTTTTACTGTGTGTGCCGGCCGGGCTTCACTGGCGCCACCTGCGAGTCGCCACTGATCAGAAGCGACACTCGTCGGCCTGGCTGGTCGATGCTTGGGTGGGAAGAAGGAGAAGCCACACATCACATGACCACTGATAGTAAGAATCTAATGAGTGCCACTCGCATAAATAGCAGTCACCATGGCAACAGGCTGCTCAAGGTGACAGTACGCGAGCACGGCAGCACGAATCTGTCAAAGATCCAGTTCATCACCCTGCTGGTACTAGCCGTGATGACACTGGGCGTGGTGGCGCTGACCTCTGCCCTCATCCTGCAGGGTTACTGCAGATACTGTGGCCACACCCCCTGTGAGCTGCCTCTTCTGACATCACAGCTGAATGCACTGCAAGATGGCGGCGAGTGTCATGTCACCTTCCTGAATACAGGACAATCAGAGAAGAAGAAACTCAACATTGAGGTTGTTTAGACTGACAGGTGTAACAGAGATGTGGCAGCCTGCTGAGCCCACCCCTGGGATCACTGCATAGTCAAAGGTCAAAGGTCAAGTGCAGTCATTTGGCAGCAACCGGCCTTCAGGTTCAACATTCACTTACACATCACCACATTCTCTCTTAAAGAGACAGTAACAGGAGTCCAGAGTATTGACCTCCAGTAGCTGATGTGGGCGCAGGCTGGCAAGAATCTGATTTGATCATTTAAAAGTGGGTGTGGCATAAGCAGTACAGAGTGACTGACAGCTACGCAATGACTCAATGTTATTTTCATATTAGTTACTTATGTTGAAGGTAGGTGGCGCTGTGACTGCCACCATGTTCTTCTACCACATTGGTGCTCCAAGATCTTTATCGGTTCCTTTTTCCTGTTCATTGTGATGGCGGCAACGGCGGCTTTTTAGCTCCTGGCCAGCTCATCGGGAGCTCTTTGTCCCCTAAGATATCAATCAAGGCAGAAACATATTCCTTCTGAACCCTTGGACACGTTTGAGTCTGAATGCAAAATAAAGAGACTTTAGCAGTCAATGTTCATGAAAGTGTTTCTTAAATATCACTTCCTGTTTACGGTATCTTCTCGCCCTGTTCAGTTGTTACTTCTATCTCACTTTCTCACATGGTGAAAGTTTTAAAGTAGAAAAAAAAACACTCAATACTTCTTTAATGATGTAGGGGAAGTACAAGTTGGAGCACGGCTGATCCTGGTACTGACAAGGTTCTTAAGTGAAGAGACAACAGCCACTTGTTCTAGAACTAAGGATCCAGTGGGGGGCACCATACTACTGTTTTGTTTTGTTTTTTTAACAAAAATCCCTGAACATGATTGTGAGTGATTCAGCTGATTGGCCTGTGACTCGCCGCGTGACCGTAGATGACGACACTGAGCCATCGCTTCTTACGAACCTGTAAACACTTTTATTCTTGTGACATCAGAACGTGTACATTCATCAGAAACAAACGTGGCGTCTACAGGTCACGTGGTGTGTTCAGTGTCACTATGTACAGGTGCTACATCAACCATGCGGAGCACGTGATTGGCTGTCAGCCCTCAGGTGATTGGTGGAATCAAGACAAACAAACTCAAACAATCACGTGGACGAAAGGAAGTCTTGTGGGAGGAGTCACATCTCAGTCTCAGCCAATAAGCTGTCACCTAGACTTGAGGTCAGCATGACTGTTGGGGGGCTCAAATCTGTGGGGCCAAAGAATGACATGTTGAGACTTAAATCCTGCTGACCACAGCCCGTGTGACCCTAAAACCACTACGAGACTAAACTGGTTAAACGATGGGTTCTCTAGCTCGGCTGGTGGGTTCCCGGGATCCGGGGGATCTAATTTGGCTTTCTTGTAGTTGTTTTAAAAGAGCTCATGTTGCTAATCTTCCGAAATATATCTTCAAACAAGTTCATCTGCCCATCTCTTTTAAATATTTATTCATAATCTGATTTTAAGCTGGCGAGCTAACTGTGCTAGTCAGGTTAGCTTTGACATTCCTGCCTTCAATAAAAGTGAAAGTTAGCAATACAGCTAATAAGCTACGGCGCTGTCTGAACAACCATTCAACATTCCAGTCTCAGAGTCATCAGTGCTGATCGAGAGGTCAGAGGTCATTAACTTTGAGCTTAAGAAGGAGATTTGTTGGAGTTTGCAGAATCCTTAAAGGAACACCAGGACCAGAAACCAGATCCAGAACCAAGTAAACTTCAAAGTTTCACTTTGTTTAGAATCACGAGGCACAGAAGAGTGGAACATTATCAATTATTTGTTTAGATATTGATTATTACTGGAAATGTACAGAACCAACACCACAGAGAGGACAGAACCAGGCCAATATGGCTTAACTGGGACTGACCCAGTATGATAGTAATGGATACAGCTGGGTTGAGTTCAAAAAGCAACAAGGACAACGCAAGCATGGAACCAGAGCTGGATCATGCCCCAGGAGAACCGGAGTTTGAGTTGTGGGAGATGCTAGATGGTCTGTGGAGGGTCAGGGTTCAGCCCTTACTGCTGTGGGGAAGCCAGGCCAGCGGCTGGGACTTGTCCCGGATTTGTTGGTACTTGTCTCTGATTGGCAGCAGGGCCCTGCTCGAGGCGGAGCCTGGCTGGAGTGCTGGAGCCTCTCGGTCGTCATCATCCTCCCCTTCAGACAGCAGGTCCCCAATCTGCTGCTGAAGCTCAGGGCTGATGTCATTCTCAGCCAGAACTAGAACCCGCAGGCTGGTCGGGTAATTCTCCACCATGTCCAAGAATACCTGGCCAGACACAAATAAGTAAAAGCCCTGCCCCTTCATCCCCAACAGCCAATCAGACTGTATTTGACACAAACAGAGCAGCTGATTAAATCCTGGAGGAAGGCAGAGAGGTGCGTGTGTGTGTGTGGGGGGGTGTGTGTGCTGGTTAACCTGTGCTGACTGGTTTGTGAGTCCAGTTCCCTCCAAGTCCAGAACTTCCAGGGTTCTACTTGACGCCACAGCAACTGCCAGCATCCCGGCGATTCGATCACCTTAAGACAGAACCGTTAAGACAGAACCGTAATCATCAGAACCTCCACCCCACGATCTGAAATGGATGAATATGTCAGATAACATGAAGTCACCCAGGGGGTTGTAGTCCAGGTTCAGTACGCGGAGCTGAGAGCTGTGAGCCGCTGCGATGGCGAGCCGAGCCCAACTGTTAGAGCTGATCCCAGGGTTGGCGCTGAGGGTTAGCTCCCTGAGACCTGCTCGCAGACATGCATGCACAGGGACACACACGCACAGGGACACACACGCACTCACAGGGACACACGCACTCACAGACACACACACACGCACAGGGACACACGCACTCACAGGGACACACACGCACTTACAGGGACACACACACTCACAGACACACACACACACGCACAGGGACACACACACACACACTCACAGGGAAACACACACGCACAGGGACACACACACACGCACAGGGACACACAAACGCACTCACAGGGACACACACGCACAGGGACACACACACACGCACAGGGACACACGCACAGGGACACACACACACACACACACAGGAATGGAAACCAGCACTCATGTAAAGAATCTGTAGTAGTGGTAGTAGTAGCAGTAGTAAGAGTAGTAGTGGTAGTAGTAGCAGAAGTAGTAGTCGTAATAGCAGTGGTAGTAGCAGAAGTAGTAGGAGTAGATGTCATAATAGCAGTAGTAGTAGCAGAAGTAGTAGGAGTAGGTGTCATAATAGCAGTAGTAGTAGCAGAAGTAGTAGGAGTAGGTGTCATAATAGCAGTAGTAGTAGCAGAAGTAGTAGGAGTAGGTGTCGTAATAGCAGTAGCAGTAGCAGAAGTAGTAGGAGTAATCGTAATAGCAGTAGTAGTAGCAGAAGTAGTAGGAGTAGATGTCATAATAGCAGGAGATGTAGCAGAAGTAGTAGGAGTAGGTGTCATAATAGCAGGAGATGTAGCAGAAGTAGTAGGAGTAGATGTCATAATAGCAGTAGTAGCAGAAGTAGTAGGAGTAGATGTCATAATAGCAGTAGTAGTAGCAGAAATAGTAGGAGTAATCGTAATAGCAGCAGTAGTAGCAGAAGTAGTGGGAGTAGATGTCATAATAGCAGTAGTAGTAGCAGAAATAGTAGGAGTAGGTGTCGTAATAGCAGTAGTAGTAGCAGAAGTAGTAGGAGTAGGTGTCGTAATAGCAGTCGTAGTAGCAGTAGTAGTAGGAGTAGATGTCGTAATAGCAGTGGTAGTAGCAGAAGTAGTAGGAGTAGATGTTGTAATAGCAGTAGTAGTAGCAGAAATAGTAGGAGTAGGTGTCGTAATAGCAGTAGTAGTAGCAGAAGTAGTAGGAGTAGATGTCATAATAGCAGTAGTAGTAGCAGAAGTAGTAGGAGTAGATGTCATAATAGCAGTAGTAGTAGCAGAAGTAGTGGGAGTAGATGTCATAATAGCAGTAGTAGTAGCAGAAATAGTAGGAGTAGGAGTCGTAATAGCAGTAGTAGTAGCAGAAATAGTAGGAGTAGGTGTCGTAATAGCAGCAGTAGTAGCAGAAGTAGTGGGAGTAGGTGTCGTAATAGCAGTAGTAGTAGCAGAAGTAGTAGGAGTACGTGTCGTAATAGCAGTAGTAGTAGCAGAAGTAGTAGGAGTAGGTGTCGTAATAGCAGTAGTAGTAGCAGAAGTAGTAGGAGTAGATGTCGTAATAGCAGTAGTAGTAGCAGAAATAGTAGGAGTAGGTGTCGTAATAGCAGTAGTAGTAGCAGAAGTAGTGGGAGTAGGTGTCGTAATAGCAGTAGTAGTAGCAGAAGTAGTAGGAGTAGATGTCATAATAGCAGTAGTAGTAGCAGAAATAGTAGGAGTAGATGTCATAATAGCAGTAGTAGTAGCAGAAATAGTAGGAGTAGATGTCGTAATAGCAGTAGTAGTAGCAGAAATGGTAGGAGTAGGTGTCGTAATAGCAGTAGTAGTAGCAGAAATAGTAGGAGTAGGAGTCGTAATAGCAGTAGTAGTAGCAGAAGTAGTAGGAGTAGGTGTCGTAATAGCAGTAGTAGTAGCAGAAGTAGTCGGAGTAGGTGTCATAATAGCAGTAGTAGTAGCAGAAGTAGTAGGAGTAGATGTCGTAATAGCAGTAGTAGTAGGAGTAGGTGTCATAATAGCAGTAGTAGTAGCAGAAGTAGTAGGAGTAGGTGTCGTAATAGCAGTAGTAGTAGCAGAAGTAGTAGGAGTAGGTGTCGTAATAGCAGTGGTAGTAGCAGAAGTAGTGGGAGTAGGTGTCGTAATAGCAGTAGTAGTAGCAGAAGTAGTAGGAGTAGATGTCGTAATAGCAGTAGTAGTAGGAGTAGGTGTCGTAATAGCAGTAGTAGTAGCAGAAGTAGTAGGAGTAGGTGTCGTAATAGCAGTAGTAGTAGCAGAAGTAGTCGGAGTAGGTGTCATAATAGCAGTAGTAGTAGCAGAAGTAGTAGGAGTAGATGTCGTAATAGCAGTAGTAGTAGGAGTAGGTGTCGTAATAGCAGTAGTAGTAGCAGAAGTAGTAGGAGTAGGTGTCGTAATAGCAGTAGTAGTAGCAGAAGTAGTAGGAGTAGGTGTCGTAATAGCAGTGGTAGTAGCAGAAGTAGTGGGAGTAGGTGTCGTAATAGCAGTAGTAGTAGCAGAAGTAGTAGGAGTAGATGTCGTAATAGCAGTAGTAGTAGCAGAAGTAGTAGGAGTAGGTGTCGTAATAGCAGTAGTAGTAGCAGAAGTAGTAGGAGTAGGTGTCGTAATAGCAGTAGTAGTAGCAGAAATAGTAGGAGTAGGTGTCGTAATAGCAGTAGTAGTAGCAGAAGTAGTAGGAGTAGATGTCGTAATAGCAGTAGTAGTAGCAGAAGTAGTAGGAGTAGGTGTCGTAATAGCAGTAGTAGTAGCAGAAGTAGTAGGAGTAGATGTCGTAATAGCAGTAGTAGTAGCAGAAGTAGTAGGAGTAATCGTAATAGCAGCAGTAGTAGCAGAAGTAGTGGGAGTAGATGTCGTAATAGCAGCAGTAGTAGCAGAAGTAGTGGGAGTAGATGTCATAATAGCAGTAGTAGTAGTAGCAGAAGTAGTAGGAGTAGGTGTCGTAATAGCAGTAGTAGTAGCAGAAGTAGTGGGAGTAGGTGTCGTAATAGCAGTAGTAGTAGAAGAAGTAGTAGGAGTAGATGTCGTAATAGCAGTAGTAGTAGCAGAAGTAGTAGGAGTAATCGTAATAGCAGCAGTAGTAGCAGAAGTAGTAGGAGTAGATGTCGTAATAGCAGTAGTAGTAGCAGAAATAGTAGGAGTAGGAGTCGTAATAGCAGTAGTAGTAGCAGAAGTAGTAGGAGTAGATGTCATAATAGCAGTAGTAGTAGCAGAAGTAGTAGGAGTAGATGTCATAATAGCAGTAGTAGTAGCAGAAGTAGTAGGAGTAGATGTCATAATAGCAGTAGTAGTAGCAGAAATAGTAGGAGTAGGAGTTGTAATAGCAGTAGTAGTAGCAGAAGTAGTAGGAGCAGATGTCATAATAGCAGTAGTAGTAGCAGAAGTAGTAGGAGCAGATGTCATAATAGCAGTAGTAGTAGCAGAAGTAGTAGGAGTAGATGTCATAATAGCAGTAGTAGTAGCAGAAGTAGTAGGAGTAGGTGTCGTAATAGCAGTAGTAGTAGCAGAAGTAGTAGGAGCAGATGTCATAATAGCAGTAGTAGTAGCAGAAGTAGTAGGAGTAGATGTTGTAATAGCAGTAGTAGTAGCAGAAGTAGTAGGAGCAGATGTCATAATAGCAGTAGTAGTAGCAGAAGTAGTAGGAGTAGATGTCATAATAGCAGTAGTAGTAGCAGAAGTAGTAGGAGTAGATGTCATAATAGCAGTAGTAGTTGCAGAAGTAGTAGGAGTAGATGTCATAATAGCAGTAGTAGTAGCAGAAGTAGTAGGAGTAGGTGTCGTAATAGCAGTAGTAGTAGCAGAAGTAGTAGGAGCAGATGTCATAATAGCAGTAGTAGTAGCAGAAGTAGTGGGAGTAGATGTCATAATAGCAGTAGTAGTAGCAGAAGTAGTAGGAGTAGATGTCGTAATAGCAGTAGTAGTAGCAGAAGTAGTAGGAGCAGATGTCATAATAGCAGTAGTAGTAGCAGAAGTAGTAGGAGTAGATGTCGTAATAGCAGTAGTAGTAGCAGAAATAGTAGGAGTAGATGTCGTAATAGCAGTAGTAGTAGCAGAAATAGTAGGAGTAGATGTCGTAATAGCAGTAGTAGTAGCAGAAATAGTAGGAGTAGATGTCGTAATAGCAGTAGTAGTAGCAGAAATAGTAGGAGTAGATGTCATAATAGCAGTAGTAGTAGCAGAAATAGTAGGAGTAGGTGTCATAATAGCAGTAGTAGTTGCAGAAGTAGTAGGAGTAGATGTCGTAATAGCAGTAGTAGTAGCAGAAGTAGTAGGAGTAGGTGTCGTAATAGCAGTAGTAGTAGTGGCCATAGTAGGAATAATGGTAGTAGTGGTAGTAGTAGGATTAGTAGTTGTTGAAGCAGAAGTACTAGTGGTAGTAACAATGTTACAACTCAGCGTGCAACTATGTAGTAATGTTGACAGGTACCTGCGAGATCCTACAGTCTGTGATACTTTAATAACGTAGTACCAGCTCGTATACTTGCAACAGTGTTGCGGTCACCTGACTTGGCCCCGTCCGGCGGCAGCAGCCCGCACACGAGCCCGAGGGCCTGGTCCCCCAGCATGCAGTCCCCCAGGTCCAGACTCACGAGCGCGGGGTGCGTGGACAGGGCCGCGTTCAGGGTCACCAGGCCGGCGTCCAGCAGCGGGCTGCCGTGGAGGCTGAGGGGCGGGGACACATTTGACATCACAGATCCGAGGCAGCTACCGACAGCGTGCGCGTGGCCAGGTACTCACAACAAGGTGTGCAGGGAGCGATTGGCGCCCAGGGCGTCGGCCAGGTGTCGCGTCCTGCTGAGGCCGGAGACCACGCCCAGGTTCAGGTTGAGCTGAGCCAGCGAGCGCGACTCGGCGACGCTGCGGCAGATGCGGCCGAAGTCCCGGTCGGAGAGCTGGCAGCCCCGGATGGAGAGCAGCCGGACGCGGCCGCCCTTCAGGCTCTCGCTGATGTCCTGCACCTCGGCGGGCGACAGCTGCTCGCCGGTGATCTGGATGGAAGCGGGCAGCATGCCGGAGCACCTGCGGGCACACAGGTAGGCTAACATGCTAACAAGCTAACAGCTCACCTGCTGACGGAAGATCGATCACCTCCGACGATCTGCCGGTCAGCCATCAAGGATCAGGTTCTGATCGATATCAGCTGATCACTCGCTGGTGACCGATCACCCAGCGGAGCTGATCAATAACCGATGAATGTGCAGCAGGTTTCTATTCCATCAGGTGATCAACCTAATCATTTATCAGCTCGGTGGTTCAGCAACAGAGTGATCGATAACCTGATAAATGATCGATCAGCTCGAACGCGGAGGACCGCCAGTTTCACCCGCTGATGTCATCGTCCGCCGTAGGCCACGTGCCGGATCTAATCCGCCGCGCAAACGTCACAGCCGATCGATTGATCGATTAACCATAGGGTTGCAGCGCAGCGGGGTTCGGTGTCCTGGAGGTCGGTGAGTCCCGGTGTGTTTCCGCAGGTGGCGGTTACGATGAGACCCGGGGAGGCGCGAGGAGGGAGCAGGAGAGGAGAGAGGTCTCACTCGGAGCCGGTTCCCGGAACCGAAGAGTTTCCGGTTAGATAGAACAGAAAACGAACGAGACAGGCAGCAGGCGAGATCGATGACACCCAAACTATTGATTGATTACAAAATTAAGAATGATCAATAAACTGAAGGGGGGTGTGTGAATGTACACACCTGTCAATAATACCTTTAGCATCAACTACAGCAGGATAGAAACATTAAAGTACTAGAACTCTACTACCACCAACACCATGCTACTCTACTACTACCAACAGCATGCTGATCTTGCTGAGTTGTGCTACTCGTTTTTATCAGGTAGTACCAGTACTACTAGTGGTAGTACTACAAGTACCAGTACTACAAGTGGTAGTATTACTAGTACCAGTACTAGAGGCTCTGCAGGTCTGCAGCCTCCTCCTCCAGCAGCATCAGTCAGGGATCTGGGAGGTGTACTAGCACTAGTATCAGTACTCCTAGTGGTAGTACTACAAGTACCAGTACTACAAGTGGTAGTAGTACTAGTACCAGTACTTGAGGCTCTGCAGGTCTGCAGCCTCCTCCGCCAGAGGCTCAGTCAGGGATCTGGGAGGTGTACTAGTACTAGTGCCAGTACTACTAGTACCAGTACTACTTGTGGTAGGAGGTGTCAGCCTGAGGCTCTGCAGGTCTGCAGCCTCCTCCTCCAGCAGCATCAGTCAGGGATCTGGGAGGTGTACTAGCACTAGTACCAGTACTACTAGTGGTAGTACTACTAGTACCAGTACTACTAGTGGTAGTATTACTAGTACTAGAGGCTCTGCAGGTCTGCAGCCTCCTCCTCCAGCAGCGTCAGTCAGGGATCTGGGAGGTGAGAAGCACCAGGACTCAGAGGAAGAAGTCCAGTTAGTGACCTGCAGCTGTGAGACAGGAAGGAGGACAGGAGGAGGGAGAAGCCCAGTGCATCATGGGAGATCCCTGCTAGTCTAGGCCAATGGGATAAGAGCTAGGGGGCGGGGTTAACCTGAGCCCCCCCTCACTGTCAGCCTCATCAATAAGGAAAGTCTTAATCATAGAGAGAGGTCTGAGTCCAGGACTGGACTGGAAGACGGTTCCACAGGGGAGGAGCCTGATAACTGGAGGCTCCGCCCTCTGTTCTACTTTTGGAGCATCCAGGAACCAGCAGGAGCCCAGCAGCATCCTGTAAGGAAGGGTTCTTGCTGGGCAGTAGGGAACTAGTGCTGCGTCTGAATAGCCAAGTAGGTCTGATGGTAGGTCTCAGAGCAGGTCGCAGGCTGTCCCAAACCACAACTGGCACGAGTAGCGACCTACTTCTCAACCTAAATTCCAGCCTAAACACGCCCACATTGTAGGTCGGTTCAGGTGCATCCTACGGAGCAACCTATGGCCCACAATGCACCGCGGACTTCTTCTTCGTCCCCTAAAAACTTGTGGACCCTCAAGCCAAGTTAGCGCCACCAACAGTCTCCCATTCTGATGAACACCAACATTTATAGTTGTTGATGACTAAAGGTGCGTTAATATGCTTAATAATAGAGGATGAGGGAAAGGAGCTCAGAGTGGAGTGCAGTACCACAGTCAGGCCAGCAGGTGGGGCTTTCGTTGGAGCTGTCTACCTAATTGCGGTATCTGTGCTCTGCCAGCAGAGGTCGTGCTTCACCACCAATCTACTAGGGCGTCTGAATGGTGCCGCCATGTTTAGGTCGTAGCAGGAGGACGTAGGTTGGTACTTGGCAATTCGGACGCAGCATAAGAGCTCTCTCAGATATGAAGGTGTCTGACTGTTGAGGACTTCGATGCCAGAAGAAGAATCTAGGATCCTGTTGTGGATCTGACAGGGATCCAGAGAAGAGAAGTCAGTACAGGAGCGATCTGGTCTCTTCTCCTGGTTCTGGTCAGTCCACCAGCACCTGGAGAGTCTTTAGGGACTGTCAGTGCATCCTGATCGGAGGAACCACATTCGTAATTTAAATGAGAATAAATAACACCTAAACTGGTTATTACAGGGTTGATAAACAGCCGAGGCTAAACACCAAGTGACACATCTCGCTGGAATAGAGCATCTCTGCCTGTGAGCTCACTGGAGCCTTCATTCTAAAGGCCTTGTCACGTGGATAAAATGAGGCTCATAATTAAAGGATTAACTAGTGATTCTTCATCAGAATCTGCTGCTGCGGTCGATCCATCAGCTTTTAACGATCTACAACTTCCGGTCTTCATTTCAAAATAAAATATACAACTGTGACTGATGTTTCGTGATCACTTGTTTGTATTTATTTCTTCTTATTGTGACTTTTTTTGAGGAGCCATGAGTTTACTGAGACTTTCAGAGGGGATGAAGATGGCCACTGGCTCGCTGCTGTGTTAGCTGTTGAAGGGAGGTCTTCCGCTGATGAACGAGTGTGGATGTCGTCACTGACCAGAGCGCGAGCGATGGAGCTGGCAGGTGTCACTTCTGATTCTAAGCAGGTTTATATTCTGATTTTATTGTGATGAGTGGAGATGAATTTGACGCCTGACGAACGGCAGGATAGATGCCCCTCTATGAACAATACCAACCATTAGAATAAGATTTCATCTGATTCTTTTGACTCCAATCATTTAATAGATATTTGGAGGATATGAATAGATATTTGACAATTTTCATGGGTGAAACCAAATGGCCGTTGTAAATCTCCCCAGATTTATGGTCCGCTACTTCTGACACTGTCAGGTGTTTATCAAGGGTCTACATCCAGCGCTCCCTTAAGAGATCATTGTGTCATACATCTTGTATTGAATCCAGAAAGAAGTACTAAATAAAAAAAAAGACTCTTGGAAGTTTAATGCAGACCTTAAAAGATAAAGCACAAGTTAAAGCCATCAAAGATTTACTACAGAAGAATGAGGAAGCCAGGATGAGGAGTCGTTGCAGCAACAGATGGGGGGTCAATAAATTGCAGTAAATCTAAATGCCGACAGCAGAGGGAGTATGAGGTCCAGGCGGTGCAGGATCTCAGGGTTTGTTGTATCTGATCTTGATCAAAGCAATTTTAGGAGGTTACAGGAGCAACTTGATCATCGTGTGGTGATCTGTTGATGTCCAGATCATAAAGTGACGTCTGAGGAGATGTGCAGATCCGATCGCCTTTCTAGAAAATATTAAAATAACCCCAAGATAGATTTGGCGTGTAGAGCGACCTGTGACTCTGAGATCCACATGGCAGGACTGGACAGTGCGGCTCAGAAAGTGACCTCTGGTTTTATGAATTCTTTTGGGAGGACATGAATATGATAGGATATGATTTGAGACTATAAATGACATGATAAGAAATAGGACTTTAACTCCTACAATGAATCAGGGATTAATAACTCTCATAGCAAACGTGGTCGAGATAAAAGATGGAGCGACAGCCCTGTCACCCGACGGAGCGCTGGCTACAAACGCCGCCGCCTGTAAGTGACAGTCAGGGTCCATGCAACAACGTAGACTCGGTCTTATTTGCTTCTAGGATTTCAACTGAAGATGATGGAGTCACTTTGTTTTGGACTTTTCCAAAGCCTTCAGCATGGCTGAACATCCTTTTATCATACAAACACTGGAATATTTGGGCTTTGGGGAAAAGTTCATTAGAGAATTGTTGTCAAATCAAAAACTTTATTTCTACAGCACTTCTCACACAATCAAACTGCAACACAAAATGCTTCCCAAAAATAAAAACAAGCAACAGCAAATACAATATAAAACAATAAATGTTAAGAACCCGCCCCTTCCAACCCACACACACACACGCACACGCACACGCACACGCACACGCACACACACACACACACTGACTGTCCAGAGTTTTCCTAAGCCCTAACCTAGCTTAGCAATCTCCCCTCTGGAAGGGTTCGGGACAAGTACGGCGGGAACAACTCGTCTTTTACATCCAGTCATTTATTCACACACACCTACAGTATCATTCACACAGTTAGCTTTGCACATTAGCCTACACGTGTGACTGCTTCTCAGACTGTTAGGTAGCTAGCACTAGTAGTAGTAGTAGTAGTAGTAGTAGTAGTAGGTTGTAAACCGACAAGGCGTACCGGTCCCGACGATGAAGAATACTGAAATGCGCAGCAACTCCACCTAGTGCCTACCTCTCATCATGCATGCGCAGGTGGAAACATAACCTTGTTTGATACTTAAGTATATAAATATGTAAATATGAACATAAACACACAAGCATGAACGCAAATATGCCTGAATCATTACAGTGATTTTGGACCTTAGTGGAAAGTCGTACACCTCCCACTTGGTCTGCTGATTCTTGAATCCAAGTAGGCCACCATAACTACACAGACAGACTTTACATATGAACTCAACTTGTAACTGGGCTTTTAACGTTACATTCTCGTTCATGAATTATTTCTACTATAAGCAATCATAAATGTGAGGTAGTTCCTATGTCCATGTCCGATGTTCACATTGTCCTCCACCGAAACACACTACCAAACCTCCTCGTCCTTGTGGCGGATGGCAGCTGGGGGGTCTTGATCCTTAACCGGAACACGCCCATGTGGTGGGGATCCATAACCAAAACACACCACGTGGTGGGGATCTTAGACTTGTTCTTCCACTGGTAGCAGAACTACTAACTAGTGGTCGACCGATCGATCGGCCGGCCGATTAAATCGGCCGATTTTCGCTATTTTTTAGTAAATCGGCATCGGCCGATTATTTAATTTGGTCGCGCCGATTTTCAGTCAGGCACATCTGCGGGCAGCTATTTACAACCCGGCGCAGCGCTGTCCATTCAGAACCAGAGGGCCAACAGGAAAGGCTTCAATTCTTATATTCCAGTGTCCTAAAGTCATATATTTGCTCTCATTATAAGTTGTAATCTGTTGCTTCATTTAGCGAAAGTAAACAAATAGCATTTTCTGCTCAAAATGAAACGTTGCTCGCTCATAGCCGTCAAGTCTCCCGTTTTGGCCGGGAAACTACCGTATTTCACCCCTCTTTCCCGCCCTCCTCCCGTATCAGTATTTTTCCGTAAATCTCCCGTATTATTCAAAATAAAAACATTCTCGTGCCTCTCCAAACTGAATTCCGTCACTGGCCTCGCGAGAATTACCGCCAGCAGTAGCCAGGGCGGAGTATCTGGTCCGCGGTCCGTGTAGTGAACAGAAACAGTGCCTCGGTCGCCGCCCCCCCCCCTCATTATAATGAATAAAAGCCCCCCCCCCCCCATTATAATGAATAAAGCCCCCCCCAACAACGCGCATCATAAGAAGTAGCGGGCCGTGCGCCGCCCCCCCCCTCGGCATCGGAACATTTCCCTTATTTTCTCGACCAAAACTTGACTTTAACGCGTTAATTTGTTTAATTAGAAAGAAAGCATGAAAACGCTTTACTTTAGTTTTTATTTCCTGTCGTATTTCTTAGTAATGTCACTGTGGAACAGCGAGGCAGCGAGGGTCTCTCTCTCACTCATTCACTCACTCACACACACTCTCACTCACTCACACACACAAGTGTTGTGCGTCCTCTTATTAGTATGATATTTTAGCATGCCAATTAAGGACAATACCATAGCATATCGGCCCTAAAAATCGGCCCAAAAAAACCGGCAGCTCATATCGGCCATCGGCTGACTCTGACTTCTAAATATCGGTATCGGCATCGGCTTCAGAAAAACCCGTATCGGTCGACCTCTACTACTAACCTCCTAACGTCTCTGTGGAGGCTAGTAGACAGGTAGTTCTCAACCCTTGGAGTCCTCTTGCACTGTCTGTCAGAAACTGGGCAGCTCTGACATGTTTTCACCTTCACATCTCGCACTAGGCCCTTTGTATCAGGACATGCCTCCATGACCCGACCCAATCTGAAGCGGCCCCTTAGTGCATTCTGATCAGCTAGCCACACAAGGTCCCCTGCCATGACGTTTCTAGCAGGAGTGTGCCATTGTTGTCTGACAAAGAGGCCCGGACCTGCCAGCTGGTTCCACCTCTTCCAGAACTTGTCAACCTCAATCTGGATAGCTCTCAGGCGCACGACAGGGTAAGCTGGATACTCGAACCCCTGCGTATCCCCGGAGGGCCCAGCACGGCCCAGCAGAAGAGAGTTCTTCTGAGAGTTCATTCTAGCTTTAGCATGTAGCACTAGGAAGCGCTCTCTGCTCCACGAGGAGGTGGAACCACCACCAAACTTTAGGCTTCATTCAAACAGAAACTGCATCTCAGGGCGAGCCTCACAGACTAAAGCTACGCTTCAATCATCCCTCTGTTCAGGACCGCCTGACACCGCTGCTGCTGCCGTGGTGAGAGTCTCGTCCTCTGCAGACAGGCCCAGACTGTCTCTGTGTGTGCGAGAGGCTTTTAGTGGGTGTGTACTGATGATGGGGGCGTGGCCATGAGGACCAACAGCTACAGCTGGCTCCGTTCTGATGTTTGAGCTCTAGATTGACATTGCACGCTTGTTATACTTGGCGGAAAAAACCTGCATGTTTTGAAACCTTGATGGTCCACCCACTAACAATTTAGTCTGGTCTCGTTCTCGTCAGACGAAAATGAATACACTTTGGTCACATTTTAGTCTTCACAGGGCGATGGTGACGTCCGTCTTAGTCTCATTTTCGTCAAGGAAAAAAGGGGTCTGATGTCGTCATTGTCGTTTTCGTCCAGCATGACGAACACAACACTGGTGCTGATGTTCTCTGGCAGGCTCTGCGCCATCATGGCTGAAAGCAGCCTCCCCGTGGGTTTTAGTTCTGACTCTGGCAACGACTAAAAGGCCAGAGGACCTCAGGGTCCGCGAAGGTTGATATGATTAAAGCAGTTCAGATAAATAAGATGGGCCAAACCATAAAGACCCTTAAAAACTACTAAGGACCTTCCAATGGATCCTGAAGCACACGGCGAGCCAACGCAGAGACTTCAAAACCGGTCATTCACAGTTTGGAACATTGAGGCGTTTTGAAGTTAAAGGAGGAATTCGTCACGGCTGTCGGTGCCCACCGTTGTTCTTTATTACTGTGGCTGGATTATCGGCAGTCCTCATAAAAGAAGAGTCCAAGCATCCACTCACTGTGAGGGGAGCTGCTGGTCGCCAGCCGGCCAGCGGACGCCACCACTGTTCTGAAAGGACTCGGCAGTGACGACTGGGGTCTCTGTTTTCGAAAGCCTCTGGTTCACATTTAAATATGAAGAAGTGTGAGTTTTGGCGATTGATGAATGTGCATCACATTCCAGTAAAGAATGAAGTTAAATATGTAGGGATCGGAGTCACAGAAGAGTGAAGCCTGGAATGTGGGAAGGAACAGAGCTCTGGAGGACTTCTCATCATGGTGGCTCCCAAGAGCTTCACGCAGGTGGAGTCCATCCAGGCTCGCCTCCCCACCCTCACTGGACACACCTGACAAGTTCATCGAGGCAATGAACCAACTTTATTTGCATCATTAGTTAAGAAGAGGTGACGTTGTGAACCCTGTTGAGGGCGGGGCTCTCAGCGCGGCTGAATGGTTCCATCAAAGTGGTCACCAAGTTTTGTTCAGCAATGTGAAAGTTTTTGGTTTGACTTTCTGTTGAAAATCTTCAGGAATTTTGGAGGCATAGATTTTGTAGTTAGCTGACTCTGATATTCCTAGATTGCTAATTAAGCTGTCTGCTATCATTAGCAGGTCCTCCGGTCTGTCAGCATATAGACGTCGCCCCCCACAGTCCCAGTATGGAACAACAGCTTCATATGAATCAAGAGGAACTAAGAAGAACTCGTCCACTTGGCGTCTGCTGGGGATCAGAGGTGATTTGTGCACAACGCTTTCATCACAGTTCCAACTTTGTTTGTAACAATCGCCATCTGATCCAGTAACCAAGGCAACGCCACAGGCCGCGACTCCATGAAAGGCACGGTGGCTCCACAAAGGCCTCCTCCAGTCAGACGTGGATGCTTTTTCTCAGATAAGAATGCAAGAACTTCTTGAGAACTCATTTCACTTTGGTCTGTTGCTCTTCACCTCTGACGAGGAACCACGTTTCATCTTGACACTCTGAGTTTTTTATTAAGAACCGTTGCCTCTCCTTTGCTCTTCCGCTGAGGGCTGAAGATTATTTCATTTTCCTTCATTCATTGAGAATAGAATAATGAATGTGGTTTATCCATGACTTTTTACATAAAAGGTTTAATTTAGATTTGAATATTTGTACTTTTTGTAATGCAGACACTGAAACCCGGGAGCATCTCATAATCAGGACCTTCTGGATGCTTTTCAATATTGGAGAACCTACAATGATCAAGTTATTCTTATTTTTACTACTGAAAACGTTAAATTTGGTTTACATTTGGAGGACAAAAGAAGAATTAGGGATCAATCCTTATTTAGGCTAAATTCTTCATTCATAAATGTCCCTTTTTAAAAATGAATCCGATTTTCATTGCATATCTCAAGGAGGAAGTCCAGTGCTCAAGAACGCCCCCTGGCCGGACTGGGAGGCCCAGCATCTTTGTGTCTTTCTGTCTGTCTCGTCGTTTCTTCGGCTGCCGGTCGCTCGGTGCCCCTCCAGGTCAACGCTCCTCTCCGGGATGACGGTGGTGCCTTGTTTGGTTTTGTAAAGTCAATGTAAGGGGAAGGGGGAAAAAAACCCAAAACACCAAGTTGTTAATAAAGTTTCCATTTAAAAACGTCGCCACTGTGACGTAGTCGGAAGTGTCTCGACGGCAGCTCGTACCGAACTGCAGGTCTGGGTTCCAGACAGAAGGTGAGACAGACGCACAGACAGGTGAGACGCCTCACACTTCACCTGCGTTACGTTGATCGATTGACAGGAAACTATCGATGACTTTGATGTCCGGATAGTAACGAGTTTGAATCAGGGGAACCAGCAGACCGGAGCCGTTAGCTTATTTAGCTGTTAGCATGTCCGACGCGATCAATCAAACCAGAGACCAGGATCACTCAAACATTCGATTTGTTCCATGAAGCTTGAGCTGATTCTCTATCGATCTCTGACGCATCGATCCCGCGTCTCAATGTACAGGTGTACGGTCTACAGGTGGATGTGACGTTGTCGCTGTTGAATAGGGACCCCCCCCCCCCACACACACACACACACACTCACTCACTCTAACCTGTGTGTCGCCCCCCCCCCCCCCCCCCCCCCCCCCCCCCCCAGGTTCGGGTGTCGGTGGATGGCCGTGTTGATGGGACCGGAGAGAGTCTTTCCCAGCTCCGAGGACGAGGACGATCGTCCGGGGGAGGGGGGGCTGCTGCCAGTCGTGGCTGTGTGGAGTGGGGGGGAGGAAGAGGGAGGGGAGATGGGGCTGGATGGAGAGGAGGAGGACGAGGAGGAGGAGGAGACCAGCGGAGGATATTATTACCAGCCTCTCAACCAGGAGCCTGACGGGCTGAACGCCATGGCGCCAGAGGAGGAAGAGGAGGACAGGGGGGTGGCGCCCTCGCACGCAGAGCAGCTGCAGCAGGTGCAGGAGAGGATTGAGGTGAGATCCACGCACCAACATATCATGACACGATCAGATCACATGACCATCTTTTGTCTGCAGGTGATGGGGCTGCATCTTCCTGAAGCGCCACCTCCTGACAGTGATGAGGAGGATGACCCTGAAAGTGCGGCGGCTGAGAGGAGCCACGCCTCCATCCCCATGGATGCAGGTTACACTGCTACTTGAATGCTTGAGTATCATGTGTGGAACTTTGCCAGCTGACATCACTTCCTGTGTCCTGCAGATCATGTGGAGCTGGTGAAGAGGACGATGGCGGCTGTAGCACTGCCATCACTTGCCGTGCCGGCTTGGGCCCGTGAGATCTCTGATGACCAGTGGAAGGATGTGGTGCAACATGCCCTACAGAGCCGACAGAGCGCCACCGCACTGCGCTTAAGTCGCCGTGGCAACATCAATGGACCCTAAATGCACCACAGACACTAGCGGGACTGTGGCAAGAAGTAACCGCTGCAGGGCAGCGATGGGGCACTGTGACATGCTCGTGGGAGGAGTTTGCCCCAAGACATTTCTCTTCTTAACTGAAATTAGCTTTCAAATGTTTCACACAGGAAGGAAGGTGAGCCTTGTTCTTCCCGGGAAATTACTGGACGTCTGTCAACCATTCCAAGAAACTTGAGTTTTAATTTGAAACACCTGAGAATTAGGAAGGAAACAAAGCGAATGACAGAGGCAGGTTTGCTGTTTCTTTAGTCTTAAAACCAAGCGAACCTCGGAGGTCCTGAGTGAAGTCCTGACGACTCTCGAGGATCCCTGTGGCCCCCTGGAGGGCAAACCCCTCCCACCTATTGATGTGGTTCATTAAATGATTTAAACTGACTGAAGGACATTTTCTCACTTTGTGATCAGTAAATTTGAAGGTGATTGCCAGTTTGCCATGGTGGTCACATCAACTACGTGTTCTACCATCATGTTGGCAGGTTTGTGTATCTGATCTCTCAAGTGTTGAAAGGAATGCGCCCACTTTTAAGGTGAGTCTCTTACTGTCCATCATCCCCAGAGCTGAGACTCAGGCTAGTTAGTGTTAGCGTAGCTCCGTCTCTGCCTGCTTATCAGGAGGGTTGTGTTTAACCTTGGTGATGAATACCAGTTTAACATGAGGAGACGTTGTAGTGGTAGATTCAAGACACGTAGCCGGAACTACTTTCCTGACTGGGAGCAGTGATTTGACGCAGCACCTCCAAAGCTCCACTGGAACTTGGGTCAACAGAACCAAACGTTTGTTGAGGACTAGAAGAGCGACTGCTGCTACTGATGATGAGGAGGAGGAGGATTCCTGCTGGACACACCAGCATCCTGGACCTGAGCTAGCTGATGCTAACACTTCCACCCACTACCAGCCATTGGGCTGAGCTAACTAGCCTGGACCTGAGCTAGCTGATGCTAACACTACCACCCTCTACCAGTCATTGGGCTAAGCTAACTAGCCTGGACCTGAGCTAGCTGATGCTAACACTTCCAATCACTACCAGCCATTGTGCTAGGCTAACTAGCCTGGACCTGAGCAAGCTGATGCTAACACTTCCCACCCACTACCAGCCATTGGGCTAAGCTAACTAGCCTGGACCTGAGCTAGCTGATGCTAATATTTCCCACCCACAACCAGTCATTGTGCTAAGCTAACTAGCATCCTGGACCTGAGCCAGCTGATGCTAACACTTCCCACCCACTACCAGTCACTGTGCTAAGCTAACTAGCCTGGGTCTCTGCTCTGGGGGCAACAAGACTTACACTTGTGGACATGTTCCCCTGCTGCCCTTAATCTTTGTTCACTTATTCTTGAAAACACCTTTCAAGACATAATTGTGAGAAACTGATGTTTAATATCTGATCAATTCAATCTAACCGACCAATCAATAATCAATATGAAGAAAACATGTCATAAACTATCTGTTTTTATTTTTCTGAGTAAAGTGTCAAATGTTGAAAGTCACTTGATTGCTTTGATGAATCGTGTGTTTGCGTTGACCAGGTCGTTGGAGTGTCAATGAGTGTGGGGTCGCACCTTTGACCTTTAAACCATGTTTGCGAGATTTTCAGAGACAGTCGGGACATCAATGTCCGGTTGGGCGAACACTCCCTCCACTTTCAGCCCAGATCTAGAGAGAGAGATGTTTCCTCTTACTTTATTTACTTCGGTACAAAATGAACCTTCATACAATCAACGTCTGCACAAGATGGCGGAGCAGCGTGGACACAATGGTTTGTCTTTGTGTTGTCCTGTGTCTTGCCGATCTACAGATGATGCTCAGACACCACATCTAAGACAGGCGGCGGTGACACTGGACCACCGTGTCTCCTGATGCAACCAGCTGTAGAGACGGCTAATGCTAACAGTTAACGCTAACAGCTAACATCTGGGTGCAGATGCAAAATCAGCCCATGACCAGAGGGGGCAGCGGACGCATGTGCCTGTTCTAGTGTCACTCGAATGGATGAATCTAAAATCCTCACACAGACATGGGCGAACATTCCTGAACGTCAACATCAGGTGTGAGCGAGGACATGATGGGTGAAGACAGCATCTTAACAGGGTAATATCACAGCGTAGGGGGTGTGGCCTATCAGAGGGCGTGGTCATGACTCAAACAGAATCACAAGCCTCAAGAAGAATTTGGGTCATCAAAGCCATTTGATGAAGTCCTTTACATCGGCAATAATCGGCAGCAAGGTTAAAGGTCACAGGAAGTCAGTCTTACCACTGATGATGGGGACGTGACACTCAATCAACATTTCAAACTTCACATCTCAATACTGCCACTTCACGTCTGATGTCTCTGATCACCCTAAAAGTTTTCAAAACACAATCACGCCATGAAACAAGATGAAGTCACATTTACATCTTCATCATTTCTTGTCACCAGCTGCTCGTCAACGACTGATTGCAATGGCGAGGTCGTTTCACCTCCAACCCTGGAGCCTTCAGGATGAAGCCCTGCCTCTCACAGGGAGCTGTGTCGATCACAGATGACAATGATTTACAAATTTACTAAAATTCGGTGGGTAAAACATTGAAATGATCTTTAGAGGAAACCATCAACCTCGCCGAAGGTTGTTTTCTGTTGACCTGATGAGTCACAGCTGCTGTTTGCCTGAGGTGTGGGCGGAGCCTCGTCACATTCACATCAGACGGTGTTTCAGTGCTTCAAATGAACTGACAACACTTAACTGCCATTGCGATTGCTTTTAAATAGTGGCAAGGAGGCGTGGCAGTGTGACTGATAGACAGCAGGGGGCAGCAAACATTCAAACACAAACAAGCAACACGGACGCTTACATTCACCGTGTCTCCAGTCCACCCAGACCCACCTCTCCCTTCCCAGATATGACTGGTCAGGTCACATAAAGAGGGCGGGGCTCTAAATTCTCTGAAGCCAGTCAGTGAGCTCATCTGTGCTGCGTTCAGGTATCCTGGGACAAAGGTGAAATGTGGCAGCATTTTCCACAGCAGGAACTGAACGACCTGGACGTCAAAAACCAGCCAGATTCTGGATCCACTGGCGGTCTTGTGCTTCAAGCTCATGGCCAGTCAGCTGATTCACCATTAACCTGCTCATCATTTATCATGAGACAGGTTCTTGTTTGTTGATGTTTCAGTCCTGGTGGCGCCCCCTACTGAGGAACCCCTGATGTAACTTTAAATGACTGTACCAACACAATTCATGTTCCACTTTGAATAACACATTCAGGTTATCAGAACATGCTGGGTGCGCTTTGTGCTGATTGGTCAGACAGCAGCTGAATATGTTGCCCCGCCCCTTTGGATGATGTTGGTCTGAATGTGACTGAAGGTGACTGACCTTTGGTGCCACTGAGACATCAGAACACGGTGGCGCTTTCTCATCAAAGCTGAACGCATGTCAAATTCACTCTGATGTCATGAAGACAGTACCTGAACACTACTGGAGGATTGGTTCTACAGTTTCCATGGAAACCAGCAGGACAGGAAGTCACTTTATCATTTAGACTGTTGGGTAATGTGGATGCCTCCATCCACCTGATTACATCATCTCCTCTACCCTGAACCAGATGGGCTGACGATGATGGCGTGTTCCAGGTCATTCAGTTCCTGAGGTGGAGGAGGCCAACAGGTGATGAGTTCAGGGACCGTGTGTCTGTGATGCTGCATTTGAGGTTTCACGGAACACAAACGTGCGTGAGGTGGATACGTCCTGCTGGCTTACAGCCACCAGGGGGCAGACGTGAAAAGGTCGTCATGACGTGGACCAGCGTCGGCTCCGTCCTGACTCAACTCTGGACCACTTCCTCCCCAGAGAGTCGGACAGGACAGGGCGGGATCAGGCTTGGTAGGGAACTGCCTTCCCCTGTCAGAGAGCCTCCTGATTAGCTGTCAGGTACTCCTCAGCTCTCTTGTGCGCCTCCAGAGCTTTGATGGTGTAGACGTCCTGCGGAAGCTCCGATTTCCTCCTCATCAGCACTTTATCCTTCTTCAGATCTTTCAGACCCTGAAGGCACAAAGACAGCAGGAAAAAACTTTACCATCACGTGACAGTCTCACAAGGGTTAAATGGGCAGCTGGTACACACGCCAGCAGCAGCAGACGCTCACATACTAGCAGATCACACACCACTGGTGGCAGATGCTCACACGCCAGCGGCAGAAAACATGACATATTCACTTGTTTCACACTGTAACAATCAAGTATGTGCAGGATGACATGCTTATCACGCTAACATGGTACAGTCAACATGGCTGACTTGAGGCCACTTTCCTATCACATGGTATCATCACAACTCTGCAGGTGGTTTCAAGAGGATGCTGGCTTCCACAACCAAATGATGCTAGTTGTCATAGCAAGGCTGTCTGCCATTATGAGTGTGATAATCAATATTTGAAAGATGGGTCGTTTGAGTCTGATGTGTCATCATCGGAGGACAGAATGTGTTGAGCACCTGTGAGGCTTCTGTCTCCACCGTCTTCTTCAGCAGCTGAATGTCCTCAGCTGTCGGAGTCTCTGTCTCCATTGAGTAGACTGCTAGAGAGTCATTGTACACCATGAACTACACACACACACACACACACACACACACACACACACACACACACACACACACACACAATTACGTGAAGCTCAATCCAGGAATCTTAATAAACTGATGGGAATATAAAAAGTCTGACCTCTTCCTGTGGGTGGAGTCCTGGGCGGATGGGGTGGAGCTTATTGCTCTGAGAGGACACAGATGGACACACACATACACAGAGTTACAAGTGCAGCAGCCAACACTTCCACCTCCCGGTCAGCAGGTGTCTCCCTCCCTCCTGCTGCACTCATTAACGGCTGGTGCCATTGACAGTAGCAGTCTCCCTAACTTTATATTATTTTTCTTCCGTACATTTTTTGGCACCTCAAGTCCTTCAAACTTTGACCTACTGACATGATGCACACATCAAAGTGTTCAGCTCTTCAAGGGTAGTCAACAACTATACTTTTTAACATACTGCAGTTTTCCAACCCTTTTTTTATTACAAAGGAAGTCTGGGGAAACACACCGAAATACCTCAAAACTCAAATGTTCTCAACGCCTTCAAACTTTCAACCACAGAATCCATTCAAGTATCAAACTATTCCACTTTACATTCTCTACAACATGTCACTTTTTATAGTTCTAACTTTTATACATTTAAATTGTTTGACTTTTTAAATCTCATTTTTATAATCCAAGTCAATGGAGAAAATCTTCAAATCCTCCAAAACTCACTTCAGCTATCGAGCCAACACATTTAACATCCACTCGGCCGTACCCTAACCCTCAGACATTTGGGTCATTAGGGTCAAATCTTTGACCTTTACAGTTTGTAACAATATTGCTTGTGTGATTTTATTGCTTCCATTTTTGGTCTTTTATCTTTTATTTTTATGCATCAGATTGGAAAGGTCATTTCTGAGAAAGGTAGGTTCCTAAATATAGATATTACTATGATCACCCTGCATGTAGTGGATGTGTTCATTTCCATCCAAGTATTGTCCATACACCCTTTAAATAACGAGCACAAGAGAAGAAACTGGAGGTGGCAGGTGAGTGTACCTGAGGGTTCTGGCGGGCCAGTTCTTCTATCTTGTGCCAGATCTCATCTCTCTCCTTCAGTTTGTGTTTCTCTCTGCACACACAAACACACAGGATTTAGTCACGTGTGCGAGCGTGGGCTGAATGTGTGAGCTGCATGTGTGTGTGCATGGGCTGCGTACGTGTGTATGTGTGCGTGTGTGCATGGGCTGCATGTGTGTGTACGTGTGTGTGCGTGGGTGGCGTGCGTGTGTATGTGTGTGTGGGCTGCATGCCTATGTGTGTGTGGGATGTGTGTGTGTGAGCTGCGTCTGTGCTGCCTGCATGTGTGTGTGGACTGCATGTGTGGGCTGTGTGTGTGTGTGCGTGCACGTGGGTTGTGTGTGTGTGTATGTATGTGTGCATGGGCTGCGTGTGTGTATGTGTGTGTGCGTGGGTTGCGTGCGTGTGTACGTGGGTGTGGGCTGCATGTCTGTGTGGGCTGCGTGTGCATGCATGTGTGTGGGCTGCGTGTGTGCTGCCTGTGTGTGTGTGGGCTGCATGCGTGGGTATGTGGGTGTGTGCGTGCGTGCATGGGCTGTGTGTGTGTGTGTGTGTGTGTGTGTGTGTGTGTGTGGGTGGGCTGCGTGCATGGGCTGTGTGTGTGTGTGTGGGCTGCGTGCATGGGCTGTGTGTGTGTGTGTGTGTGTGTGTGTGTGTGTGTGTGTGTGTGTGCATGGGCTGCGTGCATGCGTGGACTGTGTGTGTGGGCTACATGCGTGTGCATGTGTGTGCTGTGTGTGGGCTTTGTGCATGGGCTGCGTGTGTGTGGGCTGCGTGCGTGTGCTGCGTGCATGCGTGGACTGTGTGTGCGTGTGTGCCTGCATGGGCTGCGTATGGGCTGCATGCGTGTGTGTGCGGGCTGCGTGCGTGTGAGTGCATGGGCTGTGTGCGTGTGGGCTGTGTGCGCGTGGGCTGTGTGTGTGTGTGTGCGTGTGTGGGCTGTGTGCGTGTGGGCTGTGTGTGTGTGCGTGTGTGGGCTGCGTGTGTGTGCATGCGTGGGCTGTGTGTTTGTGTGTGTGTGTGCATGCGTGGGCTGTGTGTTTGTGTGTGTGTGTGCATGCGTGGGCTGTGTGTTTGTGTGTGTGTGTGCATGCGTGGGCTGTGTGTTTGTGTGTGTGCGTGCATGTGTGGGCTGTGTGTTTGTGTGTGTGCTGCATGTGTGGGCTGTGTGTTTGTGTGTGTGCGTGCATGTGTGGGCTGAGTGTGTGCTTATTACTTCTGTTTCTCAGCCTTGTACTGTTGTGTGCAGTCATCAAACAGCTTCTGGTTCATCTCCATGAAGAGCTTCAGGGCGTTGTAGATCAGGCCGTGGATCGTCCTGAGGAACAGCCACAGTCAGCCAACTTCCTGCTGCAGGTCATGTGACTCAAACACAGAACTTGTGAGAAATAAATATTCAACTCTATGTCAAAGCCCAAGTGTGTGTGTGTGTATGTTACTTGTTCCAGTGGCTCTTGGAGTTCTTGTAGAGCGCCGGGAACATGATGGGGAGGATCTTGGCGGCATTGTCGCTGATCAGACTCATGATGTACTCGTTATTCCAGTAATACAGAGCCCTCTCTGCCACCTGTACAGTGACATCACCACCACCACCACAATCACCATCATCACATGTGCGTGGTTCTGACTCTTTCAGTTTTGGCCCTGCCCCCTGTTTATATCTGCAGTTCATGCTCTGGTTCTGTTTAAGCTGTAGTTTAAACACTGCTGAAAGTTCTGGTTCTGATACCTGGAAGTGAGGGCTGGACACACACTTGGCGAGCTGTCTGAAGAGGGGCTCCTGGACCTTGACAAACTCAGATGGCTCGATGACATCCAGAATCTCCTCCAGCTCATTCAGGAACATCACTTCTTTTGGGCTGTGAGTCTTGGGCCAGAACTTGAGCAGCCCCATGATCACCTGCAGGAGTCAAAGGTCATGCAAGATGAACAATAAATGGCTCCTGTCGACGTGTCCTCACAGTTCCTTACTATGGAAACACAGGGTTGTAATGACAATGGGAGGGATGTCTCACCGGCTCGGTTAGACTGCTGTCCTTCTCCAGGAACTGAACCACACAGTATGCAAGCTGGTGAGACAAGACAGACGGACATCAGAAACAACAATCCAGGTTCAGGGTGGTGCTGCTCGCCATCACTCGGCAATTTGATCCAAAACTGATTTCATTTGGATTTAGAAATCATTACTTCAATTCCCAGCCTCTGAACAAGTGCATCGGGTTTTATGTGAGCGGCGGGCAGGCGTGCCACCAACAATTCCTGGTTGAATATTTCCAGGGCATATGAGCATGATGTGTTGACCTCTGACCTGCGGGTGATAAACGCTCAGGGACTTGACTTTATGAAGCGGCAGGAGGACTCGGATCAGAAACATCTTGTGTTCCTCTTTCAGCGGGAGAGCGAAGCCGTTGATTATACTGGAGAGACAGTTAAGTCCAGTTAATCAAAGAGGTGAAAGGTCTGATCTCTCAAACATCCACGACAACACATCACATTGATGAGATCATCCAAAGACTGCAGGAGGGTATTTACTTACCCAGCTGACCAGAACCCCAGAGATCTGTGTGTGTGTGTGTGTGTGTGTACCTTCCAAGGATCTCAAGCAGCTCAGCAATGCCGTTATGATGTTCAGTTTCATAGATGAATCTGAAACAATGACACCACTAAGTTTGTGATGGTTCTGAGTGTCTCCATGATGGTTCTGGTTCTGCGGGTCTGTGGACTCTGACCTGTAGAAGATGTTGTTTATCTGACGGCGGATGTAAGCACGGAGGCCAAGGAACTTGCCGTAGATGCGGTGCAGGATGGTCTTCAGGAAGTCTCTCTCGCGCGGATCCTCACTGTCGAACAGCTCCAGCAGCTTCACACACAATGACAAACAAAGGCTCAACTTGTTCCTGTATGGTTCTGCTCAGAGATCATGTTCCTGTATGGTTCTGCTCAGAGATCAGACCTTACCGACAGTACAAACTTTTGGTCAATGTATTTTTTGGCAACGTTTGGCTGAAAGTCTGGAGACTCCAGGAAGCGAAGGAAGAACTCATAAACCAGCTGCGGACGAAAACACAGTTTTTAACAAACATCTGGGTTCTTATCAAATTTCACAAAAACAGATACCAGAACATCAACCATCGTTCCTGAGGGCAACAAAGAGCAGCAGGGTACCTGCAGGTGGGGCCAGGCAGCCTCCAGCGTGGGCTCGTCCTCCTCAGGGTCAAACTCTGCTCCAGTCGGATTGGAGGACGGAGGAAGAGTCCGGAACAAATTCACTGAAAACTGACAACAACATCAATAAGTGTTGATTTGAGACCCTGAGAGATGCACCAAGTGTGACCGACCCGGGGGGGCGGGGAGTTCCTCACCATGATTACAGCCTCGGGGTAGATGGACTCGGTCACTACGTCGCTGTTGTGGGTGATGTATTCGACCATCTCATTGAGTCCGGCTCGCTTCACCTCTTTATACTTGAGGTCGCTGAGTGGGTCGCTGACAAAGTCAAACAACACGCAGCACTGACGTAGCTTTTGCACGAACAGCTCCTCACGCTCTACAGGAGGGGCATCTGAGGGGAGGCAGGGCGCCAAAACCACAGAAGATGACTGGGGTTAGGCAGAGGTCAGGGTCAGGCTAGGGTTAGGCAGAGGTCAGGCTGAGGTTAGGCAGAGGTCAGGGTCAGGCTAGGGTTAGGCAGAGGTCAGGCTGAGGTTAGGCAGAGGTCAGGGTCAGGCTGGGGTTAGGCAGAGGTCAGGCTGAGGTTAGGCAGAGGTCAGGGTCAGGCTGGGGTTAGGCAGAGGTCAGGCTGGGGTTAGGCAGAGGTCAGGCTGAGGTTAGGCAGAGGTCAGGGTCAGGCTGGGGTTAGGCAGAGGTCAGGCTGGGGTTAGGCAGAGGTCAGGCTGAGGTTAGGCAGAGGTCAGGCTGGGGTTAGGCAGAGGTCAGGGTCAGGCTAGGGTTAGGCAGAGGTCAGGGTCAGGCTGGGGTTAGGCAGAGGTCAGGGTCAGGCTAGGGTTAGGCAGAGGTCAGGGTCAGGCTGGGGTTAGGCAGAGGTCAGGCTGGAGTTAGGCAGAGGTCAGGGTCAGGCTAGCGTTAGGCAGAGGTCAGGCTGAGGTTAGGCAGAGGTCAGGGTCAGGCTGGGGTTAGGCAGAGGTCAGGCTGGTGTTAGGCAGAGGTCAGGGTCAGGCTGGGGTTAGGCAGAGGTCAGGGTCAGGCTGGGGTTAGGCAGAGGTCAGGGTCAGGCTGGGGTTAGGCAGAGGTCAGGCTGGGGTTAGGCAGAGGTCAGGCTGAGGTTAGGCAGAGGTCAGGGTCGGGCTAGCGTTAGGCAGAGGTCAGGCTGGTGTTAGGCAGAGGTCAGGGTCAGGCTGGGGTTAGGCAGAGGTCAGGCTGGGGTTAGGCAGAGGTCAGGCTGGGGTTAGGCAGAGGTCAGGCTGGGGTTAGGCAGAGGTCAGGCTGGGGTTAGGCAGAGGTCAGGCTGGGTTAGGCAGAAGTCAGGCTGGGGTTAGGCTGAGGTTAGGCAGAGGTCAGGCTGGGGTTAGGCAGAGGTCAGGCTGAGGTTAGGCAGAGGTCAGGCTGAGGTTAGGCAGAGGTCAGGCTGAGGTTAGGCAGGGGCTTGGCGATTAGGGCTGCGACGATTAGTCGATGTTGACAAAAATTGCTAATAGCAACAGTCGACAATGAATTCCATCGTCGACTGTTGTCTCCAGACGCGTTTTTCCAACAGAGTGAGGCATCTCTCTTGATTATAATCTCTGCTGAGAGTCGCTCATGCGCGGTAGCGTCTCTCCTCTGAGCGGGAACATACAGGAACGCGCCGTCAACATCAGGTACGCGCACCAAAACTTCTAAAATGTGGGAGCATTTCAGCCTGGATACGGCGAATAAAAAGACTACTAGCAAAGGTTGCTAAGCAGACCTTGGTGTCATGGCGGTGATGCAGGAACATTTAAAGAAGCCCGTCGGGCAGCTGAAGGAAGCGCAGTCTGACTGTCCTCGTGAGACTCAAGGGACATTCAAGCAGGACGGTTTTAGGACACATTGGACATTTTAGAAGAGTGTTTTCACTGTAAAAGAGAGCTCTGGCGTTTGAGACTGTGCCTGACAAACGTGTTTTAAATGAATGAATTCAATAAAAGATGTGTTTTTCATTGAACCATCTTTCTTGTTTATTATCATTTGACACATAATTAAATCAACTTCATGGTAAATTTAAGAAAAAATTAATAATTATCCGATTAGTCGACTAATCGTGTCAACAGTCGGTGACTAGTCGACTGTTAAAATAGTGGTTAGCTGCAGCCCTAGTGGCGAGTACCTTTAAGTGCAGGTAGCTTCTGTAGCTCTCTGTTTCTGGTCAGACTGAAACGGGATGAACTCTGGCGCCGCTCCTTCTTCACCAGCTGAGGTCCTCCAGAGTATTTGATCTTGTTGAGCTGTGTGGGCGGCGGCGTGCTGTTACTAGGACGCTTACTGCCACTCTGCTGCTGCTGGGACTGATACATGCGCACACACAGACACAGAGCTAATTTTTGAACCAGGACCACAGAGGTGAAATTTGACTGCCACCAAAACAAAAGACGTGAATGCTATGTTGTCATGGTATGGAGCAATGTAGCCAGTGCTGGCTGCTGACATCATCAGCTCCCATGACTCACTGATGAGGGTGGGGCCAAGGTTAGTGATGAGAGTCCTTTGCGATGAAAGCTCCATTTTCTGAGGTTACAGAAGTGAACAGGACACAATATCCGTCCTCACACTCGTCGCTTGAAGGAACAGGAACATTCATTTAGCTGGAGCAGGCCAGCAGAAGGTCTTGTGACTCGTACCACTCTCTTCCTTGTGTACGCCCTTTTCCACCTTGGCTTGTCCCAAGTGTGAAATGACCAGGAGAATTTGAACAACTTCAAGGCTGGTGAACAGCCGTTTCAGAGTGTCGTGCTCCACAGGTGCCAGTCAGAGGTGAAGCAGGGAACTGTGCTTTGTACACCAAGACACAATGGTGAAATGCAAAGATGAACTCAAGGACGCAATGGAGACGTGATAATTAATGTATTACTGTTAGAATTGATCTGTTCTGGAAATGCTATGATCTTGGATTCCCCCCCCCCCTTTTTTTACAAGCCATGATGATGCACAATGACGTACAATCCAGGAAGACCGGGGTCCTCCTCTGCTGCAGTAGTGGTGTTAGGGAGACAGTTCAGGTGAAATACTTAGCAGGTGCTCGATATGAAGGGTATGAAATGTGTGGGAGCCTTGCAACAGCCCCCAAGATGGCTCGGATCGGTCAGAGAATGTCAGAACAGAGCCTCGGTTGCTGCAGCATCTCTGAGTGGCGTGCGGCATTCTGAATGGGTGTGTCCATGTTGTCCATCTTCATCCCCACACATGGAGGTGGAATACTGCAAGGTGTGAAGGCTGATGGTTCGTTTGTCCGGACCCATCATCGTAAGTGAAGGACGACACTCCACTCTGTTACACTGCTGCACAGTTCCTGTTTCTCTTCCAGGATGATGCCTTGTATGGCAGCCTCCTCCATCACTGTGTGTGTGTGTCTGTGTGTGTGTGTGTGTGTGTAGACCAGGAAAAATTCTAAAGAGCTTTGGGTGTTGTCAAGGTGAAAAATGAAAATGTAAATAACATGAATAAGAGTCAAACACATGCGGATGTCTCCTCTCTGCACGATCAATAATCATCAACTGACCTTCGTGTGTTTGAATCAAGCAGCTCCTAAAACTGGTGTCATGAGATGAAAATGCTCAGATCCCCAACACCTGATGTGGAACACGTTTGATTCCTGTTACTGCAACTACCAACAGGTTAGTCTAGAGACAGGAGGAATGGTCATGTGGTCACATGACAGTGACAGACCTGACAAACTGTCTCCGCGCCAGCGACTCACCTCCTCAGAGTTCTCTGTGGCGGCATCTTTCCCACTGCTGCTGTTCTTCGTGCTGCTTTTGGCAGATTTAGTTGTTTCCTGTTTAAAGAGGAAGACAAACAGCTGTTAGGTGACCAGATTTTCTTGGCTGAGACAAAACAGCAGCTTAGGGAGCTCCGCCCATCACACCTGCCTGACAAGAACCAACAGAGCATCAAAGCAGTGAATGACTTATCTGAAAATGACGGTTGCAACAGGCGTTGTGCACCCAAAGTATTTAGCAAAGGAGTCGTTCCATGTTACGTCGTAGAGACTAGGTGACCATGGTGAAGTGACCACATGTTAATAGGTGAGCTAGTCGTCTTTGGAAAAAACAATTGTGATCCACTGATTAACGATCTGATCACCGATGGGATCACGCCTGCGGACGCCTACAGATGGCACAAACATACTGACTCTTTATCAGCTGAACCAGCTTGGACCCAGAGCCTGAGTTGGCTCCAGTTCTTCCTGTTTCAACAGGCTGGCACCAACTCTCCACTGATCTCAAGCTAAGAGCAGCTTAGGTCAGGGCCTGGGGTAAGGTCGCCACAACCTACAAGACCAATCAAAGCTGGACTGACAATTTTAGAATCACTGCAGGATCAGTCACTCAGCCAAAAACAGTCAGCAATGGACATGGAAATGAAGCAGCAGTGGTCCATTGTGGCTCTCAGCCAGTGGAAAAGCAAACTGGTTATTATAAGGTTACCAGTTGAACTAGTTAAAAAACAGCTGTGAAACCAGCCCAGAACTAGCACCAGGATCATGTGGGTGAGAAAGAGGAACTAGAGGGCCTCGGCACCTGGTACCCCCAGCCCAGGCAGCCGTCAACAATCAGTCAGGTAAGTGCTTCTTCCATTGGAAATGAATCCTTTCAGCCTGGGATGCAGCAAGTAAAAACAACAACAACAACAACAACAACAACGGAGAAACCAAAGAAAAATGGCTGCATCTGTAGTTTGTGCTGAACATGGGAGACTTGGCAGGGACCCTGGGGTAAAACCCTTTGATTCGGCTTTGCCAACCGAAAAGCCCTTTTACCGTCTCCCACACTGCAGGCTGCTGTCAGGGACCGGGTGTCCAACAGCAGCCTGCAGCAAACACAGGAAAGACAGAGGTTCTTGACACACAGCACTGACCCCCCTCTCCCTCAGCTCCTCAGTCCAACCGCAGACTTCCTGACGCGACGTCTGATCAGCACGTTATGGTGAAGGTTGGAATAGCGGGAATAAGACACCAGGAATCTTCGTTGGTGTGGTAACAAGTGGTGAAAATATGGTAACAGTCCTGCTGCTTTGTCGGCCCGACAGTCTGAGACCCTAACGGAACGAAGCCTCACGTTTCTCTGGTTAATCAGCACCTGCAGCTCCTGAGCTCCTGGTCGGTGACACACCTAATACACCTGGTACACCTGGTCCCAGCCTGCTTACGCTGACTCAGGGACACGCAACCATTTATATTCTAGATATTAACAAAATTTTTAGACTCGATAATCATTCCACCCCTATAATATTTTTCCAAGTAAATTTAGACTTTCACTCTGCATTTTATTAAAGTTCTGTGGATGTGGGGGTTTTAAAATTTGTTTTCTTCAAATTGTTGCCTGTATGACCTTTAAATCCACTGTGGCTTGACTTCATGGTTCTTCTGACCATGATGATAGTTTACAGTCGTGCTTGTATGTTTATTACTTCCATTTTTTTATATTTTGGTCTTATATCTTGTATTCTGTGTCACTTTGTAGAGTTTATTCCTGGAAAAAGTTCTATACAAAAAAAAAAGTATTACTATTATCATTATTAAAAACTGAACCCGGCCCCAAGGCTTAGAGGTCGCGTTGCTGTCTAGCTATCGAAGGGTCGCTGGTTCGATCCCCACTTCCCCCGGTGCCCATGTCCAAGTGTCCTCGAGCAAGATACTGAACCCCTAATTGCTCCTGATGGCCCTGGGATGGACTGGTGACCCGTCCAGGGTGAACCACGCCTCTCACCCAATGTCAGCTGGGACAGACTACACCGTTTGAGACACAAGGGCAGACCAGGAGACATGAGGGTGCACCGGGAGACGTGAGGGTGCACCAGGGGACACGAGGGCAGACCAGAAGACGTGAGGGTGCACCAGGGGACACGAGGGCATACCAGGAGACATGAGGGTGCACCAGGGGACACAAAGGTGCACCAGGAGACATGGGAGTGGACCACGAGACACAACAATGCACCAGGAGGCACAAGGGTGGACCATGAGACCCAATAGTGCACCAGGAGACTCAAGGGTGGACCAGGAGACCCGATGGTGCACCAGAGAACAAGAGGGTGGACCAGAAGACACAAGAGTGCCCCAGGAGACAGGAGGGTGGACCAGGAGACACTAGGATATGCCCCGAGACACAGGGGCAGACTAGGAGACACGAGGGTGCGCAAGGGGTCACAAAGAGACACAGGGTGCTCCAGGGGGAATTGGGGTCACAAGGGTGGGCAAGTGCACACCAGGAGACACAAGGGAACACAAAGGCGCACAGGGGAACACAAGGGGACACGAAGGCGCACAGGGGGACACAAGGGGACACATGGCTCTCAGCTCAGTCTGCTGGTCCCTTACTGGATCTCATTGAGTCATTAGCAGTGTGGGAACAACCCATGATAACGTTCAAAAATGATTCTTGAATCCACACAAGCATGAATGAGCTACTCGTCATCTTTAGATCGGCCTGTTATTTAAATTAATGGTTTAGGGAGCAGCTAGTTAGCTGGTTAGCACAACAACCTAACACGAGGCACGAAAAACTGTGTTTTTGGCTCAATGCGGTGCACTTAGACGGTGAAGACATAATTTTGCGAGCTAGCAACTCTGCAGCTAACTCTTAGCTCAACCATCCGCTGCAAGCGGGGCCTTAGCAGGCTGGCTAGCTAGCGCTGCTAGCCGTTGCCGTCTGGAGTCACAGAAGCCCATCTCGCAGCTGATTCGAAACCGCTATTAAATTAACTGATCAACGGATCCCGGTGCCGCCATGTAGCTGCAAGCTCACCTTGTCCTTCTTGCTTTTGTTCGGCATATTGACGGCGCTGCAGGATTTTCTCACGGATACCCCGTGATATTCTTCCTTGGTACTCAGACGCTGTCACTCGGACTGACTTGCTGCCTGCGCCCGCTCCCGGCCCGGCCGACCCTATTGGCTAGCGACTGCGACATCTGCCTACCAACGCGTGGAGGATTTTTTCTGATTCGCTGCGAGCTCGGAGACGGACGAGACTGAGGCAGGAATCGAGTCTCCCCCAGCAACAACACACCTGAACCCGCGATACCCTCTCCTCACCTGCGCCCCCCATTTCACCAGGAGACAGTCAAAGTTTAACTGATTTCAGTTTATTAATACGTAGCATTCTTGAGATTCTGTAAAGGGTTGTTTTCATATCGTGTGTGCGTGCGTCTCTGTCTCTCTCTCTCTGTGGTTTCCAGTTAGCTCCTCTAAACTGGTTCCCAGGGAGTGAGTGAGTTTCTTTATTCTGGTTTTCTCTGTTACACAAGGGCAGACAGTCCACTTCAGATGACTTCATTTGTTCTCAATGGAAAACTCACTTGTAGCTTTTCCACATGCGTACAAACATCAACCAGTACAACGATCAGTCAGGAAACATGAGGAGACACATGGGTACATATACTCTCTAAAACCTCATAAATAAATGAATCCAATAAATGAATAAATCCATTAAAAATAGATCCATTTAATCTAAGATGAGTCTGTGTTCAAGAGCCTAACAGCAGAAGGAGCAAGGGCTCAGAACGTGGTCTGGTTGGCTGAGAACTGTTCCTGCTTTCTCAGCCGTTTGTTTCTCCAAGATTGCACCTCAATCCCTCTGTGAGATGCCGGTAATCTCAGAACACACCTGAACACAGGTGTTTAAGCTCCCTCTCAGACAACCTGCTGAAGAGGAAGCAGAAGGCACAAAGGCTCATCATATTTCATGAACTTTTGCATGAAGTGAATTCTGTGTTGGCTCGGTTTGACAATCAGCTCAGAGTTTGTGAATCATATAAACAGAGCCGAGATATTTGTGGGCGTCGACATTCTGAACCTCCCCACTGTGGGTGCTGCTGTTCTGGGTGTCCTGACTTTGCTTGAAGTCAAAGATCAGTTCCTCAGTCTTTGACACATTAAGATCCAAGACCGAGTACAATCTGATGTTGGACCTGCAGGGAGGAGTCTTACTGTGCAGCTGGTAGCTTGAAAAAGGGTGCAAGCTGGTCAACTAAAATATGAGGCTGAATCTTATTAGAAGCACAAAAAAAAGCCAGCAAATAAAATTCTTGCATAGGGTTTTGGTTTCTCCAGGTGCTGAAACTCTTCATCCAGGATGAAGCGGTCCTAAAAGTGAACTCTTTGGGGTCTAACTCGCCAGTTTATCTTTGAGAACCTTCAGACTAAGAGATGTCAGCGCAACTGGTCTCCTTGGCATTTCCAGATTTAGCAGTAGGCATGATGGCAGAGGTTTCCAGACGCAGACGCCATCAGGACCTGCAGCTTCACGGAAGCAGACAGAGACGCAGAACGACAGCCTGACTCGCGGATGAGTTTCCAGGAAACTTTTGTTGTCATTAAAGGAAATGTGTTGATCTCCATTTTACCCGAGATGTTCTTCTGGCAACAGCAGATTCATGGAGGTGCTTGTGTTCCTCTTGTAATTCCCTGTCAGTTTTCTCATTCCGGTTCTCTGTGAGATTCCAAACTTTCTCTCGGTACGTCACAACTTTCCCGTAAAGTTCTGAAGCTGCTCTTTTTAATAGCTTTCCTTTTATTGCTTTGCATTTCTGCAAATGGCCGGTAGAGGGCAGGTTCAAGCCTTTGCTGCTTCAAACGTCAGCAGAAGAAGAACCAGCAGCAACAGAAGAAGAAGTTGTCGGCGATGTTGTTCCTGTTACAGTGCGCAAATGCGCATCCTACAGTTCGGTCCTGTGGCGGATAATAACGACACAACAAACACCAGCAGGCTGGGAAACGACACGTTAGGGCGGAAAAGGAAACTGCGCCTGAGGGGGAAGACCGAGACCAGGGGGAGACTGTGTGACGCGGCAGGTAAGAGCGGGACCCGACACTCACCTGACGCCCATCTGCCGCCCTTCCGTGTGTCCCGGGCGGATAGCCGGACAGGCCCAGTGGGACTTTGACATCCAGAGTTGCTGATCAACAGTTCACTTAGAATGACTCACCAGACTGCATTCAAAAATCGGTTTGTTTATCTCAATTCGACTTTGGAAAAAAAATGATTTGTACATAGCTTGACACTGTGAATAGATATACGACATACACGGCTCAATTTGGTAGATATTAAATGAATCAAACAGCAATACTCGCATGGAAAGTGAACTTTTAAGAGTGTTAGCAGGTTGTTTTTGTCTAACAAGGCGTCCCAACGATCAAATGAGATGAAAGTCAAGAGGATTTGTGGATGGAAATACAACATTCGGTCCATACTTAGCCGAATTAACCACAATCTTAGGCTAAATCCCCAAGTTGTCTTGAATAACGTTGAAACTTTAGACAGGCTTGGCCTCGAATCATCAATACTTTAATGAGTTGATTTTTGAACGGAGTTCAGTGTGACGTTTGCTGTGGCGTGTCCTCAAGCTCGCGTGGATGTGGCTGAGTAACTGAAACCAAAAGACAAGTGGAAGATTTGAACAGACAACCGTCGACCGGATGTTGTAAAGGTTGTCTTTTAATCAGGAACGGCTCACTTTCAGGCCGACAACGGCTGCTAACCCGGGCGGGTCTGCGGCGTTCAGGTACCGCTGTAACATCAGGGGTTGGGCTAATACCTGGACCTCTGGCGGGGGTAGCCGCTAGCAGGCTACCCGGCCTGCGCCCTCATGCTTGTTGCCTCTAAACCGTGGCGTTGGAAAACCACCAATACTCATGGCAGCACCCTTCTTTTCGGGTTTCCGCCGACATTCAGCCAAACAGAGGTCAGTGTGAGTTGTGTCGGGTATTAGACGGATCCCCGCTACGGCTAACTGACGGGCGTCAACACGCTCCGCAGGACACGTGATTTCCACAAACTCCGAGTCAAACTTGGCCGGACTCAGTTCCTGATCAAACACCGGACATTAACGTCACATGGAGTCATTTATACACAAGACATTCTAAGGTCTGTCTTACTTTTTTTTTTGGAAGTCACTGAACCTTTAAAACCCAAGAAAACTGTCAAAGCATCACGGACAACACCACGAAGTAGAAACTTAACTACACTGATTGAATTTCTGCTGTTTATCAAGGTAGGACTTTCAGTCCCAGAGCTGTTTGGAGGAATCATGACAGCAGACGCCAACAGGGGAACCCGCTGTAGTTACAGGGATGAAGACAAAGCTGAGGAGAACAAACATTGCATCACACAAGCATGAACAGGTTTACATCAGTCAACAGAAATAAGGTGTACGTTGGTCACGTGATCATTTACATTGAAGCAATAACTTCAGTCACAATGGAAAGCTGGAGAAGGTTGAGTGTTGTGTCTTAAGGAGAAAAGTAAAGTGGACTTGTGTCTGTTGCAGAGTTGGGGCTCATTTTGTGTGTTAGACGCAATGATCAGAGGTCAAAGGTTGTACCTCAAGTTAACAGGAACATGATGACACCAGGAGTTCTTTGTCTAATAATTTGTGTTCTGATCATCAGAAGTCTGTCTGATTCTCTCATGGCGTCCGTCCTGGGTTTTTAGATAATTATTGAAATGAGGTTTATTAATGAAAGGTAATTTGACCAGAAAAAGACATTTACTGTAACATAAAAGAATGAATTAAATGAAAAACTGGAAAAAATCGAAAAGCTTTGACCAGAAAGGTTTGAGATATTAATACAGATAAATGTTAAAACAATGTGGAGAGCACAGACATTCATATTTTGTTCTCTACCCCTGTGTGTACCAGAAAGAAAAAGCAAGTGTTTAACCTGAAACATAATTAAACTGCATTTCCCCATGTTGCCACGGAAATATGCTGTGTTTCTCTCTGTGTTCAGTTGAGGCCAGGAAGTGAGGTCATTTAGCACCACTCAAATCAACAGAGACAAATTTGTCAGGAACATCATGAAAGTGATTCTAGATAAAAACAGCCAGAAGATTCTGGAGGCATCCAGGTAGCCCTGGAACCTGAATCATCCATACATCGCTACTTCTGCCCAGAGATCAGAACTGTCAACCAGTGGGTCATCATGTCTTCCTGTGTCCTTCAGTGTCTCTTGTATGGACGCATACTAAACACTTGACATATTTCAATTGGGAGGTTTGTCTCTTGCTGGATTTCACACTTGTGACCTAAAGGTCCAGTGGTGCAATCAGATTGTTTAGTTGGAACTTATTTTCTACAGAGTAGTACAGGAAAAAGTATCAACTAGTTTTCCCAGTAGAAGGTCTGGTTCTCCGGTCTGCTGTTCAGTGACCTGAAACCGGGTGACTTGTTACCAGCAGCTGGAGATATCAGCAGGTTCAGTTCTACATCAGATCCACCAGTAAACACCAGACTGGTGGATGGTGGAGGTTCAGTTCTACATCAGATCCACCAGTAAACAGCAGACCGGTGGATGGTGGAGGTTCAGTTCTACATCAGATCCACCAGTAAACAGCAGACTGGTGGATGGTGGAGGTTCAGTTCTACATCAGATCCACCAGTAAACACCAGACTGGTGGATGGTGGAGGTTCAGTTCTACATCAGATCCTCCAGTAAACAGCAGACTGGTGGATGGTGGAGGTTCAGTTCTACATCAGATCCACCAGTAAACACCAGACCGGTGGATGGTGGAGGTTCAGTTCTACATTAGATCCACCAGTAAACAGCAGACTGGTGGATGTTGGAGGTTCAGTTCTACATCAGATCCACCAGTAAACACCAGACCGGTGGATGGTGGAGGTTCAGTTCTACATCAGATCCACCAGTAAACACCAGACTGGTGGAGGTTCAGTTGTACATCAGATCCACCAGTAAACAGCAGACTGGTGCATGGTGGAGGTTCAGTTCTACATCAGATCCACCAGTAAACACCAGACCGGTGGATGGTGGAGGTTCAGTTGTACATCAGATCCACCAGTAAACAGCAGACTGGTGGATGGTGGAGGTTCAGTTCTACATCAGATCCACCAGTAAACACCAGACTGGTGGATGCTGGAGCAGTGGAGAGTCTTTAAAAACGTGGGTTGCTAACAAGAGTCTAAAGAAGCATATGGAGGTCATGAATGGCATTTTCAGACTCAAAGACCTATGAATTGTTGTATCTGTTTTTTTGGCTGGATAGATCATGTGAACACAAGCCGTAGTTTCTTTCCAGGGGGCCGTAGCCAGCAACAGGGGGCGTAGTCTAGTGGCACATCCTGCTAACACGTCACACGTTATGCTAGGGCAAGGCAAGGCAGTTTTCTTTGTAGCCTGTTTTCCCCACCAGTTTGTCTCCAGGCTTCATGGCATCATAACAACATCCTCTGCCCTCAGAGCCTCACATCGACTGAGGAGAAACTCCATAGAAAACCTTGAACAGGGAAAAATGGGAGAAACCTCAGGATGAGGAGGGGAGGAGGATCCCTCACCAGGAGGGACAGACGGACAGGAGATGTTGGTACAGACAAGAAAACAGTTTATAACACAGAATGTAGGAAACATGGAAATGTTAATAACAGCTGAAGAAGGAAGCTTCTGGTAGGGGAGGCAGGGAGAGCAAGCCAGCTTGATGGGGGACTGTATGGTAGACTGGTTCATGGGAGGGGAGGCAGGGAGAGCAAGCCAGCTTGATGGGGGACTGGATGGTAGACTGGTTCATGGGAGGGGAGGCAGGGAGAGCAAGCCAGCTTGATGGAGGACTGGATGGTAGACTGGTTCATGGGAGGAGGGGCAGGGAGAGCAAGCCAGCTTGATGGGGGACTGGATGGTAGACTGGTTCATGGGAGGGGAGGCAGGGAGAGCAAGCCAGCTTGATGGAGGACTGGATGGTAGACTGGTTCATGGGAGGGGAGCGCAGGCCAGTGTAACTGCAGGGGAAAAGGGGAGGGGGGGAGGGGGACGATGCAGGTGGCGGTTGGTGCAGGGAGATGGAGCTCTGGTGGATCTGAGGACACACAGAGAGACACCAAGGAGGAGTGGAGGAGAGGAGAGGAGGGGAGAGGAGAGGAGAGAAGAGGAGAGGAGAGGAGAGGAGGGGAGGGCTCCATGTAACCTGATGTGTCCCCCAGCAGTCAAAGCCTGTAGCAGCATAGCTATCAATGGTTCAGAGCTACCTGAACCAGTCCTGACTGAAGGCTCTGTCATAGAGGAAGGTCTTAAGCCTGGACTTAAAAGTAGTCAGAGTGTCTGCCTCTCTGACCCATGGAGAGATGCTGGTTCCACAGTAGAGGAACCGGTACCTGAAGGCTCTACCTCCCAGTCTGTTTTAGAGATACTGGGAGTCACTAACAGACCTGCATTCTGGGAGCGGAGTGCTCTGGTGGGACAGGAGGGACTAATGAGTTCTTTCAGAGAGGATGGAGCTTCATCATTGAGAGCCTGATGAGTCAGCAGAAGGATTTTGAAGTGGATTCTAGATCCTACAGGAAGGAGAGAAGCTAAAGTGGAGAGATGTGTTCTCTCTTCTTAACTCCCATCAGAACCCTGGCTGCAGCGTTCTGGACCAACTGGAGACTCTTTAGAGAGTTGTTGGGACATCCTGACAGGAGAGAGTTGCAGTGGTCCAGCCTAGAAGTGATGAATGCATGCACCAGTTTCTCAGCATCACTCTGGGAAAGGATGTTCCTAATCTTAGTGATACTGCAGGTGGAAGAAGGCGGTCCTGGTCACATGATTTATGTGGGAGCTGAAGGAAAGGTCCTGGTCAAAAATGACTCCAAGCTTCCTTGCAGTTGTCCTCAGGGTCAGGGGGATACCATCTAGAGTAGAGATCTGGTTAGAGAGGTGTCCCTGAGGGGTTTAGGTCCAAACATGATGACCTCAGTTTGATCTGAATTGAGCATTAAGAAGTTAGATGACATCCAGGATTTAATGTCTTTCAGGCAGTCTTGCAGATTAGTAAACTGGCTTGTGTCGTCTGGCTCCATCGACCAGTAGAGTTTGGCATTTCCAAAGTCTTGAGTTTATAACCTGTGCCATGTTGCAAGGCAAGTCACGTTCCGTCATCCTCCTGGCCAGACCTGTACCGTTCCTGAAATGTTCTGTTGAATGACATCCTCTACATGGAGGCATAGCAGCCCGCGGGTCTCATGTTCTCCCCAGTTGGCCATCTTCCACCATGTTCGATGTATCTTGGACTTGGAACTCGCAGGTGAAGTTTTTCTTGTCGCTCCCTTGTGTGCTACCGTGTTTATTGATGCCCTGCTGGACCGGGTACATCATCACCATGCCCTGAAACTCTGTGTCAGTGGGCGGACTGGTCAGATCAAACTCGCTCTAGCAAAAAGACAAGGGTTGGAGGAGGGTAAATTGGCGTGGTGTGTCTTGTCCACCCCCAGTCCGTGTCGTTCAGCGTGAACACCACAGGCACCCCGGCAATTTGGGGAGCAAAAACACAACTTTTGTGGTCGTGTGAAAACGCCTTAAAGGT
>NC_141335.1:310000-322500 GCF_037954235.1 Aulostomus chinensis
AGGTAAACAGTAATGCCATTGGGTCATTGACCCTCTAAGTGAGTCAGGTCAAGTTTTTTCATGACTAAAGTCAGAATATTTACAGGAGAATAAACTCAGGATATTTGATGAAATAACACAAAGAGTTGCCATCCAAAACATGATAAAACGTTATCAATACATACAGACAGGAACCAAAAAATGTCCACGACCCATGTAGTTCTTTGAGTTGCAGAGATGGTTGTGTTTATGAATCTGGGGGCTCAGAGACTCTGTTGCCATTGCCATTGTTGCCTTTACCCTCTTTATGCATGTTTTACTTCACGCTGATGCCGTCATTGCTGAGAAAATGTAAATTTGCCAATTCAGCACAAGCAGCGAGAATCAGAGTCAAAGTCCCTGTTGGGAATAAAACATGTCTGTCGTCATGAACGTGATTCAGAAATGATGAGGTCACTGCAGTGGTGTCCTTGTGGGTCATGAAGTCCTTTTGTTTGTCACAGTGAAATATGAGTAGACACTGGCTGAAAAATGTGTTTATTAGTGATTGCGTCTGTGATTGGAATGCAGTGACATAACTGTTCAGTGCTCTGACGTCATTGACAAATACAATGGAGGCGGGACATGACAGCCATGTGTGATGGAACAACTGCATCAATCATATATTTCATTCGTCATACCAGAATTTTCTCACTTTCCAATATCGCCCTCAAAACAATGTATTGGCCCCACCCTGAATCCAGAGACGACGGCATTTTCTGACACAAGAGACTTTGATGAGGAATCCCTGGCAAAATGGCGCCATCATGATGATGAGTGCCTTCTGTTCTTGTCCTGTCCCGTGGCCTCCCGCCTCCGTCAGGTCTTTGCCACGTCTCTGACTCATTCGTCGTGTCTGTCACGTCATGTCACCATGTGATGGTGAACTAACCGATCCTGACTTTAGTTTGACCTGATAAACATCTTCGCACTTTGTGTGGAAGTGTTTCCACGCCATTGAGGTGTAGGGTTCTGAACTGACTTGTTGGTCTCCAGATTCCGGGGAAGTTGCTCTTCTCGCTGGTGAAGCGCTACCTGTGCGTCACCTCGCTGATGGACAAGCTTAACACAGCAGGGGCGGAGTGCAGCTCCGACAGACAGGACCCCAGCCCCTCGACTGCTTCCTGCTCCTCCTCCTCCTCCTCAAGCAACACCCACCAGCTGGAGCACCTTCGGGTCCAGCGTGAATTTGACTTCACTATGGCGATGGCCAACCTCATCTCAGAGCTTGTCAGAGTGATGGGCTGGGACCGGAACCGTCAGCCGACTGATGTCTCAGCCCAGCCCCCAGGAGGAGGTGGTGCTTGTGGTAAAGAACTGGCGGAGGATGCGTCCCGCCCAGTCCTCAGGTCCATCTTCCAGCCTCGCTTCTGCACCTCACCCATCACACTCGCCACCACCTCAGCTGCAGTTGCTCCCGCCTCCACACCACCAAAAAAGAAGACTGGAAACGGCTTCAAAACACGTTCAGACTTTGCCAGCCGCTCAGCCTATGTGGAGTATGTGCAGGACAACCTGAAGAGCGGCATGACAGTTCGCATGCTGGAGGACTATGAGGAGGTGAGCGCCGGAGACGAGGGAGAGTTCCGCTACAGCAACGACGGCTCGCCACCTGTTCAGGTGAGGTTTGCTGATGGTTTCTAATGTTCAGGACAAAACCATGCAGATGTTCCATCCATTAGAGCCACAATTATGTTGATTCCAGTATTTATGTGAATCAGTCTGCAGTGAATTAGCAGCATGAATGACTGCCCCACCCCATGTCCTGTCCAGGTGTACTGGAATGCCCTTTCCAGGACCTACTGGGTCCACTGGCACATGGTGGAGATCCTGGGCAGTGGTGGCAGCAGCCAAGCGGAGAAGGACACACAGGAGAAGGCGTCCTCACTGACAGAGACCATCAAACTCACCACAGGTGCGAGCTGCTGTCACCATCGGTCTGCCTGACTTCATCATGCTGATTTTCTTCTTCTTCTTTTGTCTCAGTGAGTCAGACATTCTTTTCCAAGCCACCTGGGGGTCTGTACTCGCTGCCATACCTGTCAGAGCCTTCACAGGTGGAGCCGGGGGTGCTTAGTCGTGCTGAGTGGTGGGAGATCCTCTTTTTCATCAAGAAACTGGAGCCCAAACAGCATCAGGAAGTCAACGACATCCTGCTGCAGAGCCTGGAGGACCAGGTATCCTACTCCAGGAGCAAGTGTGAAATGGGGTCACAGGCTCTGTGGAACCTTTTACATGCTTCGATTCATACGTTTGTTTCATGAAAATGCTCGCTGCCAGTACCTGCATGCATATGCAATGTTTTTATGTGAAATTAATAAAAGACGTAAATTCATAAACATGTTAATTTTGAAATGTCTTCAGTTAGATTTGTTAATTTGATTTGTTTTGTAAATGAACTTGTAGATTATATAGATGTTTCCTGAGGCTGTGACAGACGAACACAGATGTGCCGTGAACACACTGACTGCATTGTCTGTTCTCAAATGTCTGTGTCTCTGCCTTCTAGGAGGTGGAGCTGGATGACGCCACTCTGATCAGCCTGTGTGTCCCTGGCGATGTGGCCAAGAAGGTCCTCCACTTTCTGAAGCAGAAGCTGCCGTCATCCTGCCTGGGTGACCTGCTCTGCTCTCACGCCTTCTCCAAGCACTACCTACGGCGTGGAGGAGGATGTCTGGAGGATGAAGAGCTGATGGGTGAGGGCGCGCTCTCTGACACTCTGTCCCCATTTATCCACCAGTCAGCCTGAGTGTTTCTGTCCTCTTAACAGCTGAAGGCTCACTGTGTTCATCTGGCCTGGTGGGAGGAGGAGGACAGAACATATGCTCCTCATCGTCAGCAGCAGCCTCCTCTTCCTCTACCATGGGATCCGTCTCCAAAAAAGCCAAGAAGGAAATTCCTGTGGACACGAGCTGCAGCAGCACGGAGCCAGAGAGCGAATTACCCAAAGAGGATGCCAGCAAATACCCTGACGGCCTGGAGGACAGGATGAATGGTGAGACTCATGCAAACATGGCGGCGTCCTGGAGCTCACCTCTGGTAATCCAGTTGGTCCTTGGGTTCAGTTTGGTCCCTGGCTCCACTCCAGTCCCTTACCTCGATGTCGATCTCATCATCTTCTTCTTGGTTAGGTGACCTGCAGCTCCGACACTTCCACATTAGAGACACTGCACGACTCAAAGCAGCATCACTTTTTTTCAGCTGTTAGAGGACATCATGGTTACTGTTGCCAAGAAGCATTTCAACCACCTCAGTCAGTTTTCCAACCCAGGAACTTGCTGCACAAGCCAACTGGTGCCAGCACGTGTGACTCCTAAACTGATGTAGGATTGAGCCACTAATACTGTGATGATGTCTGCTGGAGGATTTAAAAATGGCAGTGGTGTCAGTGTCATTACTGACCATAATGTGATGTCATCAATTCGATCATGTTAGTGTCTCATGCTGCAGCGTTTGGGTTTGTGTTGTGATTGCGGAGAGCCCTCCTTCAGCAGGTGGTGCCATGGCTCCTTCAAGACCCCAACATTGTCTTGTTTTGGATGAGCTTTCTGGTGTATTTGAGTGCAGAGACGGAGACATAGCAGCTGATAGTCCAGCGAGATCGACTTTTAATGACATGAAAGACAGATGAGATCAGATCGACACCAGGGCTGGGTTTGAAAGGTCCCTCCCACCCCCTGTTCCTGTCCTCCTGACGGAAAGGTCAGAGGTCAAGTGAAGGTGGACAGGAGAACAGATAAGGAGTCAGGAGAAGAGGACGGCGGCGCTGAACCTGATGACACTCACTAACCAACGTGATGAAGCGACGGCCATGTTGCTGACGTGCGTCTGCCTCATGGAACTACAATGTTCTGTAGATGGACTACAGAACGGCCATCTTAGATCCTTCAGCTTCTTCGTAGTAAAAATAGAACTCCATTACTGAGGTGGAACTCTGATAAAAGCTGTCAGTCACAAAGGGGACAGGAAATGATGTCACACTGAGAATGTATACTCCTCCTGTCAATCACATTTCTCCCAGTTATTACTGTGGGAAATGATTGACAGGTGAAAGACTGACAGGTGTGTTGGTCTCCTCATCTCCGGTGACATCATCTCTTCATTCTCAGTTTCAGCATCAAACATGGTGGTTCTGGTTCTGGCTTCAGTTCTGGTCCAATCTGTGATGAACAGAACCCAGATTCACCTTTGCTAGAACAGCAATCATGAAGGTTTGTGGGAGCTTCATCTTCGTCCTCCATTTTATCCGGTTGGTCCGGGTCGGGGGGCAGCAGCCTCAGCAAGGAAGCCCAGACTGTCCTCTCCCACCACTTCCACCAGCTCTTCCGGGGGAATCCTGAGGCGTTCCCAGGCCAGCCCAGAGATATAATCCCTCCAGCGTGTCCTGGGTCGGCCTGAGGCCTCCTCCTGGTCAGACATGCCTGGAACACCTCCTGAGGGAGGCGTCCTCTCCAGATGCCTGAACCACCTCCACTGACTCCTCTACCTGGAGGAGCAGCAGCTCTACTCTGAGTCCCTCCTGAAGGACTGAGCTTCTCACCCTGTCTCTAAGGGAGAGCCCAGCCTCCCTGAGGAGAGTCTAAAGAGTCTTAACTTGATCCATCCATGCCTCCATGTTCTCCCTCTCCTCCTGTTCAGGGTGGTGGGGGTGGAGCCTATCCCAGCAGCCTTCCCCCTGAACAGGTCACCAGTCCATGGCAGGGCCAACACATAGAGACAGACAACCATTGGCTCTCCGAGCCACGCCTACGGTCAATTTAGAGTCTGGATTAACCTGGTCCCTCTTGATGTCTTTGGACTGTGGAGGAAGCTGGAGTACCAGAGAGAACCCAGCAGGAACAGGGAGAACATGGAGACTCACCCAGAAAGACCCCTTGCTGCAGCCGGGGCTCCACCCACAACCTTCTTGCTGGGGGCCACCGTGAGGACCACTGCTCCACCCACAACCTTCTTGCTGGGGGCCACAGGGAGGACCACTGTTCCACCCACAACCTTCTTGCTGGGGGCCACAGGGAGGACCACTGCTCCACCCACAACCTTCTTGCTGGGGGCCACAGGGAGGACCTCTGCTCCACCCACAACCTTCTTGCTGGGGGCCACAGGGAGGACCTCTGCTCCACCCACAACCTTCTTGCTGGGGGCCACAGGGAGGACCTCTGCTCCACCCACAACCTTCTTGCTGGGGGCCACAGGGAGGACCACTGCTCCACCCACAACCTTCTTGCTGGGGGCCACAGGGAGGACCACTGCTCCACCCACAACCTTCTTGCTGGGGGCCACAGGGAGGACCTCTGCTCCACCCACAACCTTCTTGCTGGGGGCCACAGGGAGGACCTCTGCTCCACCAGGCCGCCTCCCCATCAAACCGAACCTCCTGAAGTGTTTGATGTTGCTGTTATATCTCTGAGCTTTTGACATCAGCTGATGAGGCTCTTTCAGTGTGATCACTTTGATTTTTTTGACATTGGAGGCGCAAGTCCCCTTGTGACTGGAAATGCTAATGCAGCAAATTGGTAGCACCATCCAAACCATACCATGTCAGTTTTTATCAGACGGTAATATCGTATGCTGTGGTACCCTTTTGGGAAGGTTTAAAGGTTTGATGTTCTGCTTTTGGGAATATTTGTATGCAGTGTAACTTCAAGCCTGCAAAACAACAGAGACAAACTGAAAGCAAAATATTCCCTCCATTGATCTCTGGCTGTGTCATTTTTGCACCCTAAGAAAATTATGTACTGTCAAAGCTTTCAAAAAAAAAAAAAGGATAACCAGTGAGTTCGGTTCAAACCAATCAGAATCAAGTCCCGCTCACAGGTTTCCTGTGGCACAATGAAGCCCCTTTGAAAGCCCTGAGAGGTCCAAATGGTTCCTGGGGTCTGAATATACTCAAGCTGCTGGCATGAGGTTGGTGATGTCTCCTTGAGCTTCTCGCCCAAGACCCATCCGTCCATCTATCCAGGTAGATAACTCTGCTCCATGGGCGTGGCCTCCTACTAGCTGGAAAACCTCCCTGGCGAGGGGACCAGGTGGCATCCTGATGAGTTACCTGAGCCATCTTGGCTGGTTCCTTTCTCTGTGATGGATCAGCGGCTCGATGCCGAGTCCTTTACGGATGACTGAGCTTCTCGCTGTGTCCAGAAGGTCGACGCTTCATCCCTCCCATTTTGGGCACTTGTATTTATAATCTGGTTCTGTCAGTCATGAGCGCCAAAGTGAGTGAAGGAACCAAGACTTTCCATCTGGCTTTAGCTCTGTCCAAGTCACACCAGAGCAGCCAAGCAAGCCATACACTGCTCCTGCTGCTCCAGGTGTTAATTATTCTTTCATGAAGGCGTGAAACCTTTACTCTGAAAGCATCTGTTCAGAAGAATGAAAGAAGCCCAGTGCACATTAGGCGCCAAAACACAACAGCGCACAGATTAAACAACCGCAGATTTAAAAGTTATGGTAACTTGGATGCAGGTGTGACTGTTTCAAGCTCCTCCTCCCCTTTCACAGTGTTTAACAACCCACGTGTTCTGGGGAAGAAGACGGTGTTGGAGAAAGTTGGTGAGGTGGTGGACATCCTTAGGAAAGGAGGCTCCAGCTCAGACCAGGTCCAGCAGCTGGCTGCCATCCTCTTCATCACCCGGCTCCTGGAGGACAAGGTGACCCAGGAGAAGAACTCAATGAGGAGCGACTCAGTCCAAATCATACGGTGAGGCAACTGTAACCTGCCCTCCAGAGACCAGTCAGACCAGTGGCAGTGTAGTGTGTTCCAGGACAAAGATACTGTCCAGGAAAGAGATGGAGCGAGTTGATGTTGTTTTTCTCCCTGTACTCAACCTAATTCCCGTTGCTGTTTGAGAAGGATGGAGTGTTTGAGGAGACGGATGAGCCTGGCAGCAGACGTGACTTCAACTCACTCTGGTTATTGGACACTAACACTAAACATGTTCTGGGACAGGGACAAGGTGCTGAAGCTGCTGGTGGAGCTGCTCAGCTCATCCTGTAGGAATGTGGTGATCTGCACACTGAGGCTCACGCACCTGCTCATGCTCCGATATGAGTGGAGGGTTTCCTTCGCTACTGAGGGTGGAGTCAAAGCCATCTTGTCATGCATGCAGGAGCACCCTTCCAATACACCTGTGCAGCAGCTGGGGCTTGCGGTGAGAAAACAACAATGTATATCCTCAGAAAAAATGCGCCCAGTTGACATGACAAAACTAAAATGAATTAAATTTGTTTCAGGTTGATTCATTCTGTTTATTTATCATCAATAGACAGAATCGTGTTCACGAGAAATGAGTTCTTGCTAACCTCCCATAATGTCCGTTATACTAACCATTTAACTGATTAGTTTCTCTACTTCTTTTTTTAATGGAAGCTTGGCTGCACTTCCTCTTTTCAGTTGAAACTTGCATTTGTGTCACATTTGGCTTTTAGAAGTAATGGTTCCCATGTTGCTAGTTCGTAAATAAATGTAGATAAAGAGTCTTTCACTATGGAGTTGGTAGACCGGCTGCTACTGTCAGCACAATCGGCTGACCTTTTCATCAGCATGAATTGTTAGAAGAGTACGCATTGTTGACATAAAAGCAGTTGGTTGTTGACAGCAACTCTTCTGATGGTGTTAATATTCCTGCTTCGGTCCCATCAGACTCTGAAGGTGATCACAGGAGCAAGCAAACACGACCTCCGCAGTGTTGGGAGCAGCGCTCCCCTCTCTGAGTCCGGCACTCAGATGATGTTGGAGATCTTTGCCAGCATCGGCTCTGCAACACCAGCAGGCTCCCGGGGCCTGCTGAGTGCCATCCCTGCTGCTATTGACCTCATGTTGAAGTGTAAGGGGTGAGTACTGTGTCATGGTTGTGTGCTGACTGACGTTATGACCTGGATGTAAAGCCACAACAAAGACAGATGCACAAGAGGGATGAATCAGACCATCAAGAATGTATTTTAACATTGATACACTTTAAATCAGCACGTGAAATGACAGTCTTAGAAATAACCAAATGAACTGATGTAGAATCATCGTACAGGTTAAGATGTGGCTAAATTAACCAAGGGTTAAAGCAACTGTAGGTCAGGTGGGAAGGGAGATTGGGAGATGGGCGTTATAGGGAGCGTTGGAGCCAGTGGCCAGCTGCCTCCAGTCTCCTGATCTCATCAGGGAGGAAATGAAACGGCAGCAACACACGGCACAAAACCCCAGCAAAGGCCCTGGGGCTGTAGCATTCAGCACTGGTTGCCTCTCCTGCAGCTGCACGCTGTCAGTGCGGAACGGGCTACTGGTCATCATCATGCTCATCTCAAACCACAAGAGCCTGGCGGAGCAGCTGGTGGCTTGCGACGTCACGGCTGTCCTTCAGAACTGTCTGACGCTGTCCGGGGCCGAGACCATGCTAGCCATCATCGCCCTCAACCACATCTCCATGGTCCACAAGCTGGAGAGCAAAGGTATGGAACTCACCAGAGAGGACGAAGGTGTGTCACATGCAGTGTTACATGATTGGACAACGATGGTCAACTGTTGTTTGTCTGCTCCTCAGTGAGTCCTGAGCAGCTGGACTTTAAGGACACAGAGCTGCAGATGTTGGTGATCAGTCTGAAGGAACTTGCCACTAAAGAGGTGATCCAGACTCTGGAACAGCTGCTGTGTGATGACACCTCACAGCTGGAGGAGGAACGCAACCAGGTACAGGCACACACACGCACAAGACTCCTGTCAATGTCACACCTTATTGAAAATGATGCTCACAGCCACTCCGTCCTTCACTTGTAACTTGAGATTTTTTTCGTAGATTAAAAGTTGTTGAATGGCGGCACCGTGGTGCAGTGGTTAGCACTGTCACCAAACAGGAAGAAGGTTGTGGGTGGAGCACGGGGTCTTTCTGGGTGAGTCTCCATGTTCTCCCTGTTCCTGCTGGGTTCTCTCTGGTACTCCAGCTTCCTCCACAGTCCAAAGACATCAAGAGGGACCAGGTTAATCCAGACTCTAAATTGACCGTAGGCGTGGCTCGGAGAGCCAATGGTTGTCTGTCTCTATGTGTTGGCCCTGCCATGGACTGGTGACCTGTCCAGGGGGAAGGCTGATGGGATAGGCTCCACCCCCACCACCCTCAACAGGAGGAGAGGGAGAAGATGGAGGGAGGGATGATGGAGGGATGGATGGATGATGGATGAAAAATTGTTGAACTTAAAATTTATTGGAGGAAAAGTGTTCTTGGTGTCAAGTGAAGATGGACAGAACAGATAAGGAGTCAAGTCAGGTTTATTTGTGTCACCAAACCCCAACCAAAGTTCTGTCCTGACTGTCCAAGTAGAGCAGGTCCAGCACCTCCCTCTTTCAATGAACCTCCACCCAACAATTCTCCATCAGCAAAAGGCCTGAGACGATTCCTCAAGTAATTTGATTACTAAAATTCCTTGAGGCCTCATTTAAATCTGAACTGTACTTTGTTTAGCACAGAGTGGTGGGCCCTGAAATTCAGTATGAAACAACTGAATCATTTAAGACCAGAGCATCGATGAGCTAAAGTTTTAAGTTTTGATATCATTTATGACCGCACGGCGGTCCACACTCACACAAGAGGTCAGTGCACTCCTCTCACCTGTCTGTGTCTGATCTGGTGACTTCCTCTTTCAGCAGGAGTAAGTAAATAAAATTTTACTTGTATAGTGCTCTTCACAGTACTAATACACAGAGTGCTTTACAGTAGAAACAGATAAAACAGAACAGTCAGGTGACTGATTTCTCCGAGACAACACAAAAACATCAGTAGTAAAAGCCATGGCTTTATGACAGAGGCCGTCTGACATTGGATGCAAGTGCAGTTCCACCAGCAATAAATAGATAGGAAGACCACACAGCTGAGCTGGAGGGTTTATAAAGTCGCCCCAAAACCCGCCTCACCTTTATTGTTGTTTCCATGAATGAATCCACCTGTGATTCAGTTTCCACAGCAGAGCCGTATGTGGAGGAGACTTGTTGTTGATGTCAGAGTTTATCAAAACACAGGAAACGGCCGTGGTGGTGAATGACATCATCGACACCACCCAGGTGTGCTGATAAGAGTAAACGGTGACATGAGGAGGTCTTTACGTTAAACAGGAGAGTCTGGCTCTCTGTCAGACCTCCTCAGAGCAGCGACAGGTGAGGAGGAGAGGAGGGCCGACGGATCGCTCATCCGTCGCCAACGCCGCCGTCCTCTCGACTGATTAAAAAAATAAAAATCCCAAAACCTGAGTGTCCACACACATCAAGTGTGTGTGTGTGAAACCCTGCAGCGTCACATCCTGCTGCCTGTCACGAGTTTGACGGAGACCGAGAGCGTCGTGTCTAGAAGGGAACCTGAGACCCCCAAGATCCTGAGTTTGATTATTTTAGTAGAAACGACCGACACGAATCTCACGAGACTTGAATAAAGAAAGAGTTTCCTCCTAGAGGACGGAGGGAGGAGCGCATCTCCAGAAACAGAAACTGGTGTGGGGCCGGTGTCTCAGTGAGGCAGGCCGCCATGATGAAAGACTGAATAAAGCATGAATACCACAATGTAAAAATACCTCATTACTATTAAACATCTTTCATGTAATTTCTTCTTTTGTGAAAAATCTACATTTTTATTGCTTTGTTGTACTCGTTTTGTAGAGAACCATTGCTCTGAAAAAACCAAAAGTAACAATCGCAAAAATTGCAGAATGTCCAATACCTCTGACCCCATAACTCGACTGATCACCAGAATAATCGATTGATTACTAAAAGAATCGATAGTCCTGAAGAGGAACCTGGGGTTGTTCTTGTGTTCCTCTCTATATGCTGCACAATAGGCTCCTCTCGTTCTACGAAGGGCTTTCCTATAAATTTTAAGGCATTTTGCATTTTGCTCCAGTTTGGAGCAGTGCCATATTCTCCCCAGTTTCTGAGTTTTTTTGTTTAAGATGTCTGGTTTCAGAATTGAGTCAGGACGAACCAACGTGATGAAGCGACGGCCATGTTGCTGACGTGCGTCTGCCTCATGGAACTACAATGTTCTGTAGATGGACTACAGAACGGCCATCTTAGATCCTTCAGCTTCTTCGTAGTAAAAATAGAACTCCATTACTGAGGTGGAACTCTGATAAAAGCTGTCAGTCACAAAGGGGACAGGAAATGATGTCATACTGAGAATGTATACTCCTCCTGTCAATCACATTTCTCCTAGTTATTACTGTGGGAAATGATTGACAGGTGAAAGACTGACAGGTGTGTTGGTCTCCTCATCTCCGGTGACATCATCTCTTCATTCTCAGTTTCAGCATCAAACATGGTGGTTCTGGTTCTGGCTTCAGTTCTGGTCCAATCTGTGATGAACAGAACCCAGATTCACCTTTGCTAGAACAGCAATCATGAAGGTTTGTGGGAGCTTCATCTTCGTCCTCCATTTTATCTGGTTGGTCCGGGTCGGGGGGCAGCAGCCTCAGCAAGGAAGCCCAGACTGTCCTCTCCCAGCCACGTCCACCAGCTCTTCCGGGGGAATCCCGAGGCGTTCCCAGGCCAGCCCAGAGATATAATCCCTCCAGCGTGTCCTGGGTCGGCCCCGAGGCCTCCTCCTGGTCAGACATGCCTGGAACACCTCCTGAGGGAGGCGTCCTCACCAGATGCCTGAACCACCTCCACTGACTCCTCTACCTGGAGGAACAGCAGCTCTACTCTGAGTCCCTCCTGAAGGACTGAGCTTCTCACCCTGTCTCTAAGGGAGAGCCCAGCCTCCCTGAGGAGAGTCTAAAGAGTCTTAACTTGATCCATCCATCCATCCACTCATCCATCATCCCTCCCTCCATCTTCTCCCTCTCCTCCTGTTGAGGGTGGTGGGGGTGGAGCCTATCCCATCAGCCTTCCCCCTGGACAGGTCACCAGTCCATGGCAGGGCCAACACATAGAGACAGACAACCATTGGCTCTCCGAGCCACGCCTACGGTCAATTTAGAGTCTGGATTAACCTGGTCCCTCTTGATGTCTTTGGACTGTGGAGGAAGCTGGAGTACCAGAGAGAACCCAGCAGGAACAGGGAGAACATGGAGACTCACCCAGAAAGACCCCGTGCTGCAGCCGGGGCTCCACCCACAACCTTCTTGCTGGGGGCCGCAGGGAGGACCACTGCTCCACCGGGCTGCCCTTAACTTGATCCATCCATGTAATTTGATTCTGGGTTTTTTCCTTTTCCTGGCTCCTACATTGGTTCTTCCTGGTTTTAGCACTCTTTGATGTAGGGTGTTTTGATATGACTCTTTTATTTTCATCAGGTGACTCACAGCCGAGATACCTACCAGGACCTGGTTCGTCTGATGGAGCAGCGCCGAGCCGACCGGACTGTTCAGCTGTCCATCCTCAGGTACTCTTCAATCCCCGCCCATTCATGTCATGCCACATAATAGCCAGGTGTGTGCCGTCCTAACCCATGAAACAAAGGATTTTCTCCTCCACAGTGGCTCAGGTGTTTTTACTTTGACTTCATTGCTGC
>NC_141335.1:327500-442500 GCF_037954235.1 Aulostomus chinensis
ATAGAACCGGTTCTGTGAAGCAAGCGACACTCTGACACACTGAGTGACACTTGGACTCATCAAGGGTCCGCCTATCTATCTGACACATGTAGACCTCCCTGAGCCTGGAGCACGTCAGTCCTCAGCGTCATCACGTCATCTGGGATGGGGGGCTGTTCATGTTCGTCTGTAATGTTTGATTTGATTGTCCAACAAAAACATGTTGTCTTAAGTCTCAGCGGTATTCATTTCTTACTGCATTTTTACTGGCCGGTTGATTGGCGGTTGCTTGACTGTTTGCTTGTGTCCCATGCCGTCAGATATGTCATACACCATCTGTCAACCTCATCATAGCACCGCTGAGTAGTCGACTGAAGCAGGCCACCACCGTGCAGGGTATAGTAGACGCTCGCCGAGCAGTAAGCCTGGCACAGCAAGTCTGCATGCAGTCTGATACCCGCACACGTACAGCATATTGGGTCATGGCGGTACTGCACTGAAGGAGAGAGAAAGGACTGTCCATGCCATCACACACATCCTGTGCTTTCAGTACAAACACAGAATTAATAACATCAGACAGTAGATGTCTCCGATGACTAAAGTCAGTCAGAACATCAGATATGCAGAAAATTGGCCTCGCCAATCAGGGTGATGTCGGTGAGAGGCGTCAAGCAGGGCTGCACAGCTGCAGCTGGGAGACATTGATTCAGCGAGTGTGTAATGTTTCTGTGGCGATGATGATGATGATGATGCTGCTGCTGCTGCGTGTCCTTGTGTCTAAAGAGTTTATTTTGTCTCCAGAAGGTCTCAACCGCAGCAGAGAGCTGAAGAGTAAGTAACAGCTGAGTCTAGATGCCACGCTGCTGCATTTCCCTTGTTACCTGCTCTGAGGACAGGAAGTCAGCATGGCGCCCCCTGCTGATGTGATGTCACTGCCAGAATCATCCAACCACACAGCAGTGCTTGGATAAACATGAAAACATTACTTTTGGTGAATTACAGAACTGCCTGGAACCCTTAAAAAAGTTTTCAAGAAAATAAAAACTTTTAGTGAGTGAGATAAATCGGACCAGCGTTTAACTGAAGTCGTGTTCCGATGAAATATCACCCTGCAAATCTCTTTAAACTTAGTGGATGACTTGCGTTCATTCTGGTGAATCTGGTGTTTGAGGTGACCTGTTTATGCTGGTGGCTCTTGAGGGCTGCACCAGGAGGTGAGATGAGTGGTGAGCGAGGTGTGGAGACCAGAGGCGGGGTTCTCAACGTCATGAAGGTGGCTCTCTTCTAACCTGGCTGGATCACCATGGTAACTGATGTGGTCAACCTCACCTGGTCCGGAGCAGGTGAGGGTCAGAGTTTCTGCTTCAATCGGCTATAAAAGAGCTGTCCTTTCACTCCTATGAACGCTCCAGGCTCCCAGCTGAGGGAAGCCCTCATTATTCCAGCCTGCTGGAGCCACGTGACCACTAATGAAGACCACACCTGGACAAGAGAACTGATCGTCTCCTGGTGTTCATCACCGTTAAGAATAACCAATAAAGTTGAGGTGATTTGGCCAAACACTGAAGAGTCTCCTCTTCTCCTTCATCCTGCACCGTCACACCTGAACGTCCTTCTGGAGCTGAACGGTGAAGCCTGGTGCATCTAGTCTCAGGTGCAGAGCTGTGGATGTGGGCGGCCCAGAGAGAGTGATGAGCTGATGAATCTGGTTCCTGCGGGGGGCGCCAGCACTCACAGGTCAAGTACATCAGAAACTGATGACCTGACGCTGAAAACGAAGCATTTGTTTCTGCCCCGTTCCTGCTGGGCAGCCATGAGCTGTGCGGTTTGGGATCATTGATTCTTTGTGGAAGTTGATTGTTGATAATTTATTAAAGTTGAAAACTGATCTCTGATATTCTCTTTGCTACGTGTAGCATTGGATAAATATTGGGAAATGGTAGCGGACATGGCGCCCATAAAACAGGTGACCACCTCTGAGCCAATCCCATGACAGAATTGGCCAAACGCTCTCTATATATGGCTCTGGTCTGACTGGCTCTCTGGTGTCACCATGAGGCTCCCTGTCTAGATACAGTTGGCTCCGCCCTCTGTTGCCACATGACCCCTAGAGTTTTCCAATGAAATCCCCCCTGGTGGTTCTTTCCGCTGGTACATTTGGTGAATCCTTCATTGATCTTTATCCTCAGACATCCAGCAGGGGACGCCAGATGGCTCCTCCCCCTCCCTATCGACCACCATCCTTTTGTTTTTTTTAGCTCATTCTTTGTCACCTGACTTCCTGTTCCCATTTTAGTGACTGTTGGTTGATTTCAGGTGTGAAAGGTCAGAAACAAGCTGCTGCTTCATCTTCACGTTTGTGGCTGCTCTTTTCATTTCTCGTCCATGTCCATGTGCTTGACGTGTCAATTCAGAGCCCAAACGTTTGCAATGTGTCTTCCAGACGGTAAAGATGGTAAAAATAAGGAGTCCGCCGCGGCCTCGGCCTCCTCCTCCTCGTCCGCAGTGAAGCCCAAAGTAAAGAACAGCAGCAGCAGCATTGCAGATATCGCCCTCTGTTGGCAGGGTGTGGTCCAACGCCAGGTGAGACTTCATTTTTGCTATTTGAGTTACTGAAGTTCGTTTTAAGTCCAAAACCATCAAATGACACAAGAAATTTCAGGTGAAGAAGTTTCTGGAGTCAAGCTGCAGCCTGCCGGATTTCGTGGAGCGTTACCGAACTCTGTACTTGCGGCTTAAGAACGCCATGGAGGAGCTGTTCGGGCAGCAGACTGCCTTTGTCCTCGCCCTTCGACACGGTTTCTCTGCTGCTCTGGTGCAGCTGTCCATCCTCCGAGCCATGCATGTAAGTAAAGGCAGGTTTAAGTCAGACTTAACTCAGACATGCAAATCAGCTCAGAGACACGGAGGACCTGACTTAAGTAAACCAGGTTTAAGTCTGGTTTCACACCAGCTGTCAAGGCTCAACCTGGTTAACCTTCTGATTCTTGAAAATCCAAAATAAAGCTAAAAGCTGCTAGTTGGACGTGTCTTTCTCTGAACCGGCATGTGATGACGGAGATGATGATGATGAAGGTTGTGTGTGTGTGTGTGTGTGTGTGTGTGTGTGTACACGCAGGTGAGCGAGCGCTTCGCCCAGTACATTGACCAGATGATCCAGGCCAGCAGCAGCATGGTGGCCAGTGTGGACACTCTGGGGAAGCTGCTGCAGTTTCTGGAGCCGATGCTCTTCCTGTCTGGCCTGGAGCTCGCCAACACCTTTGAGCATTTCTACAGGTTGGAAAGCCACAGTGGATAAGCTGCCAGGTGACAGTCTCAGCATCCACAGACATGACAATAAGACCTGCTTGTGACTGGATCCAGGTACTACCTAGGAGACCGGCTGCTGGCTCAGGGGAACGTCTGGTTGGAAAGCGCCGTGATTGATCAAATCGGCAGCTGCTTCCCTAGTCGCTTCCCTCAGCAGATGTTGAAGAACCTGAGCGAGTCTTCTGAATTGCAGCAGGAGTTTCACTTGTATCGTCTACAGCAGCTGGACCGGACCCTGCAGGAGCACGACCAGGTCCAGTTCAAACCAGAGCCAACTCAACCTTTGAGCATTAAACTTCAATGTAGCCTGCCTTTGTTATTCTTTAAAGCCTGTGACCTTTCCTGCTGCTCCTGTAGATGATGCAGGATGAGTGGGTGGAGTCGGAGGAGGAGGCAGACGTCCAAGTTCTGGTCCTGTCTCCGCGCTGCTGGTCTGTCTCCCCACGCTGCTTCTTGGATGAACCTGCCAAACATTTTCCAGCTGAACTCTGCTCCTATCTGAACCAGTTCACCCAGTTCTACACTCACAGTCAGTACCAGTCCACCCAGTCTGATACTCAGGCAGTACCAGTTTATCCAGCCCAAGCCTGGATCTCCTTTTCAACAGCTCATTAAACATGGTTTCGGTTCTGGAGCCACAACAGTGACCAGGTGGTCCCACCACAATGACCTGCAGGCACCTCCAAGCATTGTCTGCTGTGGGCGGGACTTAAATCTTAGACTTGTGTGTTATCAAGAAATGTGTGTAGCCATGTCAGATGACCTGCCCAGTACATTGTGGTGGTTGTAGTTTTCCTGATAGTGTTGTGTGTGTGTGTGTGTGTGTGTGTGTGTGTGTGTGTAGGTCAGTCCATGTACAGTCTCAGTCACTCTCAGCCACGGCGGCTACAGTGGACGTGGCTTGGTCACGCAGAGCTGCAGTTGGGCTGTTGGACACTGCACGTCTCCACACTGCAGATGTTCATCCTACTGCAGTTCAACAGCCAAAAGGTAACACACACACTCACCTAAGCATGTGATATAACAGAGATATAACTGCATGTGGTGTCCACCCACTCTTGTGTGTTTAGGAAGTGAGAGCAGATACTCTGCTGCAGGCGAGTGGCGTGTCTGCTGCTGTACTGTTGCATGCTCTATTGCCTCTCATCGGTGAGAAAGGACTGCTGACCTGCAGCAACCCAGACCACCCCAGCCAGGGTTAGATACACACACACACACACACACACACACACACATACACACACACTATGCACTTCCTCCCCTTTAACTCTTCTGTTTCCTCGCAGCCGTGTTGCGATTGAACCAGGAGGTGGTGTCTCAGAGTCTGGATGGCACCCTGGTGTCCTTCCAACTGCAGCCCAAACAAACATACCTGAATGTGGACGAGGACGCTGCTGGCACGCTGGAGAGGAAAAGGAACTACATTTACTGCCTGATTGTCCACATCATGAAGCAGGAGAAGGAAATGCACATCGACAACCTGGTCTTCAAGGTCAGAGGTTACTGCAAAACTCTAACCCGTACCTCAAATTTAAATTGTCAGTTTCCGTTCTGTGTGTGCAAGGCCTTCAGGTGGGCATCATCAACTCCAGGGAGCACTGGCTGACAGTTCATCCAGTCAATCATGTGGTTCTGACTGGGGTCTCCTCCTCCTGCAGGTTCTAGACTCATGTCAGAAACGTGAAGCCTCCCGCTCTCCAGGTACTGGGCGGTTCAGCTGCAGCACTGGTGATGTCCTGTCCTGCATCATGCACGTCATTGGCAAAGGCTGCGTCCGCCGCAATGAGGACAACCCACACATTGTGGAGTTCCTGCCCGAGGATCCGTCGACACCACAGAAGGGCCAGGCCCAATTTTCCTTCAGCCGGACTGAGATCAGGAAGGACAGCACCGACGCCAGGTGTGATGCGACCTCTGACTTCTGAGGTCATGGCTAAAGTACCAACACTCATGTTGTCATTAGTTTCCTGACTCATCAGCTGAAGCTCTGTTCACCATGTCGATCTAAATCTCTGTTGGCCATCGCACATCTGACTGCTGCACACTCTGATGCGCTCGTCCCAGTTCAGCTCAACTTGGTTACATCAACAACAGAAAGATACTATCAAATTAAATGGTCTGCAGTTATATTTGTTCTTCTTCTGGTGGATAATTCAAATAAAATATGACAGAAGTAAGAAACCTCTCTAGCCCACCACCTTCTTTCTGTTTCCTGTACCTTTGTGAGAAAGTCAAGAATGAGAGGTCAGTTCCTCGCCACCTCTGACTGACGCCATCTCAGGTGAAACAAAGACGAACTAAACCAAGTCAGTTGCTAGAACAAAAGATCACTAAGCTTTTCCCTTTAGTCCCGAAGACTCTTTTAAAAGTACTCACGGTTCCACACGATGTCATCACTGCAGGGGCCGTTCCGTCACTCCTGTGGCTGTGACTCACTGGGGTTTCACACCAGACACCACATTTAAAAATTTTCCTCTTAACTCACGTTGACTTTTCTCATCTGAAACAACACGGCCACGTCCACACCGTGCTGCTAAGACCGGTAACAAGCTAATGCTGTCAGCTAACACGGTACAGGAGTTACTTTATTCCAGCGAGGTCTTTAATGTTGATCTTTTTTGTTGCTCTTTTTGGAAATTGAATGTCTTGCTTACCTCAGACGTCTATCTACCAGTTGACAAGCAAAAGCTGCTTTACTTTGAAACTCTGAGCAGCGTCTTGTGTTTACTAAATAAATACTATACAAATACTACTGTTGTTGTTTAGTAAATTGGCGTATGACGATGTGCATGGTGAGCCGATGGCATCAACCATCCCCAACTCAGCCAAAACACAAAATGTTGAATAAAGGTGTGAATAAAAGTGAATGCTTCAAAGGCAATTATGGCCTCATGAATATTCTTGAATTCATGAATATATTAGTTGTTCTCATAACGATACCAGTATCAGAAAAGCCTCCGATATGGCAAAAAATGCTGGAGTACATGAGTGAGGACCATCTGACACCACGTTTTTGATGCTGCTGAACCAAACAAAGCGACTGTCCTCTGATTTTACTGCGGTAAAGACCAACAACTCGGCGCTGTTTCAGAGCAACTAAGTCAAACATCCGGAAAGTCCCACCAGTAAAATAGTGACGTGGAATGGCCAAGGTTTCAGTTTGGAAAGGCGACGCCGCCCTGTGGAGGTTTAGCACCAGTGATCTTGTCAAGCTTTTTCAGGCGTCACGCCGATGAACACGGCGCGTTCAACAAGGCAAATGAACTGCAGCAGCAACACTGGAAACCAGTTTCAAATGGTTGCCATGAACCTCACAAAGGGCCTTCAGTGGAGATGCCCTCTTTCACTCCTTTGCTCAGCTCTTTGACCTTGTTGTTGCGCCACAGTTGTAAAAATGGCGTACAGTTGATTTGATGGTGGTGATGTAATGAAGTCCTAGAGTTGTGCTCCTGCTCAGGTGTGACTGTCACACTACAACATAAAAACCTCAGTGGCTTTAATTCTCTGTATAGATTCATGTAATAAATGGATAGCAGTATCACCAAATCAGTGCAGGGCTAGAAGTTTACAGCTGGTTAGGTTAAGTGAAAATGTCTCAGTATATTTTAATGCAGTGGTATTGGACCAGTACTCTGTATCAGTAGATACTTGAAGTTCACGTACTGTATCAGAAACTGGAGCATCCCAGTGTTTTCCTTTGAAATAGTGAAGGGAAGTGTGTGTGTGTGTGTGTGTGTGTGTGTGTGTGTGTGTGTGTGTGTGTGTGTGTGTGTTTAACAGTGACGTTGCAGCACCGCGGCTGTTTGAGGATGGAGTTTTGGACGCAGTTCTCTTCTCGATGGGCCGGACAATGACTCAGGAGGAAGTTCGTCAGCTGATGCAGAGGACCATCCAACAGGTCAGTAAAGTTTGTTTCAATTAAGTATCAGGTGACATTGTCAGGTGTGTTTGGGGTCAGACGGGTAAAGTACCGTGTCCCGCTCAGGTTTCAGGGACTCTGAGTCTGGACCTGGACTGGGCTGAACACCTTCTGGTTCACTGTAAGTGGAATATGGACCTGCTCGTGCAGCGTTACACTGACGACCCTGACGCCCTTGTCATGGCGGCTGGACTCAAGTCCCGGAACCCTCAGCCGCCACCAAGCCCCGCCTCCACCTGCCCAGTGTGCTTGGTTCCCCGCAGTTCCACCACAGACCAGGTCCCATCACTGAGCTGCATGCACTACTGCTGCAGGGTGAGCAGTCTGCATGGTACCGGTTGTGTGTTGTAGTGCAGTGTGAGTACGATGGTGTGCCTGTGCTGGAGGGGTGTGTGTGTGAGAGAGACGTATGTGTGTGTGTGTTGCAGTCATGCTGGCAGGAGTACCTGACGGCCCGTATCGAGCAGAACCTAGTGATGAACTGCAACTGTCCAATCACGGACTGCCAGGCCCAGCCCACCTCACACTTCTTCCTCAACATCCTCACTGACAAGGACACCGTTGCCAAGGTAACGCCTGCCCCGCCCACCTGTGTCCTGCTGAACCTGTCGATTGTATAGTTGCCATTGACAGGTTTGAGATGTGAGTGTTGGTCATGCATCTGCTGGGTTCGCTTCCAAAATAATAATTGATTATTGAAAATAAAATAAATACAGTATTAAAATAAAAATTAATAATAATTGATGTCACAAGTCCTCCAACTCCACCTCTTAAAATACGCTGTCACTGACGGTAGAAAACTGAAAGTGTCAGTCATCTCTGAGCTCATCAACAAACTCCACAAACACGCCCTGGTGAGCCCAGAGGTGGAGTTTCACATCTTCTGACCAGCTGAGAGGCTTGTAAAGAGAGTTGCAGCACCTTCTGCTGGACAAATGATCAAAGTCCACCTGAATGTCTTTAGGTCCGGGCAGGGTCTGAGGTCATACCCAGCCAATCACTCTGTAAATTAATTGAGGTTAAATGGCGTCCATGTGACTTGGCCTTTTAATGTCACAATACACCGTCCCCATGATGTGCTCGTATCTCTGTACCATCACAGAGGTGTCAGACCCCAGCATCATGATGAAGTCTGAACTCTTCCTCTGCAGTACGAGAGCGCCCTGCTGCGAGGGTACGTGGAGTGCTGCGCCAACCTGACGTGGTGCACCAACCCGCAGGGATGCGACCAGATCCTATGTAAGGAGAACATGGGCAGCATGGGAACGTGCTCCAAGTGCTGCTGGTCGTCCTGCTTCAGCTGCAACTTCCCCGAGGTCAGACTCTCATGCTGTCTCTCTCACTCTCACACTCTCTCACACTGTCACTCTCTCACTCTCACACTGTCACTCTCTCTCACACTGTCACTCTTTGTCTCACTCTCTCACAGTCACTCTCACACTGTCACTCTCTCTCACACTGTCACTCTTTGTCTCTCTCCCTCACACTGTCACTCTCTCTCACACTGTCACTCTCTCTCTCACACTGTCACTCTCTGTCTCACACTGTCACTCTCTCTCACACACTGTCACTCTCACACTCTCACTCTCTCTCACACTCTCTCTCACTGTCACTCTCTCTCACACTGTCACTCTCTCTCTCACACTGTCACTCTCTCTCACACTGTCACTCTCTCTCACACTGTCACTCTCTCACACTGTCACTCTCGCTCTCACACTGTCACTCTCTCTCACACTCTCTCACACTGTCACTCTCTCACACTGTCACTCTCTCTCACACTCTCTCACACTGTCACTCTCTTTCACACTCTCACACTGTCACTCTCTCTCTCACACTGTCACTCTCTCTCACACTCTCACACTGTCACTCTCTCACTGTCACTCTCTCTCACTGTCACTCTCACTCTCTCACACTCACTCTCTCACACTGTCACACTCTCTCACACTGTCACTCTCTGTCTCACACTGTCACTCTCTCTCACACACTGTCACTCTCTCTCACACTCTCTCACACTGTCACTCTCTCACACTGTCACTCACACTGTCACTCTCTCTCACTGTCACTCTCTCTCACACTCTCACACTGTCACTCTCTCTCACACTGTCACTCTCTCACACTGTCACTCTCTCTCACACTGTCACTCTCTCACACTGTCACTCTCTCTCACACTGTCTCTCTCTCACACTGTCTCTCTCTCACACTGTCTCTCTCTCACACACTCTCTCACACTGTCACTCTCTCTCTCACACTGTCACTCTCTCTCTCACACTGTCACTCTCTTTCACACTCTCACACTGTCACTCTCTCACTCTGTCACTCTCTCTCACACTGTCACTCTCTCACACTGTCACTCTCTCACACTGTCACTCTCTCACACTGTCACTCTCTCTCTCAGTCTCTCTCACACTGTCACTCTCTCTCACACTGTCACTCTCTCTCTCACACTGTCACTCTCTCACACAGTCACTCTCTCTCTCACACTGTCACTCTCTCTCTCACACCGTCACTCTCTCTCACAGTCACTCTCTCACACGTCACTCTCTCTCTCACACTGTCACTATGTCTCTCGCTCTCTCTCTCTCTCGACTGGCTTGTTTTCACCTCACGGGGCTGCTCTGTCATGACCGCCATGTTCATCCTGATGTCCTGACACTGCATCACGGACATGAACTTTTTGACTTATTTTATTGATAAGTGCAGTGCCCATTGTTTAAGGGGCGGGCCCATGATGTCACAAAGAAGTTGTCATTCTGACTGCTGCAGGCTCCGCCCCTCCATCTACCTCACAGATCCAGTTGAGGAGTGGTGGCTAGATATCAGAGCCGTTAGTCAGAATGACTTTGCAGTGTGTGTGTGTGTGTGTGTGTGTATGTGCATATTTTGACTGGCGATGTGGAGGTTGGCACGGTTGCCTCTGAGCAAGAGAGTCCCACATTTGAGTCCTGACGGCCTGGTGTTTCCTCTCCCTGCAGGCTCACTACCCAGCCAGCTGCAGCCACATGTCTCAGTGGATGGATGATGGCGGCTACTATGATGGGATGAGCATGGAGGCTCAGAGCAAACACCTCGCCAAGCTCATCTCCAAACGCTGCCCGAGCTGCCAGGCTCAGATCGAGAAGAATGAAGGCTGCCTGCAGTACGTAGCGCCGCCGCCACCACCACTTGCTCTGATGCTGACATGGTGTTAACTCAGCCCATGTTGCTCTCTCTTCAGTATGACCTGTGCCAAGTGTAATCATGGCTTCTGCTGGCGCTGTCTGAAACCATGGAAACCAACTCACAAAGACTACTACAACTGCTCTGCCATGGTCAGTTCAGTCACGTGACCACAAGTCCATATGTGTATTGACAAAGCTATTTAAACTCTCGCTGACACACAGGGATCCTGATTCCTTGGCCTGTTGGCAGAGGCAAGGCAGTTTTCTTTGTAGCCTGTTTTCCCCACCAGTTTGTCTCCAGGCTTCATGGCATCATAACAACATCCTCTGCCCTCAGAGCCTCACATCGACTGAGGAGAAACTCCATAGAAAACCTTGAACAGGGAAAAATGGGAGAAACCTCAGGGTGAGGAGGGGAGGAGGATCCCTCACCAGGAGGGACAGACGTGCAGGAGATGTTGGTACAGACAAGAAAACAGTTTATAACACAGAATGGAGGAAACATGGAAATGTTAATAACAGTTGAAGAAGGAAGCTTCTGGAAGGGGAGGCAGGGAGAGCAAGCCAGCTTGATGGGGGACTGTATGGTAGACTGGTTCATGGAAGGGGAGGCAGGGAGAGCAAGCCAGCTTGATGGGGGACTGGATGGTAGACTGGTTCATGGGAGGGGAGGCAGGGAGAGCGAGCCAGCTTGATGGGGGACTGGATGGTAGACTGGTTCATGGGAGGGGAGGCAGGGAGAGCGAGCCAGCTTGATGGGGGACTGGATGGTAGACTGGTTCATGGGAGGGGAGGCAGGGAGAGCAAGCCAGCTTGATGGGGGACTGGATGGTAGACTGGTTCATGGGAGGGGAGGCAGGGAGAGCAAGCCAGCTTGATGGGGGACTGGATGGTAGACTGGTTCATGGGAGGGGAGGCAGGGAGAGCAAGCCAGCTTGATGGGGGACTGGATGGTAGACTGGTTCATGGAGAGCAGGCTGGTGTAACAGCAGGGGAAAACTGGGAAAAAGTGTTGGCTAGTTAGACAGTTATGTAGCAAGCTAGTTAACCAGTTAGCTAGTTAGGTTTTTTTTAGTACTTAGCTCGTTACCAAGTTAACTAGAAAATTAGATAGCAAGTAAGCTAGTTAGATTTGAGCAGCAGTCATGGAACAGAGCGTCCTGACTTGTTCATCTGACTGGTGTGAGGCACAGGGCACGAGTGTCTGACAGGCCTGCTGTTGTCGTTGCAGGTGAGTAAAGCAGCACGTCAGGAGAAGAAGTTCCAGGATTATAATGAGAGATGCACCTTCCACCACCAGGCCAAGGTACCTGCCCACCCGCCACACGTCCACCTGTCAGACCTGAGCCAGAACTGAGTTATTGATCAAGTAGATATCCACAACTAGTCACACACATCCTTGAAGGATTAACCAGATGTGTGCTGGTCACACTGAAGCCGCTCCACCCTAGAGCGCCTCCTAGAGGCCCCAAGATTCCCAACCTGATGAAAAGGTCCAGAAACTGGCAGGAGGTGGTTCAGTGATGAATGATGGTCTCGTCTGTACTGGCATTCTTCTTCTGCCACCAACGTTCTCTCTTGTTGTGAAACTGAAGAAAAAGTTTGATTGAGAAAAGTGTAGCGATTTATTTTGAATGTTTTTAGAAAGACACGACGGATGTTGTGTGAGTCGTTGGTGTCTCTGAGCCTCAGCAAGTCACTCTGCTTCATGCTGCAGGACTTCGCCATCAACCTGGAGAACAAAGTGTCATCCATCAACGAAGCATTGCAGATGAAGTCTCTGACCTTCGTCATTGACGCCTGCAAGATGCTTGCTCAGGCTCGCAAGGTAACACGCTCATCCTCGCTGTCATCGCTGCGCCATGCGGCTGTAGAAGGTGTTTGATGTGAACTTCTCCCTGGTGTCCACCTGCAGGTGCTGGCTTACTCCTGCGTGTACAGCTACTACAACCACGAGACAGAGAAAATGGATGTGATGGAGCAGCAGACGGAGGCTCTGGACCTGCACACCAACGCCCTGCAGATCCTGCTGGGTGAGACCGTCACACATGTCCACTCTTACTAGTCGCTGTCTTTGACCCGCGCACCTGCCTATCTTTAACATGATCTTTTGTTCTTAAGAGGAGACTTTGCTGCAGTGCACCGACCTGGCGTCATGTGTCCGGCTGCTCAAACCCGAACACCTCAACACGGGCCTGGAACTGATCCGGCGCATCCAGGAGCGCCTGCTGGCCATCCTGCAGCACTCCACCCAGGTAACGTGTGCTACATCCAGTACTAGCATCTATGCTGCTGTGCTATCGTTGGCAGAACTGACGTTCCTTTACTTGAGGTACCCAGAGAACAGAGTCCTGTAGTCTCCGTTTGAAATTCTTCTCAAGCAAAACTATGTAAGTATTGGAAGTAAAAGTACTTCTCCACATTTCGTGTGCTCAGAATTCAGTTCTCCAACCATCGACATTAACCACGGTACCAGAACGTGTTCCAATTGTGCTGCTGTGATGAACATAGAGGAGTAAAAGTACGACCACACCTATGTATGTGTGTGTGTGTGTGTGTGTGTGTGTGTGTGTGTGTGTCCATAAACCGAAGACTGCTTACATCAGGGCTCAGAGGCGGGGCTATAGTGACAAACGGTGCCACCGGTACCAGCCAGAACCAGCACCACTGTAGTCAATCTTGATGTGTCTGTCTTTGTCCAGGACTTCAGGGTGGGTTTTCTGTCTAAAAGCCAGGAAACTGAATCCACGCAGGCATCCGATGTCTCCAATCACAGTGACACCAACAAAGGGTGAGTACAGCGCTCGGCGTCCGTCAGAACCCGCTCAGCTCAGTCCAGACTTACCACTTGTCTTGTGTCTGCAGGCCCAAGTCTGAGCGAGCATCTGAGTCTGGAGATTCGGACAACAACAACTGTGCTGGTGAGGAGGGTGGCGAGGAGGTGGAGGACGAGGATGATGAGTATGATGAAGAGTATGTCCCCGAGTGGCACGAGGACTACGACGAAGACGACATTGATGAGGATGATTTCTTCTCGGACGATGATGAGTCCGAGAACCTGGAGAGGGACTTCAGCCCTTTTGACTGAACCGGATACAAAAGTCTCACAGCAACGGTCAAGAAGGGACGAGCTGGACTTCACCACAGCTCCGCCCCCTCTCAGCACCGCTGACATCATCTGAGGATGCAGGGGACAATAGGACACTCCGGAAACCCCCTCCCCAACACCACTGCACTCACTTTTCCACTCTCTCTCAACCTCGTTTTCATCCAGTCACAATCCGACCACCGCCGCCACTGTCGCCGTCAAGAAGAAGAATTGCAGCAAAGTCTGAACTCTTGCTTTCCTCCTGAGCTGTTAGGACAAGTCAAAGATTCTGTTTGGCTCGACTGTCAGAAGCCAGTTTGAACTCAACCAGTGTGAACCAGCTCCCTTAGTTTATTTGGAGATTTTTTTACTTTTTCACTTTAAAATTTTAAATTCTGGTTCCAGATGTTGATTTTAAACTCTTTCTCGTGCTGATGAGATCTGATGGTTCCCAGACGTGAATGCCTCCATAGCGAATCTCACCTCCTGGTCCGTCTCCACTGGTTATGGTTCCAGAACACCAGGGCCCTGGTGGTGTTTATTCTCTCAGAACAAATGTGTGTTTGGGAAAGGGCGTCGTTCATCTGCAGCCTCGTGATGTTTTTGTAACTCCGTTCTTCCTCTATCGTTTGTTCACGTTCTGCCTTGACTTGCTCTGGCGGCGACAGCGATGGCGTCAGCAGCGTTCGTGTGAGATTTAAAAATGTAACTGTTCAGTTTTGGTGTTTGAAGGTTGGATGTTTCTCTGTATCTGAAGACATCGCGTTGACTTTCACTGCAATAACGCTTGCCAAGCCCCCCCGCTCGCCCACCGTCTTCAGAAGGATGTCAGATCAAGTTTTGTTGTGGAGAAAATCTGATGTTCCTGCTGTAATTTTGAGAGAACTTATATTCATATTATTAATGTTCTATGATGGTCTTTCTGGTTCTTTGTTGAGTCAAGCGACTTCAACCAGCAAACTAAATAAAAGGCTTTTTCTGCTACACCGGCGCCGCCTCTGATTCACGCTCAAACACTGCCAACATTCCATCAGTGTGTTTAGGTGTTTCTACTCTGTTAGTGTGGATTATAGCGTGTGTGTGTGTGTGTGTGTGTGTGTGTGTGTGTGTGTGTGTGTGTGTGTGTATACACGTGCGTGTGTATATACTCGTGTGTGTGTACAGGTGTGTGTATATTTTATATAGGCACATGTATTATACATGTGTTTATATGAATATGTGCATTTGTACTGTATATATGTTTGTATATATATGTGTATATATATGTGTCTGCACATACTGTATGTATGTATGTATATATATATATATATATATATATATATAATTTATGGTGGAACATGCTATTTTCATTAATTGCTCAGTAACTGACCCTTATTTACACATTCAAGAATACACTGTTAAAGAAATTACCATATTTCAGTATACTGCATGTGAAAGTTCAGAAATTTTGATGTGGGCTTTTATGATACACCGGTGCCCCATCAGTGTCTCCCCTGCCATCATGTTATTGAAAGATTTTGTGGTATTAAAAACATATTGCTTTGAATCTTTTGACTGTTTCCTGTCATTCTTAGGAAGAAATGACCACATATTAACTGTTTTATTTATTCCATTACAAGAGGATTCGAGGAAACAAAAATAAGAAATATTTCACCCAACAAAACCAGCAAACCTTAACATTTAACTGGAAAATTTCCCATCTGGGGCGGCCCGGTGGAGCAGTGGTCCTCCCTGTGGCCCCCCAGCAAGAAGGTTGTGGGTGGAGCAGTGGTCCTCACTGTGGCCCCCAGCAAGAAGGTTGTGGGTGGAGCAGTGGTCCTCACGGTGGCCCCCCAGCAAGAAGGTTGTGGGTGGAGCAGTGGTCCTCACTGTGGCCCCCAGCAAGAAGGTTGTGGGTGGAGCAGTGGTCCTCCCTGTGGCCCCCCAGCAAGAAGGTTGTGGGTGGAGCAGTGGTCCTCCCTGTGGCCCCCCATCAAGAAGGTTGTGGGTGGAGCCCCGGCTGCAGCACGGGGTCTTTCTGGGTGAGTCTCCATGTTCTCCCTGTTCCTGCTGGGTTCTCTCTGGTACTCCAGCTTCCTCCACAGTCCAAAGACATCAAGAGGGACCAGGTTAATCCAGACTCTAAATTGACCGTAGGCGTGGCTGGGAGAGCCAATGGTTGTCTGTCTCTATGTGTTGGCCCTGCCATGGACTGGTGACCTGTCCAGGGGGAAGGCTGCTGGGATAGGCTCCACCCCCACCACCCTCAACAGGAGGAGAGGAGGAACATGGAGGGATGGATGGGTGATGATGGATGAATGGATGGCGGATGATGGATTGATGGATGGCGGATGAATGAAGGATCGATGATGGATAGATGATGGATGGGTGGAGGGATGGGTGGATGATGGATGGATGGATGATGGATGGGTGGAGGGATGGGTGGATGATGGATGGATGGATGATGGATGGGTGGAAATCTCCCATCTGTAAATCCAAATTCACTAACAGCACGAAGTGACTCAATAAGGACAGAGAAGACTGTTTGACAAATGCTATTCAATAAAGTAAAATTAAATCAGTTCTGATTTAATGAACAGTTTCAGCCTGTTGTCACTTGGCGGCGGTGAAGAAATAAACACTATTAAACCGTACAGAAGAAGAAGAAGAAGAAGAAGAAGGAGGAGGAGGAGGAGCCTCTTCGAATGCGTCTGTTTAGCTTTAGCTGGGGAAGCTTGAACTTGTTTAGGCTCCCGTGATAAATGATTTGATTTGCTGTTGCTCTCGACTATCTGTTCTTTCAGAAAACCGTATTCAACGAAACTTTCAAATTAACAACCTAAATTCGGGCTGTTTCCTTTACATCGTCTCCTAGCTCATTACGTTAGCCTGCTAGCTTAGCCTGCTGGCGCTGTGTTTTTTAGCGACTTCAGCTGTGTTCCGGTGCAATTATGGGGCGGCGTCGGCCTCACATGGGACCTCCGGCCGACGATGGGTCTCCATTCGACATGGGTCCTCCGCCCCCGGGCTGGGGGCCTCCGCCGCTGGGAGGCTGGGGTCCTCCGCCACCTGGGGGTTGGCCTCCACCTCCAGATGAATGGGGACCACCGCCACCCGGAGGATGGGGGCCACCGCCACCCGGAGGATGGGGGCCTCCTTCACCCGAAGGATGGGGGCCTCCTTCGCCCGAAGGATGGGGACCTCCTTCGCCCGAAGGATGGGGACCTCCTTCGCCTGAAGGATGGGGCCCGAGAGGCGCTCCACCACCTGGTTGGGGACTAAGAGGACCACCCCATCCAGAATGGGGTCCCTGTCCAGGTGACTGGATGCCTCCTGAAGATTGGGGTCTGCCACCAGAAGGCTGGAGGCCCCTGCACCCCGATGACTGGGGACCTCCCCCTGACTATTGGAGACGTCCCCATGAATGGGGCCCTGACATACCTCCTCCTGCGGGTTGGGGGCCACCTGGCTGGGGTACGGATGGCCCACCTGAGACATGGGGACCACCTGAGCTAGGTCCTACCGGACTCCCACCGCCACCGCCACCAGGTCTCCCTCCTCCCGTTGGGATTCCACCTCCGGACCCAGCAGCATTTGGACCCATGCCAGTCCCTCCGGTGCCCCCCCCGAGCTGCGTACCTCCGTTCGTCTTCCCACCTCCGGGCTGGACGGGAGAGGTGGGCTCCTGCTTTGCATTTGAGTCGGTTTAACGATTATGTTTATGCCGGTTTCCTCCTGGCTTTGTTTTGACCTTGGACCATTTTTGAAGCACACAGATGTGTTCACATGTGTCAGGAGTTCTAGAAGTAGCACATGTAAAGGTCCAACATGATACCGACTGATATCCTCCCTCAGCCTGTATGTGATCGATAATGTGTGTGTGTGTTTGTGTGTGTGTTTGCCCAGGCTGTGGTGGAGGAAGTGATGCCCAACCCGCCCCCAGACCAGCCTGAGTGGGTGAGTACACATCAGTCTAAATCCCCTCTCAGCTCAGACTGCCACAACTGACAATGTCTCGCCATAGTCACATGGTTGGTTGGGATAGCTCACAAACGACCTCTGCCGGGTTGACAGGTGACTTGCTGTCAAAATCAATCCTCTCTGGGGGGGAAAAAATATCGATGTATCGCAGAATCAGTAGAATTGCCCAGCCCTCGTGTGATTGGCTCTTTGCTGCCCAGCGTCTGTGTTTGCGGGTGATGAACAACCTCTGATCTTTCGTTGAATGCTATCTCTATTTGTCAGATCAAAGCTTTGATCTCAGCCCCGCCCACTGATGCCACACCAGTGGAGGCAAAGATGTCCAACGTAGAGGAAGAGTCTGCTGTCTGTCAAACGCCTGCTGAAGACCCCACCCCTTCTCCCAAACTGGAACGCCCCAAGACCGTCAAATCATTTGGCCTTCTGGGAAAACGCACGTTTGAAAAGTAAGCTGTCCTCTGTGGACATATTGATCGGTCCAGTTCTGATCAGATCTGTTAATTCTTTCAATGGCGTGTCTTTGTGTCCTTAGGCCTCCTCCGGGGCGCTCCACTGGGATCATCTCCTTCATTGGGGTAAGACAGCACCATGTGACTGATGATATCATCAGGAGCAAACAATCAGGAACCTCTTGGGACTTTTTATTTGATAAAGAATTGACAGGAAGTTGTCTCTCTGTGGCTCATTACAGCTCACCATCCTTCAGTAGTCCCAAGACTGGGAAATTTATCGAGTTACAGCAGTAAAGTTGGAATTGTTAATTAATACACTGTAATAAACAGATAAACAAGCACCATAAAAAGGAATGAAAGTAGCGAGCCTTGTGTACATTTTCTATAGGCTTTAAATATGTGAAGTGTTCGTTTTGCATAGATTTCTAGACAAACACGTGTGTAAGTCTGCAGAAAGCCTTTTTCACCGCGTGCAGTACGGCGCAACTCTGCAATGACCTCTGATCAAAGGTGCTCTACTCAGGTTCTCATCCGTTTGTTAGAAAACGTTAACAATCCCGTCGGAAGTTTTTCAAGAAACATCAAATGATGAACAAGTGAATGAATGGATAAGTCGGTGGATGGATGAGTTCCAGATTATGAATGATTTTTTTCAAGCACTGTCAACAGTTTCATGTATTTTATTCTTTTCTGGTGAACGCACCAAAACTGTTGATGAGTCTAAGCTGTTTCCTCTTGGGCGGGTTCTTAATGTGATGATGTCATTTTTTAAAAAATGTCTCCCTGTCAACAGTTTTATTCAGTGATTCTGTTGGTGAAGTCATTGGGCTCTATGACCTCACACATGTTCATAGTTAGTTTTAGACATTTAGTAAAATTCTTGTCCTGTAAACTCCACTGATGTCTGGCATCGTCCTCTCGCTGGCACGCCTCACTTCTCAGGTCAATATTTAAAGCCAGTAATGAAGGAATAGAAATTGCTATTGTAAAGGAAGTGGGGAGTGTGACTCAACTTCCATCTGTCTGTCTTCCTCAGCCCACGTTTGGCTACATTGAGAGAGAAGACCTTGAGAAATTCACCTTCAGCTTCTCAGTCTTCTTTGGAAACCCCAAAGCCATGAAGCCTGGGGTGAGAGTTCACTTCACTGCCTGTAAGGAGAAGGTGAGAAATGTCCCTTTTGGCCTCCATGCCATTTAGGTCTGACTGCGATTGTTAACGTTAGGTTATTGTTTGTGTTGGTTGCAGAACAGTCTGATAGCGACGGACGTGAAAGTGGCTCCTGGCGGAACAGAGAATGTGGACACCGAGATCTACGAGGCTACTGTCAGTCAGGCCATTGCGGAGCCGCTGGTGAGTTCAAAGAAGAGCCAACCTTCCTTTTTCCTGTGTCCTGTTGTCGACTGTGTGTTTGTCTGCAGCCCGGTGAGCGCCTGTACCCTGGGCAGGTTCACGTAAACATCGGGCCTCTGAGGACTAACCTAACATACGAGAGGAAGGACAGTACTGTGACACTGCTGAAGAATGACCAGGTACTTGTCAACTTGCTGACCGACATCGTTAGCGAGAAGAGGCGAGCTACCAACATCCGGCCCAAGATCCCCTCCACGTTCAGCAACACCAAGGAGACAAGGGAGTCGGTGAGGACCGGCACACTCACCGTTTGCCATCAATATACAGCCAGTTGCTGGTTATCTCCATAGACTTAGAGGGAGCAGAGAGCACTGCTTGATGGTACCAGATCTCATGGATTCAACTGGATCTGTGTGGTTAATCTCTCTGCTCGTAGGTGTCGCTCTTGAGCCAGCAGCACCTCTGAGTGCAGCGCCAATCCACCTGGTTGCACTAACCCAGTTCTAAAGATAGTAAACACTGAAGAAGAGGCAGGAAGACCCTGTCGCCATGGACAGAGGTTTGCTTAACTTTTAGGCAGATGTCATTGTATAAGCAGATAGAATTATCACTGATGGACAGAGCGCTTAACACCTTGAAAAGGAGGACAGAGCTGTATGCTGCTACTGATGTGAGCTTGTGATGAGTCTGAGTGGGTGCGGTCTTGTGGGTCTGCAGGGCGTCATCATCAGCCTGAAGGACAGCGAAGGCATCATCATGTCTGACAAACACGGCAAGCTTCCCTTCGATGTCCGGGAGAACTTCAGTGACATTGACTTCACGGAGGAGGATGTCAACGAGGAAGTTGAGTTCACCTTCATCACGGTGAGAACTCCACCTACTGCTGCTCAGGAGGTGGGACGTATTCGTCCACATGGTGCGCTTTCATTCTCTTGTACAATTGCAGTGAACTATATTCTACGTCTTCTGCTCTTTGCAACGTTGGTCAGCTGCGAGCAGGCAGCAGGGCAATCCGCATCCGGCGGGTGAAGGAGCCCCTTCTGCTGACACTCTGCACCGCCAACCAGGACCTTGAGACCGGCACTTCCAATGGCACCAGTGACCAGGACTTTTTCAAGAAGCCCAAAGGCAAAGTCAAACTGGAGCTGGGTCCCAACCTCAAGCTGGACACTGAGCTGTATGAGGGCATCGTGAGTCAGCCCATCATCAAGCCCACGGTGAGGACAAGTTATCCACTTCTTGTGGCTCACAAACTAGCAGCCACTGCTGAGGATGAAGGCTGTTTGAATACTTCAGATAGGTTCATGAATAATAAACTGATCAGTCAGTCTGAAGTCCTAGATCTGCGTGGTCACAAGCCGATGGTGACTCTTCAGCGGGGATGATGCTGGCATTGTTGGTAGAATGCAGTTGTGATGAACCAGTCAATCCGTTAAGAGTTCATTGCCCAGGCGACACTTTTCGTTGCTTGTAAATCAAATTCCTCTCCCTGATTTGATGTGCTGAATGTAAGGGTGCTTCCTGTCTCAACCACACCCCCTCTGTCTCCAGTCAAACCTACCAGGTTACCCGGGTCAGATCCATGCCAACATTGGCCCCATCAGGACCAACGTGACCTTCAGTCAGAAAGACTGCGGTGTCACATTATTGAAGAATGACCATGTGCTCATCAACCTGCTGGTTGACCTGGTGACCCGAAAGAGGCGAGCGGCTAACATCCGACCTAAGATCCCCTTCACCTTCAGCTACACAAAGGAGAAGCGTGAGATGGTAACACACCTGACCACCACTCTAACTTCAAACCGGGTCTGACATGGTCTGACCACGGTCTAACCTTGTGACCTACATCGTACTGAGCATTAATAATGTCCCAATTGTATGCCTGAGTCACGCTGCAGGTGCACCAATCAAAAGCTAGTTTGAGGCAGGGCTTCTATGCTGCTGTTGTCGTGTGTACTTCCAACATTGGCAACTGAAATGGAGCAAAAAATGTTGGAGTCGGGGCTAATAACCCTTGAACGACAGCTTGATTGACTGAAACGAGTTTAATGCCAATTAGTGCTGCAACCAGATGAGGAGACACTGGGGAACGAGATGTGAGGAGGTGGACCACATATAATGTTTGCAGGGCGGTGCTACAACTGCAAATGTATGGCTACACCCTAACCTGTTGTGTCAATTTCACAATTATAAATCAAAGTTTTGAAAGAAAAGCAAATGTCAGCTCTTGCTTCCCCACTCCAGTCCAACTGAACCGGTTAATTTCAGGGCATCATCAGCAGTCTTGGGACTGAGGAGGGCATCATCACCTCGGAGGAACATGGCGAGCTTCCATTCGTCATCTGTGAGAACTTCAGCGACACAGAGTTCAACACGGATGACATTCAGAAGGAGGTGGAGTTCACGATGGTCCAGGTCAGTTGAGCCATCAGAGAGAAGATAAGCAATCACTAATTAGATATCAGTTCTTCATTGATCATCAATATTTCAGCTGAAGGAGAAGAAGAGGGCCATCAGGCTGAGGAGGATGATGGTGGCGGAGGACAAAATCTTGCAGGAGCAGAAGAGACGAGAGGAGGAGGAGAAGAAGAGACGACGGGAGGAGGAGGAGAGGAAGATTAGGGAGGAGGAGAAGCAGAAAGAGGAAGACAGAAAGAAGAAGGAGGAAGTGACTGCTGTGCTGGCAGCAGCCAGAGACAAGGTGAGATATGGATGACCCAGAGGACAGCGTCAACTCATGTTGGCATATTTGAGTGATAGATCCAGATGAATTCTCTGATCAGCCAATCAATGACTAGTTGTTTCAGCTCTACAGCTGGAGGACACGATGTTTTGGTTTGATGAAATCAGCCAATTGTCAAGCATTGTTGTCGCAATGAAATTGTTACAATAACATGACATTTTCATTCAGAGAAATTGGATGAATCTGATCAAGGAGTGAAATTGTTGCCACCTTTACAAACCAGATTGGACTCGTGATGAGACTGTTTCTGACAGCTTCCTGTCCTCCTGCAGTGGACACCACTTGGGTTCAATTTCCAAGACCCTTCCACACTTGATGATATTAGCAAGGAGCGCTTTGAAGGAACTGTCCTGAGGGCCATCTCCAAAAAACCCAGTAAGGAGATCAAGAAGGAGTTGGAAAATGAAACTAAAGGAGGCAGCACTGAGGGCGGACCAACGCTCTTTAGACAGGTAGCCAAATTAGCAACCAGTCATGGCCCAGAACATTTTGGAAGGAAGTCTCTCCCTGACTATTTTAAGAGATTTTTTTTCTTTGTTTTCTTGCAGATGAAAATAAAAGTGGAGAGTCAGGATGAAGAGGAAGAAGGTGAAGAGAGGAAACTGGATGAGGGGACTGAGACTGGAGAAGGAGGAGCTAGAAACCAGGCCAAGCCCACTGCAGACATGGGCCGGTTGGTGATGACCATCAATGGCCAGCAGAAACAACTTCCCTTTGGTCATGCTGACCTGCTGACAGGGGCCACCATGTTGGATGGAGACAAGGTGAGTCACTGAAGAATATGAACGTAGTGATGATGAAGGACACGGTGTCGGACGGTGTGTGTTGTGTAGTGTTGATGTGACGTTTTGATCCTCGGTGAAGGTGCGGTTCAACATCGCTACCCATCGGGAGACCAAAGAAGAAAGAGCGACCTTTGTGGAAATTCTCCCTGCCTCCTTCGAAGAGTCGACCGAACAACGCAGACATGTGAGATTTTTTTACAACACTTTATTTATTGGTATTTTTCAAACAACATACAACTATTCAGGATTGGTACAGCTGATGTCAAGTATTGAACCCCACCCCCCACCCCCCACCCCTCCCATGGGCTATAGTGGGAGAGGGGAAAAAAAATCATAAATGTGCACACATATGTACAGAAGAGAAATATTAAATCAATGAAATAGGATAACAATAAAACAAAGAGCAAGGCAGGACATATAAAAGTCTGTACAGGAAACACAAGTGTGAGTGAGTACCAGACTGGTTCAGTTCTGTCCAGAAACCACAGCAGAGCAGCTCTTTTCTGTCAAAAAGTTACTAACCCTCCCCAACATTTGTCAAAAACTGACGTTTTTTTTCCTCAAGTTAAACGTGATCTTTTCTGATGGCAAGTATGACGACAGCTCTTTAAGCCACAGAGAGACACCAGGGGCGTCCTCGCTCTTCCAGTTGACAGCTATACATTTATTAGCTGCAAGGGTTTTCTCTGGCAACAGTGATAAATCCCCCAAAAGTGTCAGCCGTGGATTGGCTGGGATTTCCCGCCCCACAATTCCTTTAAGAATATCCAAAATCGATCTCCAGTACTGTTCCAAACATGTGGAGGAGGGACCCTCGTTCAGTCTTACACTCAGGGCAGTATTCAGAGGAGTTACTACTCATCTCATGGAGACGAAGAGGAGTCAAGTAAACCCTGTGTATAGGGTTGAACTCACTAGTTTGTGCCGGCTGCTACAGGAGAATGATTGAGAGCTGCTACAAATCTGCTTCCATTCAGAGTCGTTGAAGACAGAATCAGTGGCTGTTTCCCATTTAAGTTTTGCATTGAAGGAAGTTTTTTCTGCCAGGCTTATTCGCCTGTTGTAAGCATCGGATAAGAAGCCTTTCGAGTTATGCTTGTCTCGTATCCTTCTATCTCACTCCAAATCCTCTCAGGGGGTAAGTTTCCCACCCTGCTGTACCCTAATACAGTCCCTGACTTGTAAATATTTAAAGAAATGTGCAGAGGGGAGCCCGAAAGATAGCCTCAGTTGCTCAGAGGATCTCAGATTATTAGGCTCATAAGTGTCCCTCTCTCGTACCAGTCTTTAGTTATGCCATCTCTCAATACTCCAGGCAGAACCGGGTTAAAATGAGATGGAGTGGAGCCGTGCAACGTACGGACACTGCGCTTCTGCTGTGTGGGACTGTTCAATCTGTTTCCAGGATGGGGGTGTCCCAGGTCTTTAATCCAGAACCAGACAGCTCTAGATTGAGCAGCCAGATAGTGTAACTGAAAGTCTGGTAAATTTAGCCCTCCCTGGTAGAGGGTCGACAGAGGCTTTTGAGCTTACGTGTGAGATTGTTGTTGATGAAGTGTTTACAGACTGAAAAGCAGAAAGTTGAACTTTAAATCCTGTCAGAACCTCCCATGTTGGAAGACGCGGTCTGTTTGTGTCCAGGGCATCGTGATTGAGTTCTCTCAGGACTCTGGTCTCATCAAGTGCTCTCAGTACCCTCAGCTTTTCTTCTTCATGTCTGAAGTGGTTGAGAAGAAGAAACTGGAGCTGAATGAGAAGGTGGAGTTCAGCGTTGTGCCAGTGAGTCTTCACCTTCCACATGATCCTTATCATTTTTATTGTCATTCTACTCAACAGAACAAAACTTCTTTTACCTTCAGTGAAGCTACAGAACTAGTTTCCCCTCAAAATGTAAACTTACACATACAGAATATTACATATGGGTGGACAAGAATTTGCATTATTGATGAATCCAGACTTATATGACCTTGAACCTCAACATAATTAACTCAACACAATTCTCAGCTGTTGTCTGGATTATGTTCCTTATGTCATCAATCAGCTGAATATTAGCCCTCAGGTGTGAAGTCCTCTTATTTGATGCTAAACATGTCTGTCCTACTTTCTTCCAGCATGAAACAGCTGAGGGTGAGAACCAGGCAATCAGGATCAAACGTTTCACTGACAGTGTTTTCCTCCCTGCCCGCAAACTTGGTGGTGTTGGTGCAACAAAAGGAAAGGTGAGGACAACTGTGAGAGGACATCAAGAACTCAGCTACTCATCCAGCACAGATTGGCTGCCAGACCAAAAAAAAAAAAAAAAAAACACCAAAAAGGGAGGAATTTATATTTTAAGATTGTTGTAATCAGGATTGCGTCTTATTTTCGTCAATGATCAAGGTTGATGAAGACCTTATTTTCCTTTCTCTTTTCTTTACAGCATTCTGCCCCTTCCCACTACCTTGTAAATGTCCCCATCCAGCAGAGTTGTAGACTAGTCAGGCATAACAAGTCCCAGAACCTGCTGATCTGGCCAAGCCTTTGTGCAGGTGATGTTGTAAAGCAATGATGGCAATGGGTAAAACCAACTCAGCTCAAAACCTTTCCAAGCACCTTAGTGACAGACACCCAGATACATCACAAGTTAGTGATGACGACGTGTTGGAAATACTCTTTTGCCTCTCTGAATCATAAACTGCAAGTACAGTTCAGCTTAGTGGGAAATGTAGTATAGCGTAAGAAATACCTCTGGACGCATAACCAGCAGGATTATCAAAACAGTGAGTACGTTGAAGCACATTTGGAATGAAGTACATTTGAAAATTCCTTCGTTTTGGGCCTAACTATTCATTGAATCATACACATTGGCTGATACAAAATAAACACTGTGCCAGACAATAAATAGTGGATTAACATTTGGAGGTAAAGAAATGGTGAATTTAAACAAAACATTAAGCAGTCACATTAATGAAATAGGAGACTATAAGTTTGATAATTAGATTCTCCCACAACTTTCAATGTGATAATGTTTCGATAAATGGCAATAAATCAAAGAGTTACTTTTAATACCATAATTATGGGGGTTTTAGCTGCACGATTATGTATGGAATTGGTATAGTTTAATTATTAAGCATTGTTTCAGTATGGAGTCGGTAAGAGTCAATACTGACCTATAGACATGTTCAGACTGGGATATTTCTAAAACTTGTAAAGTTTCAAACATATCTGATCCTGTGGAAAGGATTTATACGAGTTGTGCTTTTCATGGAGAATGCTCAAAATTCGCCAGCCATTCATGAAGCCTAAAAAGCTTTACATTATATCGCATTATTCCTGTACATGACATGAAGACAGCACTGTGCAATTTTGAGGTCAATCAGATGATGTTTGTTACATCTGACTTACTTCCCAAAACCACTAGGTGGCTCTGCGACATAGGGTCAATACTGAAATGTTCATCCGGGATGTTTATCAAACATGAGGTTTGAACTGGATCAGACCATGTCAGGAGGAGTTATAAGTGTTTCATTTTTCATGGTAAACATGAGAGCTCGTCATACAACCACGTCTACATTCTATGGTGAAAACTCAAATGCATGCTTTACAGTTTGACACAGTGAGTGCAGTTTGTTGAGCCTGAGAACAATTGGATTTTACACAAAGCATCAGACAGACACATTCTCCCTGCAGTGGAAAACTCACTTTCTATATCCACCAGGTAACGCTAGTGAAGACTCACCATACATTATCTTGCTGTACATCACGTGAAGAGGGGTGAGGTGTTTATTAAACATGGGAAGTCATGAGGATGCAGGCATGACAAGACCCTCAATACGTGTCCTCTCCTTCACTCACTGGATGGTGAGAGCCAGCAGAGGAGTGTTAGCGTTCACCTCTGCTCGAAGCTCATCTGCTCTGACACTGCTGAGGACGACAGGCCAGCCGGTTGTGTTCGGTCAAACTGCAGCTCGACGAACGCGACTTGGTGAATTCCTTGTAGTTGTTACACAGTTACAACAGTAACAGTTGTTGTTGCTCACATTCCCTCATAATAACCTGCTCTGCTAATGTGATGACCAAACAGTGGCGCTGTTGACCTTTCCATATCTATATGCTCCCTGTCTGTAGACCCCCCCCCCCCCCCCCATGTGACTGGGCAAGTCAGGGCTGAGGGTTGGCCATGCCTGTAACACACTGGAGGAAACACTGTAAATTGACTGTAACAGATTTTCACTGTGGAGAAGGTTGCCACAATCATTGGTCATGTTGTCAATTATGTCTGATGAAAATATGATATTGGGAGGTGGGGCCGCAAGCAGCATTTGGAACCTCACAAATGTTTTGAGAATTGATTATTGTTCAAAACCCAGAAGACACAACTTTGAGGTGTCCAGATCACAAATGGTGAGAATGAATGTTTGATTGACATAAGAGGGACATCTGGTGCCCTGCAGTTGAATGTTTGTGTCTTCATGTCATGGAATGCTAAACAAAGGCAGAGAGGAGGTGGCATTTGAAGGCTCTTCTTATAGTATTTATGTTTTCCTGCACAATATCAGGCACATCATGGTTTTTAACAAATGACCGTTGTTTATTCTGTTTGTGATGTTGTCCCATGTCTCTTTGCCAGATGACCATCAAGCTGACCAAACATTCTGCAGACACTGAGTAAGTCTTGATGTAACCTGCCTGGTATAGAAATGAAAACTAACTACAGGCCACATGGCTACCACCAACATTGTTGTTAATTATGCTTTTTTCCAAAATTGCAAGGTATGAACCAGTGTTGAACAGCGGGACAGGCTCTAAAGGCCTAAAATGCACTAAAATACTGTAGGCTGCTGAAAGAAATCATTATATACAGTCGTGAATATGCACAATGACTGTTCCAACAGCTTGTTACTGCTGTTTTTACTGCTGCGCATCCTCCCCTGGAGACTTTGGTCAAGAATATCAACCAAGAACATAAATTTCATTGGGCTTCCTAATCTTTGACTGTTAACTTATAGTCATCGTCGCAGCAACATCACCATATGACAGAGTTAAGCACATGCACTTTTAAGTAAGCAGCAGTTGCCTATAAATCACTTCCAGTTGGCCTTCAAAATAATAACAGCTATGATTAGGTAGTATAATTTTGTCTGACATTTGCTGTGTTGAGAGCCTTATTCTGAAAGATTCTGTCTAGAACTCATGTGTTGACACAGTGGTTACTTAACATGACTCAAATTACTATTTTTCTGCTCTGTCTCAAATAAGTAGGTATTAAATATTGAGAGACTTAATTCAACTGATTGCCACTCAAAAATATGTCTTAAAATAAATGAACAGATTATATTGAAACTTTTCAGGCTGTAAAGAAATGAAAATTTTGCATGATCACTAATTAATTCTAACATTTCAGGAAGGAAAAACCAGAGTCGGACAAGCTGAAGGCTGTGGTGAAAAATCTGAGAGCTCAGGAAAGCAAGACCGTTATCAACAAAAGGGATTACAGTGCCACTCGGGGTAGATATGGCACCAGTAGAAGCAGAAGTAGGGACAGGAGTAGGAGCCGGAGCAGAAGCAAAAGTAGGAGTAGGAGCCGGAGTCCACCCCGAGATAAGTTTGGACGAATCATCAAAAGGAGACGTAGTATCAGTGTTGATCGCAACCGCAAGAGCAGCAGGCACAGGCAAAGCAGAAGCCGTGAAAGGTCCCGTAGACATACGAGAACCCGCAGCAAGAGTCGTAGTCACAGCATGAGTCGCAGCCTGAGTTCCAGCAGAAGCCGCAGCAGGAGCAAAGATAGGGTGGACAACAGGAGGGGCAAGCACAGCAGGGAGTGGGAAGAAAGCCACAAGAGAAGGAAGGAGCTGAGCCCTCCTCTCAGGCGTGTTGGAGTCATGGATGATGAGCTTGCAAGGAAGAAACGAGAGCTTGAGGAGCTTAATGAGATGATTGCCTACAAGAAGTCACTGGTGGATCCAAGAGGATTGGACCCTGGACAAAGGAAGTGCATTGATTATGACCATGGCAGGATTGCCATTCCTCTCACAGAGTACAAGCCAGTCCGTTCTATCCTGAAGAAACGACCAGAGGGCCCAGAGTACAAAAATCAACCTCCTCAGCCCTATGATGACCTGTACTATGATCGATCATACAGGCATTACAATGCCCCCTATGGTGATCACTATGGAGATTCCTATGCAGGCCATCAATATACAGATATATATGGGGAGCGTTCCTACCCAGACCGCCCTTATGAAAAACAGATTTATGGTGAACCTCCATTTGAAGGACCTACACCCAATAGCCACCGGTACACTGATCGTTATGATGTTTATGATGAACCCTACGATGATCGATACTATGACCAAGCATATGCAGACCGACCGTATGAAGGTCCATATTGTCCTGTCAAACAGAGCAAATCTCCAGAATCTCATGTTTCCTCACCTTCTCAGTCTGGCCAGGTGCCTGGTGCGTCTGCCCAATCTGGTTTCAGACCTCCTTCTCCCTCAGAGACCCCACCAAAAAGTCCCTCCCCCAAACTGATGAACGCAACATCCCATCACCTGATTACCTCACCTAGGTCACCTCCAGCTGAGAAACCACCCCTCGATCGCTTTCTTGACATGCTTAATAAAAAGGTAGATGGTGACAAATCAGAATCGGTGTACATTAATGACGACCTTCTGCCACATGAGCGGGCACTTCAAGATGGCAGTGGCTTTTCTCGGATTGTGGGAATGGCTCAAGAGCTACCCAGCAGCACTGTAACCTTGGAGGGGCAAGAAGGACAACTGAGCCCTAAACAGTGCTCAGTAGAGGGAAAGAGTGTGGAACCTCAGAGCAAGACAGAACCCTACACCAAGATCCAGAGTTTGCTTCGTACCATTGGCCTGAAACTGAGCACAGGAGATGTATCCAAACTAGCCAGTTGTGCCCAGGAGAAACTTTATACATCCAAGTCTTCATCCATGGAAAGGGACACTTTCATGACCCCCAGAGAAGAACAGCGAGCTGGTTCTGCTGAGGCTATCCATTCCCTCTCCCCTGCCAGGTCCTCCAGCTTGGAGCCTCTAACCAGACATAAAAGTGTTGCGGAGTATGAGGCATTCCTGGATCAACAGGAGTTGGAGACGCTAAAAAAGGCACAAGAGCTGCAGAGTCTTACAAAGACAATGAGCAGCACGTCATCGATTCCTCCTCCCAAACCTCCCCCTGTGCCGCCACCTGTAAATTACAAACATCCATCCCCACCAGTTAACTGGCCGCTTGGTATCACTTCACAGATTCCTCCATCACAGACCCCAGCAGCCCTCAATGTAGACACTGTTGTGTTTCCTGTAGGTGGTCAAACAACCCAGAAAACTCCTCCAGGACCTCCCCCTGGACCACCACCACGGCGTTCTGGACAGCCTGCTTCTGGACTTCCCCCCGGACCTCCACCTGGACCTCCTCCCAGACGACCCCCTCTCCAACCTCCTTTCATTCAATCTGTCAGTGAAGCAGGCATTAGTTTTATTGGAAAACCTCCTGTTCCACCCACTGGTTCCTTCAGTTCTTCACCATCTTCACCCACCACCACGGCAACACCATCAGCAGCACTGGTCACATTGAGTTCTTCTGAAAGTGACCAGTCAACCATCTCGACAACAGTGGCGAGATGCTTGAAGGTTATAGAGACGGTGAAGTCTCTGGCTGTGCAACCAGGAGCTAAGCCAGTTAAGTCAGTCCAGTTCAGTTTACCTACAGAGTCACCGTCATCATCCCCCAGCATCCAGACCTCCATAGAGACAGAGGACGACATCAAAACCAAGCAGAAGGAGAAGGTATTCTCAGCAGAGGCACAACAGCACTTATGCTCTTACAGCAACTGAGAAACAGGTTCTACATGATGCTAACAAACATTGTGTTGAGAGCACTGGATCAAGTATCGGTTCTGCTTCAGGGAGTGAAGTAAATTTTCAGCTCAGCATGTATTTACAGATGATAAAGTAAAATTTTCAGTATCATGAAATAATGTAGAGACCTTCCGATTGGTTTTTGCTGCAAAGATGTTTTTGTTTCTGTTGCAGCTGGATTTGTACAACCAGAGGCTTTTGGAGAAGAGAGAGCAGCAGTTTAAGGAGATGCAAGCCCGTAAGAAACAAGGAGAGAAAAACAAAGACGGCTCCGGGGTCTCCCCAGGTATCAAACCATCTACTGAGACATGCTATCATTTCCCTAAACTAGCAGCTTTGAATTGCAGGCATCTGTGAGTTCAGTGCACAGTAAGATTACATCCTTTAAGTCACCAATTGACATATATTTTAAACCCGCATGTAATTTACATTACCTTTCGGGTTAAAATTGAAGCTCAGTTGGATTCTAGAGAGCGGGCTTTGGTGGCCCAGACATATGCTATTATTTGTATTTTTGGGGCATAAACTTGGAAGATTTTGTAGAAATTGAAAACTGTAACATGACAGCAATATTTACTATTCTGTGGATCTAACCGAGCCGTGCACGTAATTAGCAAGGTTACTGCCAAGCTAGGTGCACCCTTCATCAGGATGATCATGGAGTTTCATGGTAGATTCGCACCCTTATAGAGCCACACCAAGAGTTTCTCTCATTTGTTGTAACTTGAGATCATTGCTAAATATCCCTTTTGCACATTCTCATCTTATCTTTCTACACTTTGTGATGTAGATTGAAGATAACTGGAAGAAGGTTTGTTCTGGAAAAAGTTTTGCTAGATATCTGAATTTGTTAAGCAGCTCTGATAATGGAGATGCAGTCAGTAACAGCAGAGCTTGGAAGCTTGAAGCCTGAAGCACCAAAGCTTCCTCAAATGGATACCACAACATCGTGAGATGGAATCTTTAATCTGACTTTAGGGTAACCAAGTCATCTTAAGTGCACTGAGGCACTACAAAGGTTGTTCCTTCCACCACATGTTAGTGAGGCCTAGTGGTTCGTCACAGCAATCAAGAAAAGAAGCCAACTGCAACCCATCTTGACTAAGTAACTTTTGTTTTCTCCTTCATACTACTTGTTTGGTATCTAGTCTCAAAGGAACTGATTTTAGTCCAGTAAAATATATAGTCAGGTGAGATAATGCGATTTGGCTTGGGAAAAGTTTTTCCGCGTTAGTAGCAGTACAATATATACTAAACTCTTTTTTTGAGTACTCACTATGTTAAATGTTCATATTTATGTTTAACTCTCATTTCTTATCAGCCAGAAGAAATATTCTTGCACGCTGGTTGCCGGACAAAAACTTTGTTAAAATTATAAAGTCATTGCGAAACAGATGATAGAAACCAGAGGACAGCATTACGGATATGTTCATACTCAGATTCAGAAAACTTTATCTCCATCGGGGGCAATTAAGGAAAATGATGCCCAGCCTCAGTAGTCAGTTTAACTAGCCAAATCTAGGTCATTTTAGAGTGACGTTTTGCAATATGGTTTAGGTTTGCACTCCGTGGTCACTCAAATAGGCACCTTACACTTTCCAAAGTACTTCATTTGCTCCAGGCTGTCAACGTTGGCCATGTGGCTGTCTTTCAAATCCACATGTTGCTATTCAGAGCTTTCATCTACTTGGTGTCAACTGTAGTTTGAGATTTTCCAAAACACCCTGTCTGCATTTTTGTGGAATGGATGTTGAATTCATCAAATGTGGGTTGTCCCAACGTGTTCCAAAAAGGGAGTCTGAAATGCATGATGATTAAATTTTTGTTCACCCACATAGGTGAAGAAATCTTGTGCTTGTTAGCAGGACTGAAGTAATGTCACACTTCAGCAATGACACAGTTGCTGTCATTTGAGTTAAAACTAGTATTAAGCTCCAGTTATATCAAAATTCAATACCAACCAGGTGTACTTGGTGACCACTGAGTGTTGTCATTAGTTAGCTTAGTGCCGTTGCTAAACCTGAATCTGATCTGGTGTAATGTTGACAATAAAAGACCGATATCAAACCTTCTACGCCCTGTTAATCGCAGTGCTTCACCTGTCCAGAAACAACGCTGTAGGAAGAAGACCAAGAAAAAGAACCAAGTCTGTACTACTCTTTTTACTTCTGAAAGTCGTAGGTATGTAGAAGGTTAGTTGTACGATTTTTATTAATTTAAACTGATCATTTTTGGCTAATTAAATGCTGTCAGACCCTAAGCTGGCCCGTTGTGTCCAAATGGCTTTCAGAGATATGGCTTAAGTAGGTCGGGACGGTAAGAACATTCTGGGTGTAAACCGTTTGTGTACTTCACAGTAAGCGTGAGGGCCATTTTCAAGCTAACCATTACCATTAAGTACCTATATGTTCATATGAATCATGACATTTAATGATTTTCATTGTCATATTTGAATTATCTTTGAAATAATATGACGAAAAAGTTTTCCAAGAGTTTCATACCACAGTAATGTTAAAGTTACTTTTTTTTTTATTGTAAGATTTACTCCCAAGGCTCTTCAGCCTGTTTTCATAGACTCGGGAATATCAGATGCTTGGTAATGTAAACCGTTTTCATGACAGCTTTTTTTGTTGTTTAACAGACCCTTCAAGGACTTTAATTTTGATGTAAATGATGCAGGTACAACAGCTTGCCTTCTGCTTTCAAGAGTTACTCGCGATTGTTTGTTTCTAAATCAAAATCTCCAGACGCGATTTTCAGCAGAATTTTGTTTTACACATCCACTGTCAAGGATAAGCGTGGTAAGTGTTTGAGCCAGGTCCTAGCAATCCTGTTCAGGGTAAGTACAGTTGGCTCAGTTCTCCAGCAAGATCTCAGTAGAATGTGTGATTCTTCTGACCACCCAAAGTGCAAACCTGCCTCACACGTTAATTGTTTGAGAGGTTTGTGTTAACACTGGAAAATGATTTTCACTCAAGAACCAGTTTGTCATCTAGCTTAACTATGTTTTAAGCGCTAGACTAGAAGTTATTACGACAGCAGCCTACTGCCACAAGTGGGTAGGACACTGGTCAGTAATATTATATTGATATTTGACGACGATGGCGACACACGATTTTACTGTACTGTTCTGTTCTAATGGAGGAACTGGAAGCAGTTTGAAATGAGCTAAAATTTTGGTTTTACTGATATGAAATCTCTTGCTGTGTTCCCATCGAATTCCTGCATGTAATGGTTGCAGACACAATGTGCTGCTGGCACCTGGGTAAAGGTGCAATGAATGCTAATGGAACAACTCGGGTAGCATGACAGCCAAAATAGCCTGGACGACTGACAAGAGATCAGTATGTCTGTGCGTGTTTAGTAAGGTTGCTCACATCTCCAGATGTCTAGCTAGCGACTAAACGTCTGTTGGTCTGTCATGGTATTTGTTCCAAGAATACAGAGCTAGCTTCCGGTTGGTGTGAGGAAGTGCTAGACAACATTAAACAGGAGATTGCGACACGTGCCTGTCAGTTTAATGCAGGTTTAACAAATGCTCTTAATGGCTCTGAACACATGCATTCAAACATCTTTTCAACTTTGCCATCAAGCTGACGTTAGCTCATCACACATCTTTAAATGATCATCGTCTCCAGGTAAGCACACCCACTAAGCACGGGGGCGCTTCCCCGGGAGGCTTCCAGATATTGGCCAAGTAGAATTAGGCTTTTCCGGATGGAGGGAGAACTGAAGGTTTCTTGGAGGGCCAGGAGGCGGTCAATAGGGACTGAGGACCATGCTCACATCTTAAATGGAGTTGCAAAAAATTTCTAGAGCTTCAAATCGCCTTCATTGCTCCCTGTATGGATAAAAAAATTATACTGCATTTTACATGACATTTAAATTGAAGCTGATTTGTGTTAACCAGGGTGAGGGAGTCGAAGCCATGCTGTTCGACACTGAATGTACCATGTCAAACAACAGAAATGGAAAAATGTTTGTACTTGTATCAAGATAATTAAGATATGTCGGATGAATGAGTCCTAAAATGTTTCTCCTGCCTTTGTTTCCAGTCAGTTAACTTGCCCCCCCGAGGTGCCAGTTGATCCTCTGAGACCAGCGATGTACAGCATACAAATATCAGACAGGCCACAGGCAGTATTATCGTCCTGCCAGGGTTGTTGCATGAACAACATAGATGCTGGTTGTTTTCCAGTTACGTCTCAAGTGTTCATTAATATTAGCCTGGATATGCGAGTGCCGGTGTATTGTAGCACTGCTGTGCTCCTCAAGAGGTGACAGCGACTTGCGGCAGCAGAAACCAGCGCCTTTACTGTAGTCTCTACATAGCTCCTCCTCTTAGACCGTCCATGGCGACTCATGGACATCGCTGTCCATCTACATTTCTTCTGTCCCATATGACAATGCATGGGTGGGCTGTGGGTAAAATGTTATTTGTTTCCTTGTTCTGCCCTCTGCCCTGGACCTGAACTCAGTAAGAGTAATGAAAAGAAATTTCCGAGACATGTTTGTGAGAGTAGTCAAAGCATTTTGAAAGAGTGACGCTTAATTTATGTACAGATGTGTAATTGCTTGTTAAGTGTGGCTGGTATGTTTCTACATGCAGAAGCTAACAAAGTTAGGAGCCGTCCACATGGAGATGCGCTTAGGAGTGTCTGCAAAAGCTTTGCAATTGTATTGGTGTTTCATCCACACAACTGGCGTTCTGGGAGTCCGAATATGATGACCTCAGAACAGGGGCCCAGAGTGAATGGATCCTTGCATTTCCATGTTTACAACCCATACGCATATTTTCTGAGACCATGATGCTGTATCCCTACCTCTCCCTGTGCTTTTCCTGCCAACAACAGCATAATGGTGGATCACGGTGTGTTGGGTTACGTCATAGAAGTTTAAGCACAAGTTCTATGTCTGCTTCTCTGTCTTCGATGTATTTCTGTGGTAGCATTACAGCATCGTTTACCGGCCATTTTCAGTGGTTTTGTGTGGACGCACATTTCTTGAGATGATGGCGCGTTTACAGAAAATGTTTCTAAGACGAGATGATTCTTGTCTCGGTGTGGACGAGGCCAAAGAGGGTTAGTTGTTGAAATGACTCACAGTGGCCTTGAAATAAACAAGTGTTGTACATTTCAGACAGTAAAGGTAGGTGATCGTTTTGATCTCTTGATAGCATCATTTAATTAGTTTTCATACCAGCATGTGTACCTACCTTCAAAGCATCAGGACTGAAATGGTGATTAAGTAGTTGCAAAGGTGCATACTCCTCTGGCAGGCTATGGTCTAGTGTTTTCACTGCATCTGGAATATTCCAACTGTAAATTGTAGTTTGAGAAATAACTATTGTAGTCAGTTACATGGACAGATAACAGTGAATAGATAGCTAGGCTTATGTTCGTCTTCCCCACTTCAAGTTAATGACAACCATTAATATGCTGCCAAAGCAGGAAGGTGGGAGTGTACAGCTACAGTCAGGTCATGAAGGGTATTCTGTATAGGAAGTGTGTGAATTTGAGGATTGAAGTCTGATGTGGCTGGTTTAACAAAGATCAACTGGTTTCATTCTCATACACAAAAGCCGTTGTGGGTTAGATTTGGATTCAGCTCCTAGTTTTTATGGGGTTGGGATGAGGACTGCAATTGAAAATGCTGTCAAAATACTGTCAATTTTACAAATTCACAGAGTACATGTGGATTATCAAAGTGATCATGCATATGAGGAAAGGGAAAATGGCAGAAACATTTGTTTGTCATCAGCCTTCCTGTGAAATTCTGATTGAAATTGGACATCTTTTCCATGATATGAATTTCTCCCGTACAAGCAGTTCTGCGATTAACAAACTCATCACCAAACCACAAAACAAGAGGATTGAGGCTCAGTGGGAGATGGGCAGGTGAAATCATCCACCTCCAATTGTCTGCGTTGGTTGGCTGGTTGAGTTTTTTTGCTTTCGACCACAAGATGCATCTTGTTGTTAATAGGATTGATAGAACAATGTCACTTGTCTCTTTCTGATCAATCAAAAATCAATTAAGGGCAGGGCTCAAGTAGTGCTGCAGTTTTCCAGAACTGTGTCCATCTGTGAGAACAAGAGTTGAGGTCAGGGAGCTGCTGACCCTCTGTATCGAAATTTGACTCTGACAGTACAAAAAGTGTCTTGTGGACACCGTCTTACTCATCAAGACCACCTTTTAACTCTATGCCTTCACTCGGGAGCATACACAATGATGACACTCGCCTTCATCTTGATGGAACCCTGGCTCTTGTCACTGTCACTTTAGCAGACATCTGTGCATTAGTCACAAGGGATGTTTGGTCTTTTAGACGAAAGAACTGACAAGATTGTATTTGTGATTGGTGGTAAAAGTAGGGAGCGGCTTGACGCCACTAAATGATTGAAAGGGAAAGGTGGCTTTGGTCCACAGGCCATCTCTGATCTTTGTGAAACCAGCCTGCAGACCTGTGTGGTCAGACCTTGGATTGAGTAAAGCAAAGGTGCTTACGTTTGGTGACTTACAAATTAATTCTGTTCAAATTTCCAGGCAAGCCGATCAGCAGCGAGCCCAAGAACGTTTGGATTTGTGGTCATTCATTGGTGTACTGGGCGGAGTCTCGAGCAAAGTCCCCTGAGGTAGGTATGCAGCTGGGGATGGACCCCAGCAAGGTTTCCATCTGGTGGAAGGGCATCCAGGGCATGACCTGGCCCCAGTTGCTGCCCCAGTTGCACCAGCTTAAGGTCACCTGGCCCAATCCGGACGTCCTCATCATGCATCTGGGTGGCAACGACCTGAGTACTGACAGCCCCACAGACCTTTTGGCTTCTGTCAAGAAGGACTTGACTTCCATGAGGAGCATCTTTCCACAGTGTGTCCTTGTTTGGTCCAACATCCTCCCTCGGAGGGTCTGGCGCCACTCAGCCGACAGCCATGAAGTTGACTTAGTTCGAACCACAGTGAACCGCAGAATCCACAACGTTATTGTAGAGCTGGGAGGCACCTCCCTGGCGCATGACAACATCCGATGCGGCACAAACACGGGCCTGTACCGGGCTGACGGTGTCCATTTGTCGCCAAAAGGCCTCGATGTGTTCAATCTGAATCTGCAGGACTTCCTGGAGAAGTGGGAGATGGAGGCGAACAAGCCCTCCGAGTCCACTTAGAAGGTCTCCATGGTTTTCTGTTAGAACCCATTTCCCACTGTTGCCAGGCTGTTGTATTCTTTCCTGTAACGTGTAGCCATGTGTAGTTTTAGCTCTACATGCAGAATCCTCATAAATGTTTGACTGAAAATAATAAATATCAATTTATCTACTCCGCCATCTCCATCTCCTTTACTTCAATGAAAAGTGTCAGAACTGGCATTTCTGAATGGAAGTTTTGTTAGTGCAGTTCGTATTGATGAATGGATAACACACACTTGCCAGTGTTTGAGGAATATATGATTGAAATAAAATTGTGTTTCAGTATGTGTGTATTTTGTCATTTACTTGTTCCTTTGTTTGCTCTTCGTCTGACCCAAATTAAATGTTTCTTTGACTGCTTCTGTTTAGTGGTGGGCTACAGCAGAGGTCAATGAGGTCACAGCGACTGTTGGTTTGTCCATCAGGCCAACAGTCATTATTTAATTGAAGAAATTCAGGGGATTCACAGAACTTGTTGCCAGAGTAACTGCCTCAGTGTAAGTTTTTCTCTTTCTGGAGCAGAAACCCTGAGTTTTTCGCACCTCAAGGTTAAACCATAGTTCACCCTCACATGGATGGAAGGTTGGTTTGAAGCTTTTAAGTCCATAAAACACTGCATACTCACCCGTTCGTATTGCAATCACTCCCCAAACGCGTCAACAAAGCATCAACGTTTTTCAAAACAACACAGGACTCTTGGTTTATTTGGAGTGAATTGGTGGAGGTATTTGAAGGTTTATCGTTTTTTTTAGCATATTTATGGAAATTACCTCAAATTTTGTGAAGATTGTTGCAAACCCTTGGAAACTCCAGCAGTGTCTTGTGGACTAAAACTCAACCTACTCGGCTTTACCAAACCTGCTTTCCATCAAATCTGTTTGTCGCATTGTATTTACTGACTCTCAAATCAGGGGCAGGTGTGGTCGTGTAAAAACTAGGCTGGTACCTGCAGCCTAGTTGGTGAACCAGGCAACTCAGACTCAACTTTTCTTGTCCAGTGCTGGAGCAGAACTGATGTTTCCAGCTCTCAGTAAACTCAATTCCATGGGTCATGAAGAGAACAACTGGTGAGCACCTGAAATGTATTTTACTGGGTTTGTGAAAATCTGTTAATGTTTTCATCTCATCACATTCACATGAACAGAAATGTATTGAAGACCCAATGAAGCCGTCACCCGAGATAAGACCATGCTGAGGAAATGGCATCTTCTGATCTCGTGTCATTGCTGAAGCGTGTTGGCATGTCTGCACCTTCACCATCTAACCCAAGTCCGACCAGTGTTGTAGCATTCGGAGTCCCTACCACAGCAACACTGCAGGATCGCTGGACGACAGAGCTGTAGATGTCGCAGGTCATTTTGTTGGCTTTGCATATTTACGAAGGAAAAAGTCAAACTGCAGCAGCAACATGTCAAATGCTTTCAGGTGAATTCTGGATGGAACGGCCAACGTAGAATGTGGTGTGATGATGTGGCTGTGGATTGAGGTAAGCGGGGTTGCAATATGAAGCACGTAAACAAGAATATGATGAAATGTTGTAGAAGTAACTTGTGAGCACCTTCATTGGGTTCTTAGTGGGATCATGGGACTCTTTCAGTCAATGGAAATGTGGTTGTGTGTATGGTGACGCAGAAGGGGAGGAGACAGGCGTCATAATAGCTTGTGTCGCGTTTCTATGGAGGAGAGGAGAGTGGAGTAGAGGGGGTTCCTGCCTGTGTGCACCACACCAAGTGGTTGTGGTGCCGTTTCTGGGGGGTTGTGGGTTTTTAAAGGTATAATTGGCTGCATGAAACTGCGTTTATAAGTTCTAATGTGTGGAGTCGCTCGCGTACCGATGTTCGGTTTTTACGTTTAAATGTATTTCTAACATGTAATTCTGCCTTTGTTCAGTTTAACTGAACATGAAAATAATCCCCAAACCAGCTTTATAAATGGCAGCAAATTGTAATGTATGACAAAGACAGTATAATTTACAATCTGAAGACACTTCTATGGGGCCACCACAATAGCAAGAGAAATGTAGATGCATGATCAGACTTGTGAGGCATGATCTAATCTGGGAATGTGTTCAGAATCGCTTCAGAATGGAGAAACTGAATTTCAGTTCTGTCTTGTTGCACTGTTGAATACGGGTTGAGGTCCTTGACATGAGCAGAACGCACATTCATCCCAGTCATGTAATCTTGGTTTGTGGCGATGCTAAAATATTATTTTTCCCTGAATTGTGCTTGACAACATGCAGCAGTAGCAAAAGCAGGCGTTATTTTTTTGTACTGCACTGTATCATACATCAGGTGAGTGAGTGTAGGTTTGGGGATTTTAAGAGACATGCAGGACAAAACCTAGGTTAATTGAACGCATATTTAATTCATCTACAGGAGGCCCTCTGTGCCAAGACACTCAACTTTAGCCAGGTTATGGATTTGGTGACGAAAGTAACAAATCTCATCCAAGGTGGAAACAGATCCCTCAGTCACAGGAGATTCATGGCCTTTTTGGAGGAAGTGAAGGGAAGTGTCTGGAGCGGGTTTTTTGCACTGCACTCTGAAATCCCAGCGTTTTTGGAGGACAGCGTTCGTGGTGATGTAAGGACTTACCTCAAGAAGCTCAAAGACACTGTTGCTTCACATCTGAACAACCTGAACACAAAGTTGCAGGGGCGAGACCAAACTGTGTGACCTGTATGCACACACGACTGCCTTTCAGCGCAAACTAGACCTGTTCAAAGAGGGATTATCATCCCAACCTCTGATTTTGACAGACTGTCCCGCTTGTGAGGAGACGCAAAAAAATGTAATTCAATGTGAAAAGTTACTTCACAAATACACAATGCAGTTTAAGCATTGTTTCCAAGATTTTCACGCGTCGCCGCCTCAGATAACGCACTTCGTGGACCCCCTCTCCGCAGCTGTCAGTGAGCAACCTCCAGAGTTGCAGCTGGAACTGCGACCTGCAGTCACATCCGTTTTTTCAAGCGAGGCGCACTGAGAAGGGAATTTCCTTTTGGAGTCTGCTTCCACAGTCCTGTTGTCCACACCTCAGAGAGTTTGCACTCAGTGACCAGTACGTTTGGGAGCAGGAATATTTGTGAGAGCAGTTTTTCAGCAATGAAGCACATCAAGTCAAAAGAGAGAAACGGGCTCACGGAGACGCACTTTTCATCTCGTGCAGATTGGACGCACAAAGACTGACTTTGATATCCAGGCAATTGTGCACCAGCAGGCAAAGGCACAAGTTTCTCATTAAAAGACAACTACAGTCGGCCCACTACTAATAGTGGTGCGGGTATTCAGGGAAAATGTTTAAAAAAAAAAAAAGTGTAGTGTAAAAATGCACAAAAAAGTTCTTCCAATTAAAGTTGGTGTGCTGTTCTGCAGCTGTCGGCCATCTTGGAGGTATGTCTTATTTTCATGAGGGACCTTTGCACTGGGAAAAAAACCCAAGTGGTTATTTTTTGTTAGCTTCACACCTTTTGTCTTCCTATTTATCAAAGAGGAGTACAACTTTTATACATGCATTGGAGCATGAAAATATGAAGTTACCGCACTGTACATTGGGTCAATAAACATACATTGTACAAACATGGAAATTGACAGTTTTATCATATCTGGTGAAGTGTGCGGTCTTACGTGGGCCCCCCAGCATTAAAGGTGCCCATCCCTGATGTACTTGGATGAGGACCAGTTTGCATTGCTTGACATTCGCGTCAGATCATCTCCACAAGATCATGTGAGGTTGTCCTGGTCTGCAGTGGTCAGTAGCGACCAGAGAGGTCCATGGAAGGACGACAGGTGAACAGGTGACAGGGTCACGGACACCTGAGGCTCACTGATGGGTGTAGAGAAAAGGTGGGACTGTTCCCACAGAGGAGCTGCTGGCTGTGCCAGGGCTGCCATCACAGGCGACGGGCCACAGCCTGTTGCTACCATATGAACACATGAAAGCCACCAATCACAGCTGCTGCTCATGTTGAGGTGATAGGTGTTTGATCGGTCTCCTTCTCAGGCTCTGACTCAGGAGTTGTTCAGGAAAAAAGCTTTGCAAGTTGTAAAAGGACCGTTTTGATAGATGTTTTGTTGCAGCTCTGACTTTGGTTCTATTTAACGGGTGAAACTGGTCCAATGAAGCGTTGATCGTTTTTGGTTCATCTCATTCCAAATATTTCATACTTTCTTGACTTTGTAAAGATGCTGACGTACAAACAAAAATTAACTCTTCAACAACAAATTGCAACTTCTGTAATTTTGATAGAATTGAAGATCACGTTTGATATTTGTTTTTGCGGGGGGGCCTGACAAGAAATGACTGTACTTCTTTGTCACAGTGATGTTTTAGGATTCAATTTTACAAGACTTTATGGGCAACTTTTTCGCCAGATAGTTCCAGTAAATTCCATGGTCATTTCGTTACAGTGCAGGGAGCAGCGGCGACTGCCTTCAATGTGCTGAGTCCAGGCAGGACAGTGTTCCAGTCCCGCCAACAGCTGACAACCTGAGGAAAGGGGGTTTGACCAACACTGAGGCTCACACAGGTGGAGGAGGGAATGAACTGGCAGACGAATGAGCGGAGAAAGCAACAGAGGAGCTTGATCCAGAGATGGATCTTAAACGTAGCAGAGCAGAAATCCAGAGTGTAGCTGAAGTTAAGCGAAATGGAGAGGTTGATGCGATCATGAGCAGTCTGGGAGGCGCCTGTATGGAACTCAGAGTAAAGTGGGAAAGAAGAGGAGGAAGCAGGACGAGGACGTGGAGGCGCACACAGGGTTACACACAACTTTATTTATGCTGACACAGCAGGTCAATGGTGCGCGTGAACGTCTCAATAGTCAGGACACGTGGAGCAGGCCAGCACGGGTTCTCCTCCATCCCATCGAGACACACAAAGAAAGACTAAACAACTCCATGACAACCAGGTGACATGAAATCTACATGAAATACTGCCAAGAGAATCTGTGAAATTTCTTTCCTTTTTATGATTTCTTTTTGAAGAATACTGGGTTACGGCAAAGACTCCAGGTGAGTGGAGGTTGACCGCCGAATCCACACTCCAGTCCAGTTGGTGGCGGTAATGCAACGAAAGCTGGTTGCCAACCACCATTCGAAGAGCAAGAGGAGAAGGAGAAGCTCGTCGTTTGTTTCTCTTTCTTCAGCCGTCACCGCGGAGCGTCGTTCCACGTCAAAACGGCTGCACGTCTCGGTTCGGGTTCTGCGTCGATAAACGCCGTCACCGTTGCCCGGTGGACGCGGGGATCCCGACAATCTCCGCAGGGAGGATGTACCGCGGCCGGCCTCCGCCGAGAGGAGGCTACCCGCTGCCTTTCGACGGCCGAGGCCCACCGCCTCCGAGGCCTTACCCAGCACCGGGCCACAGAGACGACCGGAACCGGCCCAGACCTCCGTACCATCCTGGCTACCACGACCACGGGCCCCCGGACTACCGACGTTCCCCGCCGAGAAGGAGGTACCCTTCCCCCGGGCCAGGAGGCCACCGCGGTGGGGAGTACTGGCCCGGAGCTCCGGCCAGAGAGGTGCGGGAACCAGTTTAGTTAAAGTCCCACAGCTTTTTAGGTTCGACACGCTTTAAGCTTCGACTATGAACTTGAAACAACGGAGATGTTGACGAACTGAGGCACGTGGTCGCGACACTTTTCCCTTTGAACGTTATACTCAATAAATGAACGTAAAATCACGTGGTTCTGTTGCTGTAATTGGATTCGAGATTGAAAAGATGATTCATGTTTACATGTGAATAAAGCTAAGAAGTAAAGAGTTGGGTCACGTGGTACAGAGGAGTTTACCATGGCAACCTCTACCTAACCATTCATGGTTCTTTGCAGACACTCAAAACTCGCCGATGACCTCACATTTCTTGGGCAGGTGTGGGATTGAAGCCACCATTGACCCAACACGCTGCCATCCCGGACACTGGTGTCCCAACTCAGTGGCATCCCACGTGCTGGCGTCACAACCCACACCGTTCTCCTCCTACCATTTTTAAACTCTTTGTATTTTGTTGCAGAGTTCTCCATCACCTTGCAGAACGGTTCCCCTCGACCACAACCTGGTCATCACTGTTGGTAACGAGCTGACAGGGCCATCTGGCTCCACCCCTTCCCGACATCATGACAGGTAAACACACCAACTTCCCCCTGGACAGGTCACCAGTCCATGGCAGGGCCAACACATAGAGACAGACAACCATTGGCTCTCCCAGCCACGCCTACGGTCAATTTAGAGTCTGGATTAACCTGGTCCCTCTTGATGTCTTTGGACTGTGGAGGAAGCTGGAGTACCAGAGAGAACCCAGCAGGAACAGGGAGAACATGGAGACTCACCCAGAAAGACCCCGTGCTGCAGCCGGGGCTCCACCCACAACCTTCTTGCTGGGGGCCGCAGGGAGGACCACTGCTCCACCCACAACCTTCTTGATGGGGGCCACAGGGAGGACCACTGCTCCACCCATAACCTTCTTGCTGGGGGGCCACAGGAAGGACCACTGCTCCACCCACAACCTTCTTGATGGGGGCCACAGGGAGGACCACTGCTCCACCCACAACCTTCTTGCTGGGGGGCCACAGGAAGGACCACTGCTCCACCCACAACCTTCTTGCTGGGGGGCCACAGGAAGGACCACTGCTCCACCCACAACCTTCTTGATGGGGGCCACAGGGAGGACCACTGCTCCACCCACAACCTTCTTGCTGGGGGGCCACAGGAAGGACCACTGCTCCACCCACAACCTTCTTGCTGGGGGGCCACAGGAAGGACCACTGCTCCACCCACAACCTTCTTGATGGGGGCCACAGGGAGGACCACTGCTCCACCGGGCTGTCCATAGATCCTCACATTTAGAGGCTAAATCAGTTCTTCAACATGATTTACTGGCTAAAGTAACAAAATGCGGTAGTTCTGTCAGACCTGGAGAACAAACTCTGAGTTATAGAACCTGTATTAACAACATGACGTGTACTCATGAAAAATACTTTGATCTGAACTGGATACTTGTTTCACGGGTATCTGGCTCCTCACCAATGTATACCATCAGGTCATTATACCACAACATTCCATCACAGTCAAGGATTCACCAAAGGTCCAGTTTGGGCTGAACTTCTTACACAGAGCTTCATGAAAGAAGACTCGATAGAGCAGCGATCCAGGATGAAGGTTCCAGGAGACTTGATGCCGATGAGCTAGAACTACCCAATAAATTCCATCCATCCATCGTCATCTTCCGCTTATTCCTATTCAGGGTCGCGGGGGGGCTGGAGCCTATCCCAGCGTCAACGGGCGAGAGGCGGGGTTCACCCTGGACGGGTCGCCCGTCCAAATAAATTCATCAACAACAATTTATGTGACAGAATCTGTTTTCATCTCTTCTACAGAGTCCCCCACCACCACTCTGAATATGAACATGGTCGCAGCCGGGGGCGGAGCCACCCACACAGCCACAGTCATAGTCCGGACCGCCGCCGGGCCAAGAGTCGTTGCCGCAGCAAGAGCCACAGCTCTAGTCCAGACCGGAGCCGGGCCAAGAGTCGTTGCCGCAGCAAGAGCCACAGCTGTAGTCCAGACCGGAGCCGGGCCAAGAGTCATGGCCGCAGCAAGAGCCACAGCAGGGACCAGAGCCGAAATAAGAGCCCGCCCTGCAGCCAGAGCTGCAGTCCAGACCGGAGCCGGGCCAAGAGCCGGGGGCGCAACCAGAGTCGTAGCCCAGACCGGAGCCGGGCCAAGAGCCGGGGGCGCAACCAGAGTCGTAGCCCAGACCGGAGCCGGGCCAAGAGCCGGGGGCGCAACCAGAGTCGTAGCTCAGACCGGAGCCGGGCCAAGAGCCGGGGGCGCAGTAAGAGTCGTTTCCAGAGTAAGTCCAGATCAAGGTCAAGGTCCAGAAGGCGAAGCCGAGGTCAGACCCACAGTAGGGCAGCTAGCCATGCACGCAGTAAGAGCAGGAAGAGGAGTTGCAGTTCCAGCTCCAGCAGCTGTAGTTCAGACGACACTCGAGACAAATCCAGTAGGGAGTTTGGTGAACTTCAGAATGCTCGACGCCGGAAGGAACTGGAGGAGCTGCTGAGTCTTCCGACTAAGTCCATCCTGAAGAGACGCAACGACTCGGACGACTCGCCGTCGCTCAGGGTAGGTAACTGACGGCAAACTTACAGTGGGTGTCCGAGGGGAATGGCAGTCACACCATCCGTTGCCCAACTGAAGGAGGTACAAATCAAGGATTCTAAAATGCTCTGCTGACGCTTCAGTTGTCTCCTGTCAGAAGTGTTGCTGCTGTCTTGAAGAAACCCTTGATGAGTGTTTGCTGGCAGGCCAGAAATGTCTGATGTGATGGTAGTTTGACCGTTTGATAGTCGTTTAGAGCTTTTGGCAGTTTCCTTGGGTTTAATATTGGAATCACAAAACACAGATAACAAAACTGTCCAACCGCATCCCTGTGGTGCTGCTGCCCTCTGCTGGCCTGTGACAGAAACCTGCTTTAAGGACTTTAGGGGTGCGCTGAGCACTGACCACTGTGTCTATGGAAGGTTCCTGTTACCATGGAACATTGTTCACGGATTTGAATATTCTTGACAGCACAGTCGTAAAGTAGAGGGATGAGGAACAATCAGAAACTGACCCTATTGATTTAATCACCAGTTTAGAATATTTATCATCAAATTTTATACACAGAGGCAATGAACAGTCAGCTCAGAACAACCATGGGGTGTCGTCCACCTAGAAGATATAAAGACAACCACACTTCTGTCACGGTCTCACACTGGACGCCAGCTGTCGATCACCCTTCATCACTGGCCTGGTGTGGACAGTGGTCTGTGGTGTCGTGTCTTCTCCAATACAACTAGTAAATAACAACTTTATCTTTCACTCACCTGTTGAACTGCCAGACATACGTAATTTTGGGAAACTGGTACCAAAGCTGCTGATATTATTGCAGCTGATTCTTGTTTTATTTTCAAATTTATTGTTCAGCACAGCAATCTGTCAGGGTGTCAGCCAATCAGAACAGTTCCTCGCTCATCTGTTCTGTGTTCCAGAGCATTGACTCTCCCAGAGCGGCAGACGGTTCCAACATTTCTCACGTGGCTGACCAGCTGCTCCTGGCCGTTAAAGGCATGGAGCCTCACATGGTGGCGTCCATTCTTTCAGAGCTGCGGTCCGATCCTCAGATGGTGCAGCGTGCCAGCTTAAACACAGAGATCAACGAGATCCTGAACATGCTGGGCCCAATGGCAGCATCCGGGGTAGCAAAGGCCCATGAGAAGGTGATGGATGACATCGATGATGAGGAGAGGTTCCTGTATGGAGACCCGGATGAGCCGAAACCTCAAACCCTGTCTGAACCAGTCGCACATCACGGGCTTGATATGTATGGAGATGTGACTGAGGAGGTGCTGTACGGCGATTATCCACCACAGGCATACAGCTTCCCTCCTACAGCAGAGCATCACCTTCAAGCCCCTCCCACCACAAATGAGGTTGATACAAGGTATGCGAGCCCGCCTGCTGTCAGGCCTGACCAGAACATTTCTGCCCACGTCCCAAACACCTTCCCACCAGGAACAGAGCCACTGGAGGAGGGCGAGCGTCAGGCACTGGAGGAGTACGAGAAGATCCAGGACCTGCTAAAAACCATAGGCCTTGACCTTGGTGTGGCTGAGATTGGCAAAATGGCCGCCAGGACCAAGGAGCGGTTGCACGGAAGCAAGCCGCCGCCCAAAACGCCCACACGCCACAGACGGTACTCATCGGATAGCTCAAATGGCAGACGGGGACACAGGAGGCGCGGCCGAAGCAGCAGCAGCAGCAGCAGCAGCAGCAGCAGGAGTGGCAGCCATGAGCGCATGGCCAGCTGGAGCAGCGAAGACAGCCACAGGAAGAGCGAAGCTGCCAAATCCCACACAGACACGGCGCAGCCCAACAGAGCCCCGCCCACTCTCAAAGAGCCACTGCCACAAACCCCAGCCCCCAACAGCATCCCCCCACATGCTGGGGTACCCATTCCCACTTACCCGCCCCCCCAGGTCCACAACATGATGGCACCCAGCTATCCGCCTCCGGGCTACAGCCAGTATGGGAACTACCTGCCTTACATGCAACAGCAATGGCCACCCATGTACCCGCCCCCTAGCATGACCCTGCCCCCTCCCACTGGCACAGGCAAATTCCCCCCCATTCTGCCCTACAAACAACCCTTCAACCAACAGACCCCCCAGCTTGAGGTCAAAGGTCAGTGAGAACTTAAAGATTGGTCAGCAGCTCCAACAGGAGGCGTCAATGTGTTTCCAAAAAAATGTTCTCTCATGTCTGAGACGAACTGATTGATCTGTGAATTGACGCATTAACTGATGGATGGCTGGTTTGTCTCTAGCTGTGGGGGCAAATTCTCAGGACGCAGCGACAGGAAAGGCAACTGTGAGGGACACAAGAGTGTCAGAGGAGAAGAACAACGAGAGCCAGAAGCAGAAGGTTTGTGATGAGAAGGTGATGACAACATCTTGTCTACTGTCGTTTGAGGTGTCAATGACAGCTGTCTGCTTGTGTTTTGAGGTTCTGGAGGAACGTGAAAAGCTGAAACATGAGCGAGAGCTGCGCATGAAGAAGAAGGAGTATCTTATGAAAGAGCTGGAGCGACTCCGAAAGCAGCAAGGTTCCTGAGCACACCAGCACTCATACCACTGTTGAGCTTCCTCTGTATATTTATTTGGTAGCTTGTAGTGTACCACATAGTTCTTTGTTAGTTTATATTTTAGTTGGTGGTTGTCATTCTCCTATTAACCTGTGATGCCATCAGGAGAGCTGCTTAGGAAGAAGCGGCGAGAGAAAGACGGCCACAAAGATCCACTGCTGCAGGAGATCAGCCGCCTGCAGGAGGAGGTCATGACTCAGATCTCTGACCTCCGTAAGGAGCACGAGGCAGCCGAGAGGAAGCGTAGTGAGATTGACAAGGTGGCCCTCATTCTGGGCCTGAGCCCGTCCGACCGGCCCCACAGGCCTAGCAAGATGGCTGGTGACCAGGGGGGGGCATCACAGCCACCACCACAGAAGAAGAAACGGGAGCCTGAGAAGAGTCCTGAGAGACAGAAGATGACCAGCAGCTCCACAGCAAACAAGGTACAAACACGGGCAGAGGAGGTCAGATGATGCCATGCCTCTGCTCTGACAAGACGTCCATCGTGACTTGGACGTCTTGTCAGAGCAGAGACGGTGTGTCTGGATGTGTCCCACTCCTGTTAGCAAAAACGGTTAGCGGTCAGGTTCCACATAGATCAACTCAACCACTTGTCTGATATGATGTGGAATTGTGGTGAAAGTCTGATTATAAACACAAAAAGCAAAGTTCACAGTTGCAACTCCATCATATCTGGCAAGTCCTGTTGTCATGGTCACGGTATTAAGTCAGTGGATGGTGTCATTGCCTGTGCGTCATCTCAGTTGAAGTTACGATGTTTAAGAAAACAGCTGAGCTTTATGAGTTCATTTGAGCCCTTTTTCGGTGTCATGACATTGGAAGGGTTGTGTTTGTGCGTTAACATGGTAGCTAGGGACCTCATGAGGTTTAGTTTATCAGTCTGGTGTGGTGTACAGACACTTCCTGCTTCACTGGTCAACTGTCCTGGTGTTCCTGTCATACAAAAAACCCTGAAGATAGATCGACATGAACCGGTTTCAGTAAATGCACTGTGGGTGGATGCGGGCATACCTAAGAAAAAGGCCAGCAGCTCACGAGAGGCAAATGACTGACACCAAACAAGAAGAAAGTCTCATTTTGTGAGCAGCTACAGTGACCTACTGAGTGTCAGAACATGTGCCGTCGTAGGGTGGACACCTCTGGTCACATCGTAACCCTGCTGGTGTGAAACGGGAAGGTCGTTCAGTTCAGCCTCAAACTGAACCTTTAAACACTAAAATATTTAAGTAGGAAAAAAGAAGAAAGAAACAGTTGGAGACTGTTACTGAAGGTAGTCTAAGTTTATGAAGACACGTATTCACACTCTGGGCGTTTACATGCATCCCCTTCTTACTTTCCAAAGCGTTGTTTACGGTGTGGAATGCAGCTACGAGGCATAGCCATCATTGTGGTGGTCAGCTCTTTAAGCTCTTCTTCAACACGGTAGGTTTTCATCTCTGTGAATATGAACATGATTTCTCAGTGACAGGCACGTCTCAGTTCCTTTCACTGGTAGCAGCAGTCCATCAACAATTCTAGTCTGCTACTGGAGTGTTCGTCCCATCATAAAATAGAATCGGTGAGAAAATATAACACTTTTTCACTATTTTCTAGTCAAATGCCACTGCTCTATAGCTCATGTGACTCGTGAACACAAAGCTGGCTTTCGGCATCTGTGATGAAGTCTTGGACAAACATGATAAAATTTTAGTTTCAACATGTAACTTTGTAAAAGCGAGACGGCGTAATCTCACTAATTTGCACTAGCGTCTTGGAGGCTGGAAGATACTGCAGGTAAGAAAATTTTGTTTTCACATTTTGCTGAGTTTCAAATCCAAATTACTTCTTGTGTCATTGTTTCTGTTGGACTGAATCCATGTTGACTCTCCTCCATGTTTGTTTCATAGCAGACCTTCTCAGTCCCACCGCCAGTGTCAAGAGCATCTCCAGATAAACCCCCCACCATCGCTCCTGCCCCACTTCAGACTCTGCCGCTGGAGCCATTTGAGTACTATGATGCTGGAAACCACTGGTGCAAAAACTGTAACCTCACATCTGGCTCCATGTTTGATTTTTTCACGCACTTGCACAGCAAACTGCACCGCAAGGTTGGTTCCTCTTTACCTGCAATACCTCTAGATTCACAAAGGGAAAGTGGCAGTAACAGCTGGTCATTAGACACACACAGAAGTCACATCACCTTGCTGCAAAAAGTGAGATTCTGTGCTAAAACTCTTAGGATTGGGAGCCTGTGTGGTGCTGTAAGCATGGTGATGAGCACACTGGCGACCCTTTTCCAACTCCAGTGACTCATCAGTTGACTTGATGTGTTCCTGTATTTGAAGAAACCCACATTACATCAGTTAGTTGAGTCTGTCGGCAGAACTGTGAAAACAGCAGTGCTGAAAATTTGTAACGCTTCTCAGTACATCAGCTGATGAGTCAGAGGTGTTTTATAGCCGTTCGTGCTGCGTTTCCTCATTGACTCTAGCAGTGTCTTCAGTTTCACTCCATTTGTGCGCATTCCAGTTGGTCATCTTCATACATTTTGATGGTGTTTGTCATCACACGGGTCCTTTCTACTGCACAGACACTGGACCCGTACGACCGACCCTGGGCTTCCACTCCCACCAAGATCAAGAACATGCTGTCAGAAGAGAAGCTGACAAAACCTGCCAAAGGTTGGTGTGTTGCAAATTCAGGCTTTTCTCGAGTTGTTTCACAGCTGTGTTTGTCTCAGATGATCCTGGTGTCCGAGCCGCTGAAATTTGTTAGCCATCTTCTGCTTCCAGGTGTCTCTCAGTCTGGATCTCACTGTGTCTTAATGAAAACTGTACTAACGAAGTGACAAAGACACGAAGCACAGAGGAGATCCTGTCCACACCTCTGCTGTCAATTCATTCCTTGTTTCATTTCACCCTCAAGTGCCAACTTGTATCTATCAATATCTTATAACCCTCCTGTCATGACAGGTGCCTCCAACCGAGGCAACCATCAGGTAAAAAAACATTGACCCCTTAGTTTTATCACCACCTAGTGGACTGATTGTGTTGCTGTGTTTTACTGCAGGTTCAGAGTTCCTGCTACCCATCAGAGGGTTCTTCTGTCTGCTGTGTAAAGAGTTTTATGGGGATGCCATCTGTGCTGAAGAGCATGTGACCACACACACTCACAATGAGAACTATAAGGTATTCAACGCTGCCGTCGCAGGTTGAAGAAGTGAAACTGTTTACATTGCTGTTCTTGAGTCCCAGTATATTTTTGTCTCTAATTCAATACTAACAGGATGAATAAAATTGTCTTTCTCTCACCACAAAACTCTGGAGAAAAAGATACATTTACACTTCATTCAGCTCCCTGCTTTGGTTGACTCACAGCTTTCATCGTGTGGTTGCTAATGGCTTTCAAAGGAAAAGCTGTTGGACACGACCTGCTCGGTAGACAACAGACATCCATTGTTTTGCTATTCTGACTTTGCAAGTTGTCTCTTATTAGTTATTATTCTTGTTCATAGGTTTGATTTGATGGTTATTTTTTATGCTTTTTTTATTTCAAATCACAATGGTCACAGGATTTCCACCTAAATTATGCATGCAGACCAAACCAAAAGGCAGATTTCAGTTAAATTTAATTGCAATTAAATTGATCAGAATAAAGACATAACGGCAATGTGTTGTCCGTCTCGTCGTAGCACAATTGTTTCAGTAAAAAAAAAGTGAAGCATTTGATTTTTGTACTGCGGAACAAAATCGCACATTCGTGTGACTCCACCTAGCAATCAGCTGCTTGCTGGAGGTCAGCTGATCCATCACAGGATCGCCAACTGCACACACGTGCTTACTTTCTTGCAGCATTGAAGTTCATCAGTTCTTGACTGTGAGTACAGACACATTTAAAAAACTAGGAGATCTATACGTCTAAAGTAAGAAGCGAAGGAACAAAAATCTTAATCAGACACTTCCACCACCAAGATGGACCTGTGAAGAGGCTAGCAGAGCTAAAGCTAGCAAGAGAGTAGAGCTAATCTGCTGCTACCTTCATGGTTAGTAGATAACATGTTGAAAACACCACACTTCATTTTAATTTGAGGGTTGTAACTGTATATCTTTAAAAAAAATATAAAGAATAGTATTACTGTAAATAAACGACATCAGGTTTGCCGATGCTCATCATTTCGCTGGAGGTAGATGTGCAGCAGACAGATTGTAGTTCTACAAGCTCTGGGAGGCCTCATTTGTTGCTGATGAGATTTTAAGTTTTTGTGTCAGACAGAAATTGCATTCATGACATCCCTCTCTCACCTTTCTGTCACCACCAGAAACAAATGTATGAGAATCCACTGTATGAACAGAGGAGGAACCTGGACCGGCAGGCCGGACTGGCCTCAGACACCAGTGGAAAGAAACGCAAACACGAAGACGAGGAGAAAGGCAGTAAAGATAAGGAGGAAAAAAACAAACACAAAAAGGAGAAAAAGGACAAAGAGAGAAAGAAGGAAGAGGATGATGGGCTTAAAGAGGAAAAGCCTAAATTTAAAAAAGAGGAAGAGGAGGAGATGCCAAAATTGAGTAAGAAAGAAGAGAGTCCTTGTACCAACAAGAAAGGCGAGGATGGAAAATATAAATACAAAGAGGACGAAAAATATCGTTACAGCAGAGAGGAAGATAGTCGTCACCGGTACAGTCGAGAGGAAGATGGCAAATATGACACCCGGCCTAGATATGGCCTCATGGAAGACAGTGACAAATATAGAATTGGTAAATATTCTGATTCCAGATCCAAATATGATCGGGACAGAGGTGAAGGAGATGCTAAGGCTGACAAGGAAGCTTCTAAAAACCCTGAGCTGGAGAAACCAGTACTCAACAAGCAGCCTGAACCCCCACCGAAGCCCTACGACCCGCCCAAAGTGCTCTGTGGACCCAGTCCAGCCATGAGAGCTAAGCTCCGCAAGCAGAGCTTGGAAGCTGGAAAACCAGCACCTGCAACCACATCAGCTTCATTTGGAAAATTTACATGGAAGAAGAGGGAGAATGTGCTGGCAAAGGAAGCCCAGAAGATCGCTGCAGACTTCATCAAGGATGACGAAGCCGCTGTGAAGGACAAGCCAATGTCGGCAGAGGATTCTTTTGCCAAGTCGGTGGCTTTTGCTAAGGAGATAGCACAGAAGTTGTCAGGCCAGAGCAGCGTGACTCCACCCTGGGTGTCCAATGGCGGCAGTCAAGGAAGAATCCGGCCCAACCTACCTGCGCCTGCTGCAGTCTTGAGAAAAACTGCCATGATGGGGAAACCTGCACCTCTGAATACTTTCCTCTCTATGAGATCCCAGAAATCAGGAGTACAAGTGCCACCTCCAAAATACAACCCCATATTCCCCACTCAGAATAACACCCCAGAGGCGATGCACACAACATTGGTCTCAAAACCAGGGATTTTTGGCCCTAGACCCGCACCTCCGGTGACTACTTCTGCTCCACCAGTGTCTACACCTGCTCTCCCCTTGTGTTCATCTGCTCCAATGGGTTCTAGATCTGCTCCTCTGGTGACAACCATTCAGCCAGTAGGGCCTAGACTACCTCCACCAGTGTCCATGCCCACACCACTGCATTCTAAACCTACTTCACCTGAGATTACCCTGCCGTCATCTAATGCTGCAATTGATAAATCTGAACAGTCAAAAATGATAAAGATCATGTCTGATGTGGCAGCTCCTGGTGTCCCGGAGAGTGAGCAGACTCAGACGGTGTTTGTCAAGCCTCCACCCTTCATGAACATGGGTGATGCTGGTCAGCGGTCTGAAAAACTGAAGAGTAACCTGGCTGCAGCCAAAGCCAAGGACTTGTTCGATATCTTCTACAGCAGTGGTGGTCGATCCGGTGCATCCTCCTTCAGCAAACCTGTAACAACTGATGACAGAGCCAATGGAAGCAGTAGTAAAAGTCCAGCCCACTCACAATGTAAGATCCAGGCTAAGACCCTGCCCCAGCCTACACCTGAGGATCAGACTGCTCCACCGCCCCAACCAACCAGTTCATCACAGAGTCCACAAACCCAGTCAAGCTCAGATATTCAGATTGAATCAGTGTGGTCCTTGCAGCCAACCCCAGTTTCAACCCCTGAGGGAGCTCTGCGAAAGACTTCACAAACTCGACCAAAACAGATATCAACAGCTCAGTCACAGACTCCAAGTGTACATGAAAACCAGCCCAGACTGGTTCCAGAAGTCCAGTCCAATCCAAAGTCCGATGCCACATCCCACCAGGACACCCAGCCCCCTGTCATTCCAGAGAGTCCCCCCGAATCATCTCCAGCAACTCAACCTGAACTCATGCGAAGTCCTAAAACTAGAGGCAAGGCAACTAGAGGGAGAACCCCTCCCATCTCCCATCCCGTACGACAAACTCGATCCCAAACTAGAAACCAGACCCGGCAGCAGCAGCTTCAGCAGAACCAGTCTGAGTTAGAACCTGGGCCGGCTGCAGGAAACTCTGACCCAACAGCTTCAGACCAGAAGGGCCTGGATATGTTGGACCAGTGCTCTGGGTCACATCTGGAGGATGGGACACCCAGTGAGGATGACCCCAAAATGATGGAGATCACTCCTGAAACACTTGGCCTCCCATCTGACATGACCTCCCTGGATTTTGATTATGATTTTAACTTTGAGTAGCTGAGAATCCAGGCGGTGAGAAGATGACAGTCTTTTACAAACACTGACTCCATCTGAAAGTGGTGCGAGACGCTCAGGGTGATTGATTTGAAACTGAAGGACCAGTTCAATGTTTTGGTAAATCCTCTTGTTTTCAGTCTTCCTAGAAGTCTGAAATGAAAAATTAACGCTCTCGTTTCATCTCTTGTTCAGTACAAAGAAGACATAATCTTTTACAAATCTCAAAAATAACCCTCGCGGGGCGATAACCTACAACCAATTAGAATTGCTTCCCAGCAGTGCTGTCAAAGTGGGAATCTTGCACCTCGCTGTCTGTATCATAGAGCACCGACAGCCTAGTGGAGCAGATCCTGCCCGTCTGACTGGCATTTAGGGGAATAACAGCCCTGAATCACTTTGCATGAAAAGGACTGTTGGATCGGCTCATTTCAAACAATGATGCCTTCAAGTTTTCACATCAGCCGCCTGTTGCAGATCGGCATGCTGTAAAAAATGTACTGGCACTGTTGTAACGAAAGGTCGTTTTAATGGTAGTACAGCAGAATCTCTGGGAGAAATGATATGAATGCTGCTGAGCTCCGCGGCTCCCAGCGACACAGGACAGGGATCAATCAGCAGCAGTTCATCTTAACTGCTGCCACTGTTAGCATTAGCAGGGTTGCTATCTCTCAGCATTTCTTTGAAGAGGTGCCAACATGTGTTTTTCCCGATGTTTCGGTGTTAGTAGTCAGTGTCATTTGGTATCAGCTTTCAATTAACAAATGAATAAACCTTTTCTTATGTCTCCTCCACTCCAACGTCCTACAGTCCCCTGGATTCGTCTGTGTCTTGTTTCCAGTCCTGTTGATTGTGTCTGTTGTTTGCAGCTGTCAGCTTCCATACTGTTGCATTCAGGAACCCGTTGTAAATCCAACACGCATCAACAAAAAGAAGCTAAAGCAACGAATGTGTCCATTATTGAAGAGGTGGTTTGACTCCATCCTGTATTTAATTCCTGATATTTAGTGAGGGGAGACTGTAACGTTCAGTTTGGCTTCATTGGGACAAATGATCTCCATGAGGATCTGTTAACCAGCCATGTGGCGGATTCCTTCTGAAAACTTTGGTTTCCATTTTAAAACAAAACGTGAGCTGGTTCGTCAGGTCCAAACCACTGAAGGTGATGATGGAAATCTGAGTCTTGTCAGACTGGTGGAAATGGTCCTATTCTTGACTCGGTTCAGGGTCCTGGACTCCACAAAGAGTCCAAAACCTGCTTCTTGAATTCTAAGAGGCATGTGTGGGCTGGTCGTCTGTCACTTTGACCAGTTTGTTGTTTGGCTTTGGCCTTTTCCAAACTTTGAGTTTTTACATAAGTTTGACATGATGCTAGGATGAAACCGACGTCCTTGTCATGTGACTGAGAGAACCGGCCTAATCACCAGAACGCTGGACTGTTCCTTTAAAGTTCTCACAGCTGAAGGTGACTTTCTGCTCACTGTTCACTTGTCTTGTTTTCTGTTCCATGTCAGATTCAGTCTCCTGTTGATTTCTTTCCCTGTAAATGGACGAAGAGGTGTTTAAGATTGAGAGGTGAGAGCTTCAAGAGTTGGTAGAATAAAAAGGTCACGACGGACCAACACTGCTTCCCTGAAGATCCAGGAAGTGATGCTTCTAAAAGGCATCAGGTTTCCTGCCTTCGATGTGTTCATGTGAGTCACCATAGAAACCAACTGCTCATCTTGTAGAACATGTTGCATTCAGTAGTTTTAATAAAGGTGAGAAAAGAAGTAGGTGTGGTGGTTATTGTATATTGATTATTGTTGTACCCACAGGAATTTTTTAAAGATAAAATATGGTTCTTGTGTTCTGCCTTCATGATCACAACATTTTTGATAAGGAAGAATTTAAATTTTCTCCTGGCTTCTCAAAAACCTGGTTTGAATGAGTGACTTGATCTTAGACACTTGCAATCAGTGGTGATCAAAGCTGCGACTCTGGAGAGCCGCGCTGCCTCCAGGCTCCTGTTCAAAGTTGCTCGAGTGTTTTCACGTCCCCGTGATGTCATCAGCCTCGCTGTTGAAGTGCGTCCTCGATGGGATCCCAGGTGGGCAGTGACACATCGCTGTTCACAGCCGCATCCGTCATGTCTCCAAATGTGTCCAGCGCTCCACTTGTGAGCAGAAATTTACAGAATTACAAAATGTAAGAATGTTGAAACTCCCAACACCTCATGATTCTTTCATGGTTCATCCTCTGCCACACGTTGAGACGTCACTGTCAGCAGAGTCCAACTCACCCTCCGTGATGTACCAGTCCTTCATCTATGGCTCTCTAGCTTTATGCTATGCTAGCTTCAAATCTTTGAGTTGCTGCCAGTGAGGATTTCTTTTCATTCATTGTTGACCAATTCCTGATAAGTGCTCCAGTTATCATAGGAGTCATCCAGTTTTCTTGGAAAGGAATCTTATGTGCAAATCTGCCCTCCAACCATGTACAGATGGAAATTAGTCTTCACATGTTTTATTTCCTGTGAATAATCAATGTTCAGTCACATACTGTCCTTTTTCCAATAAACCAAACGACTCTCCTCCCTCCAGTTTTTCTCCTTCAACCCTGTCACCAAAATAAACAGCAAGTCCTGTAAAGATGACATCACAGGAAGACAGGAGCGTTGACGCTTCCAAAGATGTGGGTTCAAGTGGTTTGAGTGATGGAGTCACGAATGTGTCTCGGGGTTGTTCGGCATCTGTAGCAGGTGTAATCAAACTCCTTTTTATATTTGCTGATTGTTTTGTCTTTGGCAAGAGAGAGCGTTCGCCATATTGCTAGCCCACCTTTTCAGAAAGATTATTAAAGACAATCTGGCTGTTTTGTCTCCTGGACAGACAGGAAGGATTCTCTCTCACGCCGTCATGACTGGTCAAGTCAGGTCAGGTTTATTTGTGCGTCACCAAACCCCAACCAAAGTTCTGTCCTGACTCTGTCCAAGTAGAGCAGGTCCAGCACCTCCCTCCTTCAATGAACCTCCACCCAGCAATTCTCCATCAGCAGCACATCCTGCAACAGCAGCCACCAGAACCTTCCTTTACCAGCAGGAAGGTGGAGCAGATCCAGGATCAGTGGGGACGGAGAGAGAGCAGGAGAGCAGGACAGAGACAAAGACAGAGAATGGAGGAAGACAGAGAGACAGAGATAAAGAGAGAGAGAAAGGAGGAGAGACTGATGGACAGAGACAAAGACAGAATGGAGGAAGACAGAGAGACTGAAGGAAAGAGAGGGACAGAGATAAAGAGGGAGAGAAAGGAGAAGAGACTGATGGACAGAGGGGGACCTGAGCAGGTGGAGGTATGGGCTCTTCAGGGAGGAGCTGATTCAGTCGGAGGTTGGACTGAACCTTTGGGCGGTGATGACACAGAAGCCTGTGAGGACGATTAGAATGACGGCTGCAGATCTCTGTTCTTCAGCTCTGAACTTCAAGTTCCAAACATGTTCTCACAGAACTTGAAGATGTTGTTAATGAACTGTAGTTGAAGTTGATATGTAGATTTTTTTATACCCGTTTGTTTTTGACTTCTCAGTCGCTGCGGTGATAGAATAAGAATTGTAACGCCAGATTTGGTCCTCACAAGGAGCATGATAACAAATGTGTGATGTCATGTTCTCCCTGAGCTGCCCAGCTCCATCCAGCCACATGAGTGACCTGGGGGGACGACAGGTGGACAACATGGACGGTATAAACTCCATGTGCCTCACGCTGTGTGAGTGTGATCAGGGTGCTCCTGCAAAACAAAGATAACTCCACCCACGCACACGCGGCCAACCAGATGGCCCTCAATAACCTGGGCCAAATGTTTCCATTAGCATTGTCCCAGCTAGCTTGCCTCACCGGTGTTGTGGGGATTGTCAGCTGCTGAAACGGGACGTAGTTTTCATAAAGCCAACTACCGAGCTGAATGCTGGTGAAGTCTGTCAGGAGGAGTAGAAGATGGAGGCAGACACAGAAAAACAGGGAGGGATGATGGCCACGCCTCTGCAGTGACATCATCGATTAACGCTGATGATCCTCTGACAGATGCTAAATGCCACCCCAGGTGAATATAAACTACCTACATTGTTCTTGGTGATCGTCTGATGGGCGTTGAGAGATGAGAAGTCAGTCAGTATCAAACTAATGGTTAAAGTTCAAAGACAGTGACATCTCAGTTTTCCACCTGGTCATGATCATGAACCGCTTGTCTCAGAGGAAGGACAGCCCAGCAGGTCACGCTCCACAGTGGATCTACCTGTGGCAGAGCCGCTGCCGGCATCTAGGGATGGTCCTGAGTGGCACTCAGACAGCAGGGATGTTCCTTTTCACCTCAGACATCAGAGGTTCCACCTGTTCTCTGACCCCGCCTCGCCTCCCTCTCTCCCGCCTCCAGTGCTGCCGTGCGGCTCCGGACATTCAGCGGGACGCACTCGACTCGCCATGTGGCATGGAGCACTTGGAGGCCGGCGCGAAGACAGAGGAGGGAGGAGGGTCTCACCTTGGGAGGTGTGTGTGTGTTCTCAACAGTCAGCGGCACTGCAGTGGCGGCACTGCTGCTGACCGTCGGTATTCATGTTCTCATGTCACGTACAGTAAACATGCATGTGAATGAATTTGGAGGGATTTCTTTGACCCTCACGGGAACGTGGCTCATTAATAGGAACGCTTTACGACTCTGACGTGGGGAGGCGTGAGTGTTGACCTCATTTTGCTGCTATGTTTGTTACAGTATCAGGATGTGAAGATCGGCTGGAATCGCTTACGCCCGGATGTTTGCATCCACAAATCAATCCAGTGGTTGTTACTGACGACTGAGGCTGCAGCACCTTGGAGTTTTAGTTTCGAGTGATTGTTTAATTTCCTTTAATCATGGGTTCTCAAGCTGGGGTCCGGGATCTGACGGTGCTCAGGGCAGCGGCTTGATAATTTTGGACTTAGGGGAAACGCCGCGAAGCCCATGGCGTTGTCACAAGTCCATTCAACAAGCAAATGAAGTGAAGGAGTAAAAAAGTGAAAAAGTTCCTTTCCTCTACTTGAATTTGTGTCTCAGGGGAATTCAGCCTGTGACGCTTGACCTTTGACCTCTGACCCCACTGAGAGACACCTCTGAGACAAGGGTGTGCTTCTTAGGGGAGATGGAGGCAGAAGAGGAGGACAGTCAGGGGGAGGAGGCTGAAACCTCTGCAAGGAGGCGGGGCTAACACCTACAGATATAATGACCTCATCACCACATGCATCCTGGGGGCGGAGCCTTGAGAGGCGCTGCTGTCCATATACTTGACTCCTCAGTGCCAGGGTCAGGTGGTCAACACGCCTCCTCAGCAGGAGCCCTGCAGACAGAGCTGTCGTGAATGTGGCGGGGGAGCTCCTCAGCTCCTGAACCCCAGCGCCCTCCTTCAGGCGGCAGACCCCCACCTCCCGCCCGCTCCCAGGAGAGGCCCGGCTTGGCGACTATTGTGAGCCCACCTTCATCAGGGGTGGTGGTCCAGATGCCTCTGCTAGAGCAGCTTCCTCCACTAAGGAGGTGCTGCTGTTGGATGGGAAGTTCATGAACTTCTGTGAAGACGACGCGAAGCTCAGCTGTGATTTCAATGCATACCAGCTTTAAATCCTGCGACTCCTGGCTCCCACCGTATCTGCAGCTGGAGCCTGAACCGCTCTTCCATCCAGTTTCCTCTCCTCTTGTATCTGGTGATGTCACTCACGACGCCCATGAAGCGAGGTGGTGCTGCATTAGGTGTGATATGGGGGGCGTCCCACTCTGGATGATGATTGGATCTCCATGTTGAATTCTGTTTCATCCACCATGTTGAGCAATGATCTGCTCCCGTCATCAGGACACTTGGTGATCTAAATGGCTCCAGCTGTGGTGCGGCACTCGTCCGGCTGAAGGACAAGCTGATGTCAGTTAACCATCCATCTTGCTCCTTCCCCGTCTCCCCTTCTGACCAATGAGGCCGTGTCCAAAAATGACTTCCCTCTACAGAGCTCCAGTTCCAGGCGGGCTCTCTTCCTGGCTGTGCCATCAATCAGCACTGGAACCGGCATCTACGTGGGTGTTGCCGTGGCACTTGTAGCCTACTTGTCCAAAAACCATCACTGGAAGCCTCATCATCAGGGCAGGTATATGACCCATCAGCCACAGGGACTTAGGTGTTTGTGTTTGGCAGGTAGGCGTGTCCTTCTCAGGAGCACTCACTGTTGACAGATGACTCTGGACCTGCTCATCCAATCAGATTGCAGGTTTTCTGAGGATGGTTTGCTGTTTTCATGTTCTACTATAAATATTTCTCCAAGTATTCATATTGATATTTATATTGATATTAAGGTTCAGTCCACAACTGAGCCGTCAGGCTCAGAACTCCTGTAGAGCCACGCTGGCACCAATGAGGATCGGTCATTTAGGATCCTGATGAGACCAGCATCCTGGGCAGAGTTGGAAGGGGGTCCAGATATAGCCTTGTCAGCTCTAAGCCTGTGAGATGGAGAAACTGGGGGTCAAGCGGAGTCCTGGACTCTTCCACTTGCTCATCATGGGGGGTTAGCACCCACAACTCCTTCTCAGCCAATCAAACACCAAGAAAAAAACAATGTCTTGTAAAAATGGCACTGTTACCCCAAAATGGGAGCAGGCAAATCTTACAACTGAGGAAAAAGAGGTGGAGTCTGTCTGATTCAGTCATCCTGACCATACCCCACCCCCAGCATCGCCCCCCAGCTGGAGCCTCGTAGGCTACAGTCTGAGCGCCATCACAGTTAGTCCTCAGGATTTCCCCCAGGCCTTCAGCTCATGACCTGGGTCAACCCGTAGAGCAGACCGGGCCGGCACAGACTGGGAAAGGGATGGATGGAGCCCCTTTGTCCTTTTGCCAAGGACAATTTATATACATTAATTTTTCACAAAAAACTCCTCAATACTGCGTTAAAGTACTCACAATTCCTTCACCGCTCTCACCCCCACAAGGTATGTTTAGCTTGAAGCTAACAACAGTTACTGTCCAGAAACGTCCGTTTACTAACTCTGTATGAACTGTATAATGCAGGTCTCCTTTATCCACAAAAATTGAAGTTAAAAACATGTATGACACCTGTGTTAACTCTTGTGACATCAGCGCAGGGTGGAGTCTATTTAGGGAACAGGTGTTTTTTAAAAACTGTGGGTTCTTGTGAGGTGCTGACACAGGCTGCGTCCGAATAGCCAAGTAGGTCTGATGGTAGGTCTCAGAGCAGGTCGGAGGCTGTCCCAAACCACAACTGGCGTGAGTAGCGACCTACTTCTCAACCTAAATTCCAGCCTAAACACGCCCACATTGTAGGTCGGTTCAGGTGCATCCTACGGAGCAACCTATGGCCCACAATGCACCGCGGACTTCTTCTTCGTCCCCTAAAAACTTGTGGACCCTCAAGCCAAGTTAGCGCCACCAACAGTCTCCCATTCTGATGAACACCAACATTTATAGTTGTTGTTGACTAAAGGTGCGTTAATATGCTTAATAATAGAGGATGAGTGAAAGGAGCTCAGAGTGGAGTGCAGTACCACAGTCAGGCCAGCAGGTGGGGCTTTCGTTGGTGCTGTCTACCTAATTGCGGTATCTGTGCTCTGCCAGCAGAGGTCGTGCTTCACCACCAATGTACTAGGGCGTCTGAATGGTGCCGCCATGTTTAGGTCGTAGCAGGAGGACGTAGGTTGGTACTTGGCAATTCGGCACTGACAGGAAGTCCTGCACTGACAGGAAGTGATGTCAGAGAGGCAGCAAGAGTAAAGCTGCTGGTTGAGATCTTATCAGGAAACAGAGACTATGAGTCTGAGGACGCTGCTGTTCATCTTACTGCTTGCACTTCTGGGTAAGAAATCTTTGCTGAGTTTCTGAAGTGTGCTTGCATGTGTGTGCGTGTGTGTGTGTGTGTGTGTGTGAGTGTGTGAGTGTGTGTGTGTGTGTGTGTGTGTGTGTGAGTGTGTGTGTGTGAGTGTGTGAGTGTGTGAGTGTGTGTGTGTGAGTGTGTGAGTGTGTGAGTGTGTGTGTGTGTGTGTGTGTGTGTGAGTGTGTGAGTGTGTGTGTGTGTGTGTGTGTGTTGCTTGTCTTCCCTCCTGTATCTTCTCAAAGTCTCCCTTCATTCTCAATGTTACATTCTGTATTTCAACATAAGAATCAGACAAATATGAAGCGTGTTGGTTTAAACTACCTTCAGAAGAGATTTACAAGTTCACCAGGTGCAACTGAATGCAGCATGAAGTCGCTCAAGTCTGTCCTTGTTGAAATAGTCCATCTAGTTATGACGCGGAAATAGTAATAGATTACATTGCAGTCACAGATTACAGCTGGAGTAATAGATCATTGCAAATGTGAAGTCGTGTGACCTCATCTCTCAGGTGGATGTGACATGACCTGCAGGAGAGGAGTTGAGCAGCGTGGGGGGGTGTTACTCTAAAAATAGGACGTGGTTGGAGGCAGAGTGTAGCAGCTGATTTTGGTTCTCAAGTTCTCAAGTTGAAGGACTGTTCACATCTGCTTCCCCAGAGTTCCAGCTGGTAGGCAGCCATCATGGCCACCACATGCCTGGATCTCCATACAACGTCAGCTTGAATGACCACGGCCTCCAGCGGGTCATCCTCACCGCCACCAACACCTTCAATAACCAGTCCAATGATGCCTTCCTCTTTAAACCTGCCGCCATCCACAGAGCAGAGAGGCAGGTGTGTCCAATTTAACATTATCCTGGGGTTAAAGGTCAGGAAGGAGGTTAAACCCTCTTGTTGAACTGCCCAGTTTAGCATCATGTCTCAAAGTAAAGGAAGCTGCAAGCAAAGGTAAGAGAAGGTTTCGAATCTTGGCAACTTCATGTTTAGCTCAGCACAAAGTCCTGAAGAAAAGGGAGCTGCTAGCCTAGCTTAGCATTAAGTCTTGAATGAAGGGCGCTGCTAGCCTAGCTTAGCATTAAGTCTTGAATGAAGGGCGCTGCTAGCCTAGCATAATCAGTGGGAAACTGAAGTCATACGTGTTTGTTTCAGATTGTCAAAGGGATTCGTTACATCATAGATTTGGAGATTTCCAGGACTGTCTGCCATAAACGAGACGACAACAACACGCTCTCCCAGTGTGACTTCCAGCCAGCAGGACACCTGCATCAGGTGGGTCTGAATGGTTGTAGGCTGAATTGCATTTCGCATGAAAGCTGGACGTGCTAGTGGGAGACATGATGCTACAATATTGACAGTGAATCTTCTCTCCAGCTTTATGATGTCATCGTCTAGCTCACTGGTCACATGATACAGAAGAAACTCAATCATCTGCTGTGTTTTCAGACGCTCCAGTGTCACACGGAGGCCTGGCTGCTTCCCTGGCAACATAACATGAAGACACTCTTTGTTGTCTGCAAACCCTGAAACTTGAGCCCTGGCCTCTCAGGATGCACATGGCGCCACCCAACTGTATTTGCAATAACTTAAAAAAAAAGTTGATTCCAGCTCCTACATTCCACTACTGCATTGATTTATTGAAACTGTCGATGTGCGTGTGAAGTCTCTTCACCTTCCTTCACTCCTTTCCACTTTAATCGATTCAGATGAGAAGTGTAGAGCCTGAGCTTGAAGGTTCTTCCAGAGCCGGTTTTCACATCCACACCATTCAAAACCTGGTCCTGGACTGTTCTTGCTGTCAGTGAGCGCTCAATATGAGCATCATCTAATTTCACCCCTGAACATGCATGAAATTCACTGTAATTTGGCACACTTGTCCAGTCTGGCTAAACATTCACTAATCAAACAAACAAAAAAAAACACCACAAAAGTCTATAGCGCCACCTAGGGAGCCACACAACTAAAAGATCATTTTAAGATAATTTGCAGCGCTTTAACTCCTCCCAGGAATGTCCCACAAACATGGGACCAACACCGTTGGACTTGTCTCATGAAGACCAACAATTCCTACACTCTGACCCCTCACCTGTCTACAACAGAATGTCCACAAATTGGACAAACCTGTCAAAATGAGCACTTTTTTACTCCCCCAACAAAATCTATCTCCTCCTAGGGCATTCATGCTATCACTTCCAAAACTTCAGACCTGGCTCTCCAAACTCTGCTGATTAAAAGTTATTAAAAGTTTTAATCTGAATTACTGGGTTTCCATTTTACAAGCCGTCAAAGGGGGGGAGACACGTTTCAGCTTCCAATGGAAGCCTATGGGGAGACGGTGTCCTCTCAGGTTCATACTGTCAAACAAATGCTTCTCACGTCTACACCATCCATCCCACAGCTCTACCAACCACACCACTGCATTCCTGACAAAAACCCCTCCAAGAACATGGTGTTCTGTGTCCCTCTGGACCAGCGTATGCCGACTTCTTCCTCTTGTCCCACTCCAGTCCTGGTGCTCCTCCTCTCTCTCCACTCTAGCACAGATCAAAGACAGAGCAGTGGGGGAGGGGTTCTTAAAGGGCCAGCTCTCAGCTCTGCTCTCACTCTAGCACAGATCAAAGACAGAGCAGTGGGGAGGGGTTCTTAAAGGGCCAGCTCTCAGCTCTGCTCTCACTCTAGCACAGATCAAAGACAGAGCAGTGGGGGAGGGGTTCTTAAAGGGCCAGCTCTCAGCTCTGCTCTCACTCTAGCACAGATCAGAGACAGAGCAGTGGGGGAGGGGTTCTTAAAGGGCCAGCTCTCAGCTCTGCTCTCTCTCTAGCACAGATCAGAGACAGAGCAGTGGGGAGGGGTTCTTAAAGGGCCAGCTCTCAGCTCTGCTCTCACTCTAGCACAGATCAGAGACAGAGCAGTGGGGGAGGGGTTCTTAAAGGGCCAGCTCTCAGCTCTGCTCTCACTCTAGCACAGATCAAAGACAGAGCAGTGGGGAGGGGTTCTTAAAGGGCCAGCTCTCAGCTCTGCTCTCACTCTAGCACAGATCAAAGACAGAGCAGTGGGGAGGGGTTCTTAAAGGGCCAGCTCTCAGCTCTGCTCTCACTCTAGCACAGATCAGAGACAGAGCAGTGGGGGAGGGGTTCTTAAAGGGCCAGCTCTCAGCTCTGCTCTCACTCTAGCACAGATCAGAGACAGAGCAGTGGGGGAGGGGTTCTTAAAGGGCCAGCTCTCAGCTCTGCTCTCACTCTAGCACAGATCAAAGACAGAGCAGTGGGGAGGGGTTCTTAAAGGGCCAGCTCTCAGCTCTGCTCTCACTCTAGCACAGATCAGAGACAGAGCAGTGGGGAGGGGTTCTTAAAGGGCCAGCTCTCAGCTCTGCTCTCCACTCTAGCACAGATCAGAGACAGAGCAGTGGGGAGGGGTTCTTAAAGGGCCAGCTCTCAGCTCTGCTCTCACTCTCTGATCAGACTCAGGCTTCTAACTCCTCAACTACAAGGCCTCCACACTGGACCAGGACACCCTTGGATTCAGGCCAGGGGCTCAGGCCCTCACAATGCTGCTTGCAGCTTGAATTCTTGCTGATTTCTTTGGAGACGAATCGCTGCGTCTCTAAGTCATTGGTGTGATGTCTCCTTCTGTCCTTAACAGTTACTTGACAGATACTCAGCAGCTGATGTCTGTAAACATCCACTAGCCTCGCCACTGACTCTTCTGATGAGTTGAGGGTGGAAGATCCCGCCAGCTGGTCGCCATGTTTGATGATTGTTTAAATGTGAAGTTGGTGGAAGTCATCTCTGAGCTTGAAGCAGCAGCCAGACGTTGCATGTTAAACGTGTTAACACCACCAGTTTGATGTCAACAAACACTCCTAAAACCTCCACAATCTGATGTTGAGCAAAAAAATACCAGTAGTTATCGAAACGTAGGGAACACAAATCAACATGATTTCATGTAATCAATGAATAATCAGGTGCTCTTCTGACCACGAGAGCTGGCGAGCTCATAAAAGTGGCAGCTCTTTTTCTCCAAAACATTTTATTGAACAAAATCAAGTTCCATCCAAGTTGTTTAAAACAAGAAATTGCGTTATTTTCAGTTTCTTTCAGACAGCACAGAAACAGTTGCCACATGTAGACGCCAACTTGTTTGAATAAAGCTGGATTCAAAGTCTGATGACCCGTCCAGGGAGAACCCTGCCTCCCACCCAAAGGCTGCTGGGATAGGCTCCACCCCCCGCCACCCTTAACAGGATAAGCAGTAGAAGTGAATCCACCATCCGCTGGCCCTGAACCAAGACGGCATCCCATAAATCAGAGAATGGTGACTAGAAACACTTTGCTTAAATTTGTATGCATGAAAGAAAAAACATGAAACTCTGAACGACGACTCGCTAGCTCGTCCTTGTCCAGCAGAGGCCAGCACAGGGCGGAGACGCCGGCCACATCAGTGAAGGAAACTGTCCAATCACAAGTTGGGGAGGAGCCTGTTACTATCATCAACATCCAGTTATGAAACCAAAAAGTTGAATACATTTTGAGACGTTTTTTATTCATAGCGCAGTAAACCAATGTGAAAAGAAGAAAGCTTTCAGCGCAGTTGTGTTGGTCTGGAGTCTTCGTACTGGTCATCAAAAACAGGTGTTTTGATCTCCTGTAGGTGGCGTCTGTCAACCAATCAAAACGTCCTCCTGGACCAGACTGCCATCCCGCTCACATTTATGCCACCTGTGTTAAAGTGGAAGGACGAGCCGCCATGTCAGACCTCCGCTCACATGCAGAGACACATCTATCAGCTTAGACCTTCCGCAGGTCCAGTTTGGCGATGTACGGCGAGCGGAAGGAGCCTAGATAAAGACTCCCATCATGCTCGTGGACCTCACTGACGTACGCCGCCACCAACCCGCCTGGGTCATGGAAACTCCGTGAGCAGACACCGCCATCATGGAGCTCCGCCACCAGACTGTAACGAGGGATGAACTTCATCAGGACATCCTGGCTGAAGATCTGGAAGAAGGAGGAAGGAAAACAAACAGCAGATCACTGGTTAAACAGGTGACCTCATCAGTGACCTCATCAGCATGTTGCATCATGGTTGTTCCTTCTCAGCAGACGCCATCATCATTTTATATCTGTTGGTGAGTGAACTGCTGCCACACCAACATCTTTAGTTTGAGTTCCTGAGATTTGACGACCTCTCAGTCAGGGCCGTCCTCCTGATTGGTCACCATTGATCACCAGCCATGACATCATCCGCTGATGCCTGTCATCACATCGAATGGTAAATTGACTCATTTTCATTTAGTGGATTTCTACCTAAGTGACTTCTAACACACACACACACACACACACACACACACACACACACACACGATGGAGTGACACCTGTGTTTACCTTGAAGATGAGTTTCTTGATCCAGGGTCTCTGGGACAGGAAGTCTAGCATAGAGAAACCCGGGTTGGGACGCACAGCTGACATGGCCACCCAGTAACCGCCGGTGGAGCTGGGACGCACGTTGTCAGGGAAACCAGGAAGGTTGTCGATAAATGTGTCCATCCCCCCTTTATTGAGACCAGCGACGTGGACTCTATAGCAGAGAGGAAGGAAGGAAGGAAGGAAGGAAGGAGGAGGAAGGAGGAAGGAAGCTGAAATTATTATGAGAATTAGTAAAATGAGAAGATCGGTCCATTAGTGACAGCTTATTTCCATGGCAACGAGTTGTTGAAGTAGGAAATCAAAAACATTGTTGCTAACTTCTAGTGCTTCATTTTCCTCTGAAATACAGTTTAGATCTTTTTAACATTCATGAGTTTATTTTTCTTACCCTGGAATCTGTGTGCTTTTATTTTGAAATCTGATTTCCCTGTCATGTCTAAGAGCAAAAACGGTAAAAGCCAGGAGAAAAGTCATCACACTGTCCTGGCTGCTGTGGTCATGTGTCCTCAGGTCTGGCAGTGGACAGACGGAGACGCTATAATACGAGCAACCTAACAGTTTCATCAACAGTCGCATCATTATATGTCGGCACTGCAACGCCACTTCATCGCGTTCCTGTCGTGTCTCTAATTTCATGTTTCTTCACTGTCGTGGTGAGGTTTGTGACTGTAGCGTGTTTGGCGGCGTACCTGCGTATTCGCGCCATGGTGGTCTCGGCCACCAGCACCGACTCCTCGTCCGGCAGCAGCTGGATGCCGTTGGGGAATCGCAGGTTCTCCATGACGACGGTCAGCTCTCGGCTCTCAGTGTCGTACTCCAGTACTCTGACAGGAAACAGCTGGGTTTTACTCTTCAAACTACAGCTGTAAAAACTGACAAACAAGTCGCTTCAAATATTCTTCTGCATAAAAACCAAGTTTTTTTTAATTCTCTTTTTATTAAGATTTCACAGAAGTCTGTGCATTCCCAGAAATGTCCTAATTTCTCTCATCTCACCTTCTGTCCCACAATTATGGCACAACATAAAAAGCGGTGCAGAGGCCATTAAGGACCCAAAAATGAAGGAAGGAAACAGAAAACCAAATTGAAGTGGCGAGTGTGACTTCGAAACATAATAGGGTCTTCGCCAGGGACTGGCTCAGGCCCTAATGAAAGCTTCCTGTCACTCCAACGTCCTCACAGGCCAGAGATCCATGAAGGAGAGGAATGAACGGGGCAGCGCCGCCACTTCCACCCAAGCTTCCCTTCTAGGCGCCTCTGTGTGCAGACATTTCCTGGTGGTGGTTTTTACTCGCCACTGACATCGCTCGAAGTTTATATTTGTCCCCTGAATTTGTTATTTCTTGGTTCCCTTTCCCAAGTACATTTTCTTAAAAGTAAATGGAAGTTCCACTTTCCTGCCAATGAAGTGCAACAGAGGGGCTTGGTTACTGGAGGGGTGGAGCCTTGGTTCACAGGCTCCACCCCTCCTTTCTCCCACTTTTCTTTGATGGATGTCGTATTGGAATCGAATGCATTTAAATACCAATTAATAATTAATAATTCAAACAGCAGACCTTCGTTTATCTCTCAGTCCACAAGAGCACGCAGTAAACCAGTACAACAAAGACAGACCAGTACAACAAAGACAGACCAGTACAACAAAGACAGACCAGTACCAGTACAACAAAGACAGACCAGTACCAGTACAACAAAGACAAAGCAGTACCAGTACAACAAAGACAGGCCAGTACCAGTACAACAAAGACAGGCCAGTACCAGTACAACAAAGACAGACCAGTACCAGTACAACAAAGACAAAGCAGTACCAGTACAACAAAGAGAGACCAGTACAACAAAGACAGACCAGTACCAGTACAACAAAGACAAAGCAGTACCAGTACAACAGAGACAAAGCAGTACCAGTACAACAAAGACAAAGCAGTACCAGTACAACAAAGACAAAGCAGTACCAGTACAACAAAGACAAAGCAGTACCAGTACAACAAAGGCAAAGCAGGTGAGAACCTAGCAGGTAGACTTTAGGTTTCAAATTTAGAACCTGATGTATTCATACATTTCAATATGAATTTGCATATTTGAATATTCCTTTATGATGCAAATACATTTTAAAAATATGGAATATTCTTTGACAGCCCTGGTTCACATTGATTGAGGAGTTTAAGCAGCCAGGTGGGGGCGCTATACTCAAACACCCCTCACACCATCAGAAGGACAGTACAAAGTTCTGGACCAGAAAAACATCAACAAGGAACCGTTCATGCCCTCTGCACCAACCGCCGAGTACAACTGAACACAGACTGTTCTGACCAGTTCTCCTGACATGCCTGACACACTAGAACCAAGTGTACCACTGGTCTGGAACCTCTGAGAATTGAGCGTACTAAGGAACCCTGTCGCGTGTCACTGTTACCCGTCATCAACTCGTGGATCACTAACTGACTTTAAAAACAAACCCAAACGCCCTGAGAGCGTGCAGCTCCTCCATCGAGGGCGTAGCACCTTCATCATAAACTTTAACTAAGACCTGCAAAACTTTGCCGACCACAGGAAGTGACATAGGCAGGAGAACAAACACAGGAAGTGATGTAGACCATTGCTGTGGTGACTGACACAGACATGTTCAGTAAAATCAGCTTGGAATCAAACAGAGAGTAGAACACTGTGACGTGGTACCGTCCGTCAGCTGTTGCCTCCATGATGAGGTGCAGGTAGTCTCGGCGCTGCCACCTGCTGCTGGAGTCAGTGAAATACACCTTTTTGCCATCCTGCGTCACCGCCAGGTCATTGATGAATGAAAGCTTCCTGCCGCCGACCACCTGACCACCCGACACCAGTCGGGTGGACTCACCTGCATGCACACCATCAGGCAAGAATCAAAATATAGCAGGTCATTTCAATGGGGGTGGGGCGGGGGGTATACATGCAGCATGGCATCATGGGACTTGTCTTCATTATTACAATTAATGTACTTTTTCACTGACAGTTGGATGTTTTAATATCACAGCCAACTGTCAATGGCAGCCCGAAGAGACATGTGCTAACGCTACCAAGCTAGCTTACCACTGAGTGAGTCCAGGCAGCTGCGCTCCAGTCTCCAGCACTGTTACTGGGACAAGTGAGCGCTGTTGCTTTCACGCAAAACTACGCATTTGCCTGGTGGCTGAGGAGAGACGGACGCCACCAAACACAAGATGAAATGACACACAACTTTTTCTGACCATGAACCTGAGTGACTCACCTGTGGTGGGGTTGACCTCAAACACACCCAGGTAGGCATCTGCTACAAACAGAGTCCCGTTGGGTCCGACCCTGATGCCCAGTGGCCTCCCACAGCTGGACTCCTCCTCGCGAGACCCTGCCAGATGCAGACAGGATGTGTGCAACAACACTGAACATTGCAGTGACAGGTTTGGGACACGATTTACAATCACATGACAGGAAACAAGTTCAGTCTAGAAAATGTAGCATCCCATCTGAGCCTGATGGTACAACCAGGAAGTAGACTCCCCCTTCTGCTCCACCACAACGTTCTTCAGCTTGATGTAAATTGTATAGTGACCCTAACATACTGCCCTGGGACCTGAGCACCCGACCTTCGACCTAAGCCCCCGACCTTTGACCTGAGCACCCGACCTTCAACCTGAGCAAACAACCTTCGACCTACGCACCCGACCTACGACCTGAGCCCCCAACCTTCGACCTGAGCACCCGACCTTCGACCTGAGCACCCGACCTACGACCTGAGCACCAGACCTTCAACCTAAGCACCCGACCTTCGACCTGAGCAAACGACCTTCGACCTGAGCACCAGACCTTCGACCTGAGCACCAGACCTTCGACCTGAGCCCCCGACCTTCGACCTGAGCCCCCGACCTACGACCTGAGCACCAGACCTTCGACCTGAGCACCAGACCTTCGACCTGAGCACCAGACCTTCGACCTGAGCACCAGACCTTCGACCTGAGCACCAGACCTTCGACCTGAGCACCAGACCTACGACCTGAGCACCAGACCTACGACCTGAGCACCAGACCTTCGACCTGAGCACCAGACCTACGACCTGAGCCCCTGACATACGAACTGAGCCCCCGACCTACGACCTGAGCACCAGACCCACGACCTGAGCACCCGACCTACGACCTGAGCACCAGACTTACGACCTGAGCCTCCGACCCACGACCTGAGCACCAGACCTACGACCTGAGCCTCCGACCCACGACCTGAGCACCAGACCTACGACCTGAGCACCCGACCTACGACCTGAGCACCAGACTTACGACCTGAGCCTCCGACCCACGACCTGAGCACCCGACCTACGACCTGAGCCTCCGACCTACGACCTGAGCACCCGACCTACGACCTGAGCACCAGACTTACGACCTGAGCCTCCGACCTATGACCTGAGCCTCCGACCTACGACCTGAGAACCAGACCTACGACCTGAGCACCCGACCTACGACCTGAGCACCCGACCTACGACCTGAGCCCCCGACCTACGACCTGAGCCCCAAACCTACGACCTCAGCACCCAACCTACGACCTGAGCACCAGACCCACGAACTGAGCCCCCGACCTACGACCTGAGCACCAGACCCACGACCTGAGCACCCGACCTACGACCTGAGCCTCCGACCCACGACCTGAGCACCCGACCTACGACCTGAGCACCCGACCTATGACCTGAGCACCAGACTTACGACCTGAGCCTCCGACCTACGACCTGAGCACCCGACCTACGACCTGAGCAGCAGACCTACGACCTGAGCCCCCGACCTACGACCTGAGCACCCGACCTACGACCTGAGCGCCTGACATACGACCTGAGCACCCGACCTACGCAGTGGCCTATTGGATTTGTAACCATTTTAAGCTTTGAAAACAGTTTGATTTGATACTGATGTCAGAGCGGCGGCTGATCCTTGAAGATGTTAAAAGTGGTTGAAAGGCGTCTTCAGGAGATTCCTTACATGTCTGCACGTCAAAGTTCAAACCAACATCAGGAGAACGTCCTGTCACGTGTGTGTGAACGCCAGTACAGGAGGATTCGCTGTTGCCACTGATCAGAGTGAACATCATGTCCTCACCGTGTCTCAACACGTTCAGTTGCTTCACTCGGCCGTTGACAAACGTCTGAAGCCTTAAAAGCACGATGAAGCAAGCAGGATGCAACCAGCAGGTCGAGGGTCACAACTTTGGCAAGTTTCAGATGCTACAGCTGACGTTAGTGACGTTGCACTCCACTGAGTGTTTTTCTCACCGCAGGGAAGCGATCCGAGCCTCGCTACCGTGTGGATCCTCCGGCCAATCAGCTTCACGATCTTCCCATCAGCTGTTCCAGAGAACAAAACATCTGCGTGCAGGAAAACAACAATAGAACATCAACATTTCATCAGTTTAAAGAAGAGACGTGAGCACATCAGTTGGACGCTGACCCCCAATGTTAGCGATGGACTCAGGCCCAATGATCCGGTCTTCAAAGAGTCTCTGAGCGTCTCGCAGCTTCAGGTTGGGCTCCCAGCAGCCCGCCATCACAGGAGGCTCCTTCAGGCTGCAGGCCCCGGCCAGCAGCAGGGGGCAGCACAGACACTGTTAGCACTTGACATGACATCCAGACTGGAAACAATACACTGGAAAAATCCATCTTTTACAAAGGAACATGAAGAAGAAGGAATTGTGACATCATGACGATTTGGTCAATTTGACTTGCTGACTCAAACCCAAAATCAAACTAAACACAGGAAGTGGGGAGTGCGTAGAGGCGGAGTCACCTGAGGACATCAGGCTGAATGGGGGACTCCAAGATGAGGATGATGACCAGGAGAGGAAGAAGCAGGAAGCCGCCCAGAGACACTAGAGTCACCTGAAATACCCTCCCGCTGTAGGTGCTGGGACAGGAAATGACATCACAATGGAAAAAGTCCAACTAACCTTTAAATAAGAAGTCATTATAGGAATTCCTCAAGGTTCTGCTCAAAATTCTCTTCTCTGATACGAACTAATATTAGCTAAACACGTCACGTCTTTGTGACGTCATAGTCTGCTGACTGCCCTAATGCCTGAACCCACAGTCAAAGGCTCCATCAGCAAAGGTTAGCCTGCAATTACAGTTTAAGTGAATTCCTAAATGATATGAGCTCCGACACAACTTGAAACTTTAGTCGATATAGTGACAGCGGGGCGGCTGCTCGAACCCCGCCGCCGGTAGGTGCCAGCGGCCGGACTCGGACTCCAGCACTCCGCTTCGCGCCTCATCATCTCTTCAACGTTATTTTCGGTTCCTCGGCTAGCAGCGGCTAGCTGGTGCTAACAATGGCTCGTAGTACATAGCAGCTAACGGTAAATATCGATCGAGATGCGATCTAATCATTAACAGGCAGCAGCGTCAGGGTTTGGGTTCATCGCTCCAACCTGGAGGCGGGTCCGTCAGATCCACGGAACTCAACGGTGCTGGTTCGGTTTCTTACCCTGAGCCCTTGTGAAGGTTCTCCGGCAGCTCGTCGGTGATCACCTGCGCGCGCTGGTGCCGCCGGAACCGGAGCCCTGCAGCCTCATTCATGATGGCTTTGGATCAGCGGCGGGGCCACCGACATTCCTCCCGGTGCTGACAACCGGGGTGCTCAACTTCCGGTCAGGACTTCAAAATAAAAACCGCCTGACAAGTGAATCCTGTTTTTGTTTTTTTCAATTTGAAGACGCTGCGGCTGAAGGGCTCGTGCCCGACAGGAAGTTCCCAGGCTGCAGGTGACGTAATGCGCCGTGCGCGTGCACGCAGCGGCTGCTGCGCCGTGCGCGTGCACGCAGCGGCTGCTGCGCCAAGCCTTCCTTTCACGTCAGACAGGTGAAGGGGTGTGATTCAGGTGAGCCTGGCGGCGTCGCGGCAGAAGAGCTGCGTACTTGGGGGCAGCTTCTCTGACGTCACAGCCCTGACGCCTGGTGCACCGACAGAGCGCTCAGGTAGCTGCGTCAGGAGAAGCTGCATCGGAATCCTGACCAACTAAACAGAAATCATGTCTCACGTGACTACAGCGTTGAGGAGGCGATGTTTATCTCATCGACCCCTCATGACGTTTAAGAGGTCGCTTTTCAAGTATCAGTGACATTCATCCGTCGAAGCACTTACGAGGTTTCACTGGGACAACAACTGCGAGGGGGGGGGTTCAAGTGACACTGGAACGGTGGAACAGGTTTGTTGTGATTGTGTTCCTGAACTCCGGTTCTCCTTACAGAGCCGCTACGTCCTCCTGCTACGACCTAAACACGGCGGCACCATTCAGACGCCCTAGTACATTGGTGGTGAAGCACGACCTCTGCTGGCAGAGTACAGATACTGCAATTAGGTAGACAGCACCAACGAAAGCCCCACCTGCTGGCCTGGCTGTGGTACTGCACTCCACTCTGAGCGGACCATCACTCATTCTCTATTATTAAGCACATTAACACACCTTTAGTCATCAACAACTATAAATGTTGGTGTTCATCAGAATGGGAGACTGTTGGTGGCGCTAACTTGGCTTGCGGGTCCACAAGTTTTTAGGGGACGAAGAAGACGTCCGCGGTGCATTGTGGGCCATAGGTTGCTCCGTAGGATGCACCTGAACCGACCTACAATGTGGGCGTGTTTAGGCTGGAATTTAGGTTGAGAAGTAGGTCGCTACTCGCGCCAGTTGTGGTTTGGGACAGCCTCCGACCTGCTCTGAGACCTACCATCAGACCTACTTGGCTATTCGGACGCAGCATTTTTCTTCCACGGTTTGGGTCTCCACTCCTCACGTGGCTGTTTGTGACGAGGACGTGTTTCACGTCCGTCTGAACCGTTTCGTCGTGAGCTGCTGCGACAACCATTAGTTTCCCTCCAAACGGGATGAACTGATGTGTAACTGAACTCCACATTCACGAGAGAGGAGCAGCAGGCGGCGACCCCTGCTGGCTGGAGGTCGACAAAACCACCAGGGGACAGTGAAGCGTCAATGTTTCAACAAGTCATTGTTTTAATCAAGTTAGCATTTTGTTATGTATTTAAATGACAAAAAAGAATTTTGTTAAATGACATAATATTGAACATTCATCATTTTGCGCTTAAAGGTACAAGAGGCAACAGTTTGAAGAAAACAATGTTTAACAATATAATACACCTACAGAACTTGAGACAGGTGCAGAACTAACATCTAAATTTACCTGAAAAAATGTTCAAAATGTAGCCAGCAGCGTGTGCAGGCTGGTATCACGTGTACCTGGTGTACCTGGTGTACCTGGTGTACCAGGTGTACCTGGTGTACCAGGTGTACCTGGTGTACCAGGTTTACTCGGTGTACCAGGTTTACTAGGTGCACCATGTTTACCTGGTGTACCAGGTGTACTAGGTGTACCAGGTTTACTCGGTGTACCAGGTTTACTAGGTGTACCTGGTGTACCAGGTTTACTAGGTGTTCCTGGTGTACCAGGTTTACTAGGTGAACCATGTTTACCTGGTGTACCAGGTTTACTAGGTGTACCAGGTTTACTAGGTGAACCATGTTTACCTGGTGTACCAGGTTTACTAGGTGTACTAGGTGAACCATGTTTACCTGGTGTACCAGGTTTACTAGGTGTACCTGGTTTACTAGGTGAACCATGTTTACCTGGTGTACCAGGTTTACTAGGTGTACCAAGTTTACTAGGTGAACCATGTTTACTAAGTGTACCAGGTTCACTAGGTGTACCTGGTGTACCAGGTTTACTAGGTGTACCAGGTTTACTAGGTGTACCTGGTGTACCAGGTTTACTAGGTGCACCAGGTTTACTAGGTGTACCTGGTGTAACAGGTTTACTCGGTGTACCAGGTTTACTAGGTGAACCATGTTTACCTGGTGTACCAGGTTTACTAGGTGTACCAGGTTTACCTGGTGTACCAGGTTTACTAGGTGTACCAGGTTTACTAGGTGAACCATGTTTACCTGGTGTACCAGGTTTACTAGGTGTACCAGGTTTACTAGGTGTACCTGGTGTAACAGGTTTACTCGGTGTACCAGGTTTACTAGGTGAACCATGTTTACCTGGTGTACCAAGTTTACTAGGTGTACCAGGTTTACTAGGTGAACCATGTTTACCTGGTGTACCAGGTTTACTAGGTGTACCAGGTTTACTAGGTGTACCTGGTGTAACAGGTTTACTCGGTGTACCAGGTTTACTAGGTGAACCATGTTTACCTGGTGTACCAGGTTTACTAGGTGTACCAGGTTTACTAGGTGTACCTGGTGTAACAGGTTTACTAGGTGTACCAGGTTTACTAGGTGTACCAGGTTTACTAGGTGTACCTGGTGTACCAGGTTTACTAGGTGTACCTGGTGTAACAGGTTTACTAGGTGTACCAGGTTTACTAGGTGTACCAGGTTTACTAGGTGTACCTGGTGTAACAGGTTTACTAGGTGTACCAGGCTTGTCACCAACCAGGAGCTGCAGGTGCTGATTATCAGAGAAACGCGAGGCTTCATTCCTTTGGCGTGTCAAATGCTGTAAGACCAACAAAGCAGCGAGATGAGCTTCGGTAGTGGTTCAGCAGGTCTAGGCTGGTCTGGGCTGGAGGACGAGAAGGGCCATACCAGCCAGGAGGGTGCGTGTTGAGCGCTGCACCTTTAAGACTCAATATTTGCTTGTGAAAAGGGCAGTCTAGCGGCATCATCTGCGCTAACTAGTTCCCCACAAACTCTCTTCCTTCACCTGCGCTCCACCTGACTCTGCCCAAACTTTGGGCCAATCAGAACCGGGCCGGATGCGCTATGATGTCTCTTCCACAAAAGTAGTCAGAAGACGGTCGGGCGTCGGATGCTCTCTTGGACTACGGACATTTTCCAAGCTGGGCAGGAAGTTTGTTATCACGTTTACTGAGAGTTTGTGTGTTCATGTTTCTACTTGATATGTGGCCTCATATTAGCAGCTAATAGTTTGCCGTTACTAGCTGAAATTACTGTGTCGCTGTTGAGACAGACCTTTAGCCTGTATTGGTCCCGTTACTGATCGACATTGCTGCTTGTGGGTTAATTAAAGCTGCAAGCAGTGTTGTTCGGGAGCCTCCGTGCGCCCGTGACCGGGTGCCAAACACCGGCCCGAATCCAACGGTGTAATTGGCAAAAATTGGCGTTGTAGTTGAGGAGTTAGAAGCCTGAGTCTGATCAGAGAGTGAGAGCAGAGCTGAGAGCTGGCCCTTTAAGAACCCCTCCCAAAAATTGGACATTTGTGTCCAAATTGTGGACGTCCTGTTGGAGTGCGGTCAGGGGTGTCTTGTATGATTTGTTTGTCTTGATGAGACAAATAAAACGGTGTTGGTCCCATGTCAGTAGGACATTCCTACAGGCTGTGGCGTGGTTTTTTGTGTATCCCGAACAAACGCTATCTCCTCCTAGGGCGTTCATGGTATCGCTTCCAAACTTTCACACATGACTCTTGTAGGAATTTTTCAACAAGTCGTCATTAATCAATCAGAAGGACCCACAGAGTCTATACTGCGCTGTTCCAAATCCGGAGAGGACACCTTCCAGTTGGTTCAAAAGAATTTATTCAGATTAACAGGAAAGAATCCAGAGCTCTGGAGATGGTCTTCCCCTATGCTGGAGTCAGCATACGCAGATGCGTCGTCCCTGGCGTTGGGGCAGGAAGTCCAACGATCTCACTATCTTCTCCAGTTTTATGTGTTACAGGGAGGTGCTGATGGGATCGCTTCTGCGTGCAAGTGTGTATTTTTGATATTTGTGTCTGTTGCAGGATCTTCTGTCTGACCCCGTGCCAGTCCCTTCTGGTCCATCGTCCTGTTGTCTTATGATTGTAGTCGCTAATATGATGACGGCTGTAGCCTGTGAGGCCCAGAAATGACATCATGTCACGAACTGTTTGAGGCTTGGGATATCTCAGAATGGCGTTACGATGCTCTGCAGAAATGGAAGGGGTGTTACCGGCGACTAGTCTTCCCAAAAATGTTACCTGGGAGCGCGCACATTGTAATTTGGATTTTGACGCTTTAAAGCCTCCTAAGGCTAGGGAGTTCAAGCATGCCTGGGTGGCTTGTAGACACTCAGATTCAGTGGGTGCGGCAATGAGAAGATCGTCTACATACTGTAGTAACAGGCGTGATTACACGTGCATTAACAGCTCTCAAGTCATGAGCCATTCTCCAATCTCCGTTGGGTTTCCCTACAGGTAGAATAGGAGTGTTCCAGGTAGAGGTGGAAGCCTCCAGAACACCTTTTTGTTCAAGGTCCTTGATAATCTGAGTGATGGGCCCGACAGCTTAGGTGGATATTGTGATATCCAAACGGGCGGTCCGGGTGACACTTCAAATGTTACTGGTGTTTCAGGGTCACAGTGTCCTACATCTGTTCTACCTCCTGACCACACCGAAGGCCGTATGGTACTGAGGAGTTCTGTAGTCATGTCACTATCTGAATTTTCACGTCCATGTTGTCTCGTCAACTCACACTAAGGCAACACCGATGGGGTCACAGTGTGATGAGTGATGCGATAAGTCTCTAGGGAGGCTGAATACGTTAAGCCTTCCACCTGTGTCTGTTTCCAGTCGGTCCCTAAATGGGCCGCTTTGGTCATTGGTCCGAGATCCTTAGCATCCACTCTAACTCCCACCAACAGTGAGATATGTGGGACTGAGGTATCTGACATCTGGAACCATTCATCTTGTTCGGGGGTCAACACCACATGGGCTGTCACTCCTGTTTTATTTACATATATACAATCTGACTGCAGCATCCAGTGTGAACCAGTCACTTGACCAAACGCCTCTTCATATACCTCATTAGTCTGATATCGATCATAGAGGAGAGTACAATGATACGGATCAGTAGGAGGATCATAGGGGTGCATGGAGTTAATCCATGGGCGCCATTGATGGAAAAGAGTCATCAGACTTTGGGGACCAGGTTCATCTAGACACAGTTCCGCCCAGTAGATGGTAGCGTTCACATTCTCTTTAACTTCAGGTTGATGCATCAACCATTGTCCAGTCACTGAGGAGGTCAGCACCGAGTTGGTAGGTGTCATCTTTATTCCATCAGTGAAAGATATCTCCAGTCCCGTTTCACCACACAAAATAGAAGCATTGCATTTAGTCAACAAGTCTCTTCCAATCAGGGGAATAGGACAGGATGGAGAGTACACAAACCGATGCTGCAAAGTTTGTCCACTGACTGCCGTTCGGAGGGGGTGGGTAAATGGGATGGCAGTTGGCTGGCCGTTAAAACCCACTAGTTCCACTTTTCTGTCAGAGATAAGAGCTTCTGGGAGGCTATGATTTATAGTAGAATATTTTGCTCCTGTATCCACCAGCATGTCAACAGCTACTCCCTCTACTCTCACTCTTCTCCCTGTCCTCTCTACTTTCCCTGTTTCCACCTTCATTTCTCAATCTCTCTTCTTCTAGTCTCCTTCTAGCTTCTTCTAACTGCTCTCTCACCTCATTGTACTCTGACTGTCCCTGTCCACCAGAGGCCTCATCCTCTTCTTCCTCAAACTCCACCTGTACATCTCCCTTCACCGAGTTAACAGGCATCTGCAACACTGCCACAGGCGCTGGAGCTGCCGACAGACCTGAGTACGGAGGAGGTTTCTCCTGCGTCCCTTTCAGCGTCTGTATGTGACACCTGGTTCCGGCTGCCATGGCCATCAAATGCAACATTGCTCTCCACTCATCTTTCTTCTGACCTGCTTTAGCATGCTTCTTCCGACTCAATCTGCCGGGTTTCACTTTGTCATGATCCATCACTTCATCATACGCCGCCTTCTCATCCACACACAATCTGTCCCTAATACACTGGAGTCCACCGACTCCCCACCACTTCTGTCCTTTGCATTGTTTAGTGTATTCATCAAGGTTCTGTCTCAGTGTTTTCTTTCCCTTGTCATCACCACAATAGCCAGATATCGCCTGCGATATTAGGCCTTTCCACCACAACTCCCACTGTTCACAGTTAAGTTTATCATTGTTTGCCATGGTCTTTCACAATTAGGATCACACAACACAGTTCAAATGTGGCCACACACACTTATAGAGGTGTCAGTGGATCTTGTCCTCCTCAGTTGTCTCTCCTCATATGCTTCTACGCTATCCAAGGTAGTGCGATGAGGAAACATAGGTCTGAGAATGTTACTGACTCCTCACCAAGTGTCCAATCCCAAAATTCCCACAGACCCCAGAGACACACAGACTGGGTAAGTAATTTTAATCAGAGAGGTTGCAGTTTTCCCAACAAGCTTCTACCACTCGATTTTACTGAGGGGCGGATGTTACTCACTGCAACAGTCTCATTACTTATTCTTCCCACTTCGTCTGTTTTGGATGCCTCAGAAACCACCCACACAAATCCCCGTGCACGTTTTTTATTTTTTATTTTTTTCTTGACGTCTTTTACTTCTCTTATTCTTCTGTGACTTCTCCTTTACGAGTTATTAACTCAATGGACTCCGACCCTTAAGCCTGCCAAGCCCGTAGCGCCAATTTACCGCTGTCCAATTAATATTCGGGGGACTCTAATGCCCCGGGCCTTGCACCCACTAGCGCCGTTTGTCACTATATTGGACCCTCACTCCAATATTTCAAATCGGACCCTCTCTCCGATTAATTCAAAGTCGAACCCTCTCTTTGATCTTTGATCATTTCTTTTCTGTTAATCTTTGATGTGTCCAATTCACTATGAATGACGGTGGTCTTCACAATTCTCTTAATTTGGATTGTCCAATGGCAGTACTTTGATACAACAGGTGACTGCTTACCTTATTTTATCGGCGCCGTCAGAGAATTGAGAAGTCCGAAGTCACTCGGGATGGTCCTCAATCGACCGAGTTACCGATGTCTCTCCTCCAGATCACGTCAGGGTCACCAAGTTTCTGTAGGAAGGAATTTTTCAACAAGTCATCATTAATCAATCAGAAGGACCCACAGAGTCTATGTATTGCGCTGTTCCAAATCTGGAGAGGACACCTTCCAGTTGGTTCAAAAGATTTTATTCAGATTAACAGGAAAGAATCCAGAGCTCTGGAGATGGTCTTCCCCTATGCTGGAGTCAGCATACGCAGATGCGTCGTCTCTGGCGTTGGGGCAGGAAGTCCAACGATCTCACTCTCTCTCCAGTTTTATGTGTTACAGGGAGGTGCTGATGTGATCGCTTCTGTGTGCAAGTGTGTATTTTTGATATTCGTGTCTGTTGCAGGATCTTCTGTCTGACCCCATGCCAGTCCCTTCTGGTCCATCGTGGCCTTGTTCTTGCAGCTGTGAAGATTAAAACCTCTCTCCGATTTACAGCCATGCTCTTATCTTTCACGGCCTCATCCCACCATAGAAATTCTTGTGGACTCTGTTCTGACTTAATTAGCTTGAGGGAGTGATGCTAGCATGATCTACACTCCCGCTATTCCCTGTTGTGACCTTTTCACCTGTCCACTCTAAACAGTCTGGTCTGTGCTTCACTGCTGATAGGAAGTGTTCTTCTGTTGTCTTATATCTTGGAACGTCTATCTGTGTTGGCTCCAGTATTTATAAGTTCCTTCCTAGAGTCGCAATGGCACCAACTAATCCTGGTGCTTTGGAGATTTGTGGGACCCCTCTGTAAAACACCTTTTACTACTTCCAGATGTTCACGAGGTCAAATAAGGTGACTTGCAGCCAAGTCATCGATTCTGCCTGGGATGCATGAGCAGGAGATCCGGGTACCGCTACTAACACTAAAGAAGTACACTGATGAACTAAATACAGTGTTGGAACCTTTCCTACCTCTTTGGGAACTGCCACAGAAACACCTTTATTACAACTGCCTTGTGTGTCCTGCACTCTATTTTAAGTGAATGTATGTATAAATTTGTCTACACTCTCCAAACTCTGCTGATCAAAAGTTGTTAAAAGTTTTTATAAAGCGCCAACAATTTTGGTTTTTACAAGCCGTCAAAGTGGGGGAGACATGTTTCACCTTCCAATGGAAGTCTATGGGGAGACGGTGTCCTCTCAGGTTCATACTGTCAAACAAACGCTTCTCACGTCTACACCATCCATCCCACAGCTCTACCAACCACACCACTGCATTCCTGACAAAAACCCCTCCAAGAACATGGTGTTCTGTGTCCCTCTGGACCAGCGTATGCCGACTTCTTCCTCTTGTCCCACTCCAGTCCTGGTGCTCCTCCTCTCTCTCCACTCTAGCACAGATCAAAGACAGAGCAGTGGGGAGGGGTTCTTAAAGGGCCAGCTCTCAGCTCTGCTCTCACTCTAGCACAGATCAGAGACAGCAGTGGGGAGGGGTTCTTAAAGGGCCAGCTCTCAGCTCTGCTCTCACTCTAGCACAGATCAGAGACAGAGCAGTGGGGGAGGGGTTCTTAAAGGGCCAGCTCTCAGCTCTGCTCTCACTCTAGCACAGATCAAAGACAGAGCAGTGGGGAGGGGTTCTTAAAGGGCCAGCTCTCAGCTCTGCTCTCACTCTAGCACAGATCAAAGACAGAGCAGTGGGGAGGGGTTCTTAAAGGGCCAGCTCTCAGCTCTGCTCTCACTCTAGCACAGATCAAAGACAGAGCAGTGGGGGAGGGGTTCTTAAAGGGCCAGCTCTCAGCTCTGCTCTCTCTCTAGCACAGATCAAAGACAGAGCAGTGGGGAGGGGTTCTTAAAGGGCCAGCTCTCAGCTCTGCTCTCACTCTAGCACAGATCAAAGACAGAGCAGTGGGGGAGGGGTTCTTAAAGGGCCAGCTCTCAGCTCTGCTCTCCACTCTAGCACAGATCAGAGACAGAGCAGTGGGGGAGGGGTTCTTAAAGGGCCAGCTCTCAGCTCTGCTCTCTCTCTAGCACAGATCAGAGACAGAGCAGTGGGGGAGGGGTTCTTAAAGGGCCAGCTCTCAGCTCTGCTCTCACTCTAGCACAGATCAAAGACAGAGCAGTGGGGAGGGGTTCTTAAAGGGCCAGCTCTCAGCTCTGCTCTCACTCTAGCATAGATCAGAGACAGAGCAGTGGGGGAGGGGTTCTTAAAGGGCCAGCTCTCAGCTCTGCTCTCACTCTAGCACAGATCAGAGACAGAGCAGTGGGGAGGGGTTCTTAAAGGGCCAGCTCTCAGCTCTGCTCTCACTCTAGCACAGATCAAAGACAGAGCAGTGGGGGAGGGGTTCTTAAAGGGCCAGCTCTCAGCTCTGCTCTCTCTCTAGCACAGATCAGAGACAGAGCAGTGGGGGAGGGGTTCTTAAAGGGCCAGCTCTCAGCTCTGCTCTCACTCTAGCACAGATCAAAGACAGAGCAGTGGGGAGGGGTTCTTAAAGGGCCAGCTCTCAGCTCTGCTCTCACTCTAGCATAGATCAGAGACAGAGCAGTGGGGGAGGGGTTCTTAAAGGGCCAGCTCTCAGCTCTGCTCTCACTCTAGCACAGATCAAAGACAGAGCAGTGGGGAGGGGTTCTTAAAGGGCCAGCTCTCAGCTCTGCTCTCTCTCGAGCACAGATCAGAGACAGAGCAGTGGGGGAGGGGTTCTTAAAGGGCCAGCTCTCAGCTCTGCTCTCTCTCTAGCACAGATCAGAGACAGAGCAGTGGGGGAGGGGTTCTTAAAGGGCCAGCTCTCAGCTCTGCTCTCACTCTAGCACAGATCAAAGACAGAGCAGTGGGGAGGGGTTCTTAAAGGGCCAGCTCTCAGCTCTGCTCTCACTCTAGCATAGATCAGAGACAGAGCAGTGGGGGAGGGGTTCTTAAAGGGCCAGCTCTCAGCTCTGCTCTCACTCTAGCACAGATCAGAGACAGAGCAGTGGGGAGGGGTTCTTAAAGGGCCAGCTCTCAGCTCTGCTCTCACTCTAGCACAGATCAAAGACAGAGCAGTGGGGGAGGGGTTCTTAAAGGGCCAGCTCTCAGCTCTGCTCTCACTCTCTGATCAGACTCAGGCTTCTAACTCCTCAACTACAAGGCCTCCACCCTGGACCAGGACACCCTGGGGTTCAGGCCAGGGCTCAGGCCCTCACAACGCTGCTCGCAGCTTGAATTTACGCTCATGTTCATCAGAGGATTTAGCCACCGCATTGATCCTGTGCATGTGTATGACCGATAGAGGGTGGTGTTTCATTGCTGATGGTCATTTATTCACTGCTCAAGATGCTTTATGCTGTGCTAGTTTGTCGTGTACAGTGGTCACATCGTTTAGCTGCTGTTGCAGGTTGTATGATCTGTACATACTTATATTTTCATACAGTTGAGAAGCAATGGAGTACACAGTTCCTGCATGTGCCTGGTTTGTTTCTTATAGATATCTGACATGTTTGTCTGATTTACAGTGTTATTCTGTGCAGAACCACTGAAACCATCAGACCTTTGTCTGAGTAGTACAGAGAACCGAGGACTGAAGACATCTGTGTGATTCGTATCGATCTTCCTCAGCGGGTCCTGCTTTGTAAATCCAGCACATCGCGGGGCAGGGAGACCACATCTTCCCCACATTGCTGGACCATCAATCAAGAAAAACCAATCAGGTATGTCGTTGGTGTGACATGTGACTTCACATGTGACATCAGCAGAAACCTTAACAGATGAGGCATTTGATGATGGCTTCAGCAGTGATGATGATGACACTGACCAGCTGATGATGTCATAGATCAACGACGTGTTCATTCAAAATTAATTCTTGAGGAGCGTGGTTATGATGGAAGCAGCCTGCGACAGCGGCACTAATGCTCCGCCCCCTCTGCTGAACTGCCGTTTTGAGAAGTACGACACACACAAAGAGATCCTGAATCAGACGAGAGTTCACTTTGTTCAGGTTCCATTCTGATTCACAAGCAATCACGTGTTCACATATCATCACCTTAGGTGTGAGGAAGAGGTTACTCAGAGGCGGGGCATCAGAAATTGGAACGTGTAGATAGAATCAGATGACCAACAGAGTTCAGCCTTCACTGCTGACTGCACAGATGATTTCACCACTGAAACTGAGAACCTCATTGTTTTATGAAACTTATGTTTTCATCAGAAGTTCGATACCAGCAAAGCCTTCACCACCGCCACCGCCATCGCCTCTGGACTCAATGTCATCAAGATGGACAGAGGTGGCTGCTGTGTTTCCCGCCTCCTCTCCTGTGGTTGTCCTCACCATTGGTGAATCATTTAAAGTCATCAAAGAGCAAACTGTCACATGACTCAAACATTTGAGGGTTTTTCACCCACAACTAATTAACGCGATCATTTGATTCCGAATTGATTGAATTGATGCAGCTGCCGTCATCACAGGTCAGACATCTTTGATCACAACCTTCCTTCCTCTGAGACATGATGTCAGAGAGGTCATGACCTCCATACCTCCATGTCATCCACAGCAACAGAACCACTCAGCCCCTCCCCCTACTCCTTCTTCTCCTCCTGCTTCCTGTACTGCTTGTGGGCCTCCAGGATCTCCTGCACCACAGCAGGGTCATCCAGGGTCGATACATCACCCAGGTCTCCTGTTGTCTCCACGGCGATCTTCCTCAGGATCCGCCGCATGATTTTCCCAGAGCGAGTCTTCGGAAGCCGCTTGACCACCTGACAGACACATCGTTACCACACACCTGATTGGTTGATCGGAATGAACGATCAATCGACTGCTCGTTCCTGTTAAGTTATTTACTTTTTTGAGACGTTTCACCAGCAGAATTAATTCCTGAGGTCAAAGTTTGTGTAAAGGTTCTCACCAGGAAGTGCTCGGGGATGGCGTACTTGGCGATCTCAGCAGCGACAAGTTTTTGGAGCTGCAGCAGGACAGTGGCGATATCATTGTTACAGCCATCCTTAATGACCACGAAGGCAAACGGCACTGAGAGGGTGCACACACACACACACACACACACACACACACACACACACACACACACACACACACACGTACACTACTTCTTGACATGAATGACCAACGGAAGAGAATGATTATTGATCTGTCCTCAGTCAAACATGACTATTGTTTGATTTCAGAACAAATGCCAAAGCTTGTGTACACCAGCAGGTGGCAGCAGAACGCCACCACAATGGCGAAGGCCACCAAAAATCAGAGGGACATTTGGATATTGAGGAACTCAGAGACAATATCAAATATCTAAGATAATGATTGATTCTTGATCATCTGATTGTAACAGACACTTTTATAGGATATTATTGCTCATCATTATGACTATCATGTCATTGTACCGCCCTCTCACCTCCCTTCTTATTTCATGACCTCACATCATCATTGTCACGTGATGTCATTGCTAATATTGATTATCAGCATTAACACAGCTGTGATCAGAACAAAGCACCAGGTGACTGACAGATATGATGACATCATCACTGACGACGATTTCTTTACCAAGGTCAGCAAGGTTGTGACTTTCTCCTTTGATGGGGTGAGGGATTCCGACCACAGCCGTCTCTGGAACCGCAGAGTGTTCATCCTAGAAAACGATGGTGATGATGATGATCATCAGGTGACAAATTCATGAATGTGCAGCGTCCCAGCTCTGTCAGGGCTCCTCAGCCTCTCTCCTCTTCACCTCACACCTCATACTTGACGATATCTTGTAACATCATGTGACATGATGTCAGTGACAGAGGAGAATTCTGTCTGTAACTTCTCTTGTCTCACCAGAACATCCTCTATCACTGCTGACGTTGATGACATCATCCATTCGGCCGGTTATCTGGTCGTAGCCGTCTTCCGAGCGGAACGCTCCGTCACTGGTAGAATAATAACCTGAGAGAGAAGAGCGTCAAGAACAGAGCAGCATCGGAAACCCAGTGAAAGCTTTTATTACCACTGACCAGGAGATGGTTTGGAGTAGGTGTCAAAGAACCTCTGGTGGTCTCCGCAGATGCTCCGCCATTCCACGCCACGGCTGGCTGATGCACAGAGCTGCAGCCACAGAGTTACCTGACAGAGGTGTGCCCTGGAAACAAACCAGACCAAGGATGAAGGCACATTAAGACTAGCAGTCATCTGACCTTTAACCTTTAGAAATCTCTTCATAATTCTGAGGTTTTCTGGTCACTTTCAACATGACTTTCTTTCCACTGAGTTGTTTAGAATTTTTTACACGTTCAACAAGAAATTCAGCAACGTGAAAAGTGTTGTTAAACAAAATTACAAGCTAATGAAAAGACAAGGACCAAAGAATACAGCCATCGTCACTTGCTAAGGTGCAAAACTTCTTCAAAACATGTCATGAAATTATGAATTTAAGATCTCAGAAAATTCATGTTCAGGTGTGTCGAGCTCAGCCAAGGCAGTTTTCTTTGTGGCCTGTTTTCCCCACCAGTTTGTCTCCAGGCTTCATGGCATCATAACAACATCCTCTGCCCTCAGAGCCTCACATCGACTGAGGAGAAACTCCATAGAAAACCTTGAACAGGGAAAAATGGGAGAAACCTCAGGGTGAGGAGGGGAGGAGGATCCCTCACCAGGAGGGACAGACGTGCAGGAGTTGTTGGTACAGACAAGAAAACAGTTTATAACACAGAATGGAGGAAACATGGAAATGTTAATAACAGTTGAAGAAGGAAGCTTCTGGAAGGGGAGGCAGGGAGAGCAAGCCAGCTTGATGGGGGACTGGATGGTAGACTGGTTCATGGGAGGGGAGGCAGGGAGAGCAAGCCAGCTTGATGGGGGACTGGATGGTAGACTGGTTCATGGGAGGGGAGGCAGGGAGAGCAAGCCAGCTTGATGGGGGACTGGATGATAGACTGGTTCATGGGAGGGGAGGCAGGGAGAGCAAGCCAGCTTGATGGGGGACTGGATGGTAGACTGGTTCATGGGAGGGGAGGCAGGGAGAGCAAGCCAGCTTGATGGGGGACTGGATGGTAGACTGGTTCATGGGAGGGGAGGCAGGGAGAGCAAGCCAGCTTGATGGGGGACTGGATGGTAGACTGGTTTATGGGAGGGGAGGCAGGGAGAGCAAGCCAGCTTGATGGGGGACTGGATGGTAGACTGGTTCATGGAAGGGGAGGCAGGGAGAGCAAGCCAGCTTGATGGGGGACTGGATGGTAGACTGGTTCATGGGAGGGGAGGCAGGGAGAGCAAGCCAGCTTGATGGGGGACTGGATGGTAGACTGGTTCATGGGAGGGGAGGCAGGGAGAGCAAGCCAGCTTGATGGGGGACTAGATGGTAGACTGGTTTATGGGAGGGGAGGCAGGGAGAGCAAGCCAGCTTGATGGGGGACTGGATGGTAGACTGGTTCATGGGAGGGGAGGCAGGGAGAGCAAGCCAGCTTGATGGGGGACTGGATGGTAGACTGGTTCATGGGAGGGGAGGCAGGGAGAGCAAGCCAGCTTGATGGGGGACTGGATGGTAGACTGGTTCATGGGAGGGGAGGCAGGGAGAGCAAGCCAGCTTGATGGGGGACTAGATGGTAGACTGGTTTATGGGAGGGGAGGCAGGGAGAGCAAGCCAGCTTGATGGGGGACTGGATGGTAGACTGGTTCATGGGAGGGGAGGCAGGGAGAGCAAGCCAGCTTGATGGGGGACTGGATGGTAGACTGGTTCATGGGAGGGGAGGCAGGGAGAGCAAGCCAGCTTGATGGGGGACTGGATGGTAGACTGGTTCATGGGAGGGGAGGCAGGGAGAGCAAGCCAGCTTGATGGGGGACTGGATGGTAGACTGGTTCATGGGAGGGGAGCGCAGGCCGGTGTAACAGTAGGAGATAAAAGGGGGAGGGTGGGGGGATGATGCAGGTGGCGGTTGGTGCAGGGAGATGGAGCTCTGGTGGATCTGAGGACACACAGAGAGACACTCAGGTGTGTCAAGACGGGTGCAGGTGAGCTCAGGAGGCACCACCTACGCTCTGTGGTAACAGTGGTCTGCTCATGAGTGCGTCTGACAGGACAGCAGTGAGGGTGGCAGTGACCAGCATGATGCTTCTGCTGGTGGCCTGAATGAAACCCTGGAAGTCATCAGACCGGCGTGGTGGGAGACTAACAGATGATTAATTTAGTTGAGGGAACAGATGCTTCAGCCGCTTTTAACTGAAAGATTAAAGTGAAGAAGAGTGCGAGTGTCACTGGAGGGCTTGTTTGACCTCGTGTCAAGAGGTGAAGTGGGGTTAGCAGCATGGTGGGATTGTAGGAAATCTGGAGACGGCACTGGACCCTGAAAGTCTTAGAAACAGAATTCCTCATGATTCACTGGTGTCAATCTGCTGACACCAGTGTTCTCCAATGTTCTCACACGCTCTCCACATGTCACGTTCACAAGTGATGTTGTAAACAAGAATGATGTTCATAATCATTTACACACAAGAAACAATGTTGTTGAACGCCAAGTCCCCTTGTGACAGCCACACAGGACAGGTGACCTACACACTCACACACCGACTTCACTCACCTTCTCACCCATGAGAACCAGGTGGATCCCGAAGAACGGCCTCATGGCCTACGCTGGGACAATCAGTGCTCCTTTCTCTGCTGGCTGAGGGGCAACACAGATTCCACCGGTTTCTACGAGAAGACAGACACACCTGGGATGAAGACCAGGAGAAAAGTCGCAGGGATGGAGGCGTTGACCATGCTATGATGTAACTCTACAGAGATGCTAGCACCTGTTAGCTCGCCTCAGATACATTTTATTTCATTTCCTTTATTTATTGAGATTTCTTTTCAAGAGAAGGAAGCAGCTGGCAGAGAGTTTTAAATGATTTACAAACAACCCATGCTGACTGTCCAGGAATTAGGTCACACACACACACACACACACACACACACACACACTTGGGGGTGTTGATCTTAATTCATTCTCTGCTGAGCAGCAGATGTTCTAGTGATAGTCAATCAAATCAGGTTTAAAGCTCCAGTAAAAAGAAAATCAGATGTATTTACTGTCAGAACACAAAAAACTAAAGGATCCCATCTGTGTCCAGCATGAGTGACGACTGCTGACGGCGAGCTGGCCAACGGAGCTCCACAGGAGGGATACGGGGAGAGACTCCAGCCTAAAGAGACGACTCACTGTCCCCCACAACAGAGCTGTCAATTAAACCCAAAATTCAAAGGAAAAAAACATAAATTGGATTCTGGTGGTACACTCACAGGTCAGTGTTTCCATCTGGACTGGAGAGCCTACCACCACAACTGAGCTGACGGTTGAGAGGGCTCAGATTAGCTCCGCCCCCTAGCTCTGCTGCGATAGGTCTAGAGTGGTGGTGATCTCACGTGATGCACTGGGCTGCTCGCTCCCTCTGTCCTATTACTGATAGCTAGTTCACTATGATTGTTGTTGTGTGTCTCAACTCTCCTGTCCTCTGTCTCTCTCCCCACTGATCCTGGATCTGCTCCACCTTCCTGCAGGTAAAGGAAGGTTCTCATTTCTGCTGCCTCAGATGTACTGGTTAATGGAGGATTGTTGGGTGGAGGTTCTACTCCTGCTCTGCTAGGAGGGAGGTTCTACTCCTGCTCTACAAGGGGGGAGGTTCTAGACCTGCTCTGCTAGGAGGGAGGTTCTACTCCTGCTCTACAAGGGGGGAGGTTCTAGACCTGCTCTACTAGGAGGGAGGTTCTATTCCTGCTCTACTAAGAGGGAGGTTCTGCGAATGTGTGTCTCACCTGTCTGCCACCAGGTGTCCACCAGAGGACATCGTCCATCTCCAACCACAGTATGGAACCAGTGCCAGGCCTCATGGTTTATTGGCTCTCCAACTACACACACACACACACACACACACACACACACACACACACACACACACACACACACACACACACACACACACACACACACACACACACACACAAAGCTGTGGACCAGCTGTCACCAACTGCATTTTTTTTAGGGGTTATGTTTTTTAAGATTTTCTTTCCTATTTACATGGGAACAGAGTTTTTTGCTGTTTCTCAGAAATGAGGAAGTCTTTGCTTCACAACTTTCTCCACTGAGGACAGGAGCGTCCAGCCTAACCTGATCCCAGCATCCTCAGAGACGAGCGGTCGTATCTCTTCACCCAGCTTTCATTGTACTTCAGCAGCAGTCGCAGCGCCATTGGAGCTCCGTAGAACTGAGAGATCTTCAAACGCTGGATAGTCTCCTAGTACCGTCCTGGAACACAGGACACATGTGACACCTTCTCATGTCCAGAGGCTGATCGACCAGCCACTTTGTTTTGTTACAATGCAAACCTCTTGTAACTGGCACCAAAAAGTCAAGTCAATTTTATTTGTGCGTCACCAAACCCCAACCAAAGTCCTGTCCTGACTCTGTCCAAGTAGAGCAGGTCCAGCACCTCCCTCCTTCAATGAACCTCCACCCAACAATTCTCCATCAGCAGCACATCCTGCAACAGCAGCCACCAGAACCTTCCTTTACCAGCAGGAAGGTGGAGCAGATCCAGGATCAGTGGGGACGGAGAGAGAGCAGGAGAGCAGGACAGAGACAAAGACAGAGAATGGAGGAAGACAGAGAGACAGAAGGAAAGAGAGGGACAGAGATAAAGAGAGAGAGAAAGGAGGAGAGACTGATGGACAGAGACAAAGACAGAATGGAGGAAGACAGAGAGACAGAAGGAAAGAGAGGGACGGAGATAAAGAGAGAAAGGAGGAGAGCCTGATGGACAGACGGGGACGTGAGCAGGTGGAGCTACGGGTGGCAGCTGGAGCCTCTTCAGGTCTGGAGCCTCCTCCAGCAGCACCAGGATCTGGGATGAGGGGAGAAGAAGAGGAGTCAGTAACACGTCTGAGGACAGGAGGAGGAGAGAGAAGCCCAGTGCATCATGGGAGATCCCAGCAGTCTGAGCCTGTAGCAGCAGATCTAAGGGCCAGCCTAAGCAGTCCTGACTATAAGCCTGATCAACAAGGAGGTCTTTAGTCTGCTCTTAAACCTAGAGAGGGGGTCTGGGTCCTGGACTGAAACTGGGAGACGGTTCCACAGGAGGGGAGCCTGGTAGCTGAAGGCTCTGGCTCCATTCTACTGTTAGAACTCTAGGAACCAGCAGGAACCCTGCATCCTGGGAGTGAAGGGTTCTAGCTGGATCATAGGGGACTAGGAGCTCTGTCAGGGATGAAGGAGCCTGACTGTTGAGGACTTTGATGGTAGAAGGAGAATTTTAAATTCTGTTCTGAATCTGACAGGGAGCCATGCAGAGAAGCAGGGAGGAGAGACAAAAAGATTGCAGTGGAGAATCAGCACCACCTACTGTTCATCTCCTAAGACTCATTTTCATCAAATGTTTTCAGGAATGAAAAATGTTCATCTAATTTATGACATGACATGGATGTGGTGTCTGTCAGGTCAGACCCTCATCTGGCAGAGCTCTGGTGAGCGTATGAAGTGCTGGCCTTACCTGGGTTTGGAAATACAGGTGTGCTCTCAAACAGCACAGTGGTGGCACCATTACAAAGTGGCCTGTAGACAACACAACTGTGTCCCGTTATCCAGGCCACACAGCCAAACGCATCGCCCTCCTGATAGTCAAACACAAACTGGAACAACGACACACTTATTTGATGAAAGGAAACTTTCAGAAAGACAGCTCGGAGCTGCAATGAGAGCCGGATTCTGACTACAAAAGATCAGAAGTCAAGTTGTTCGTTTGTTGTTAGCTGTTCAGCTAACAACAGTCGGTGTTGTAAAATTGCACAACTTAGTTACATGTCCTCTGTTTTTAGCCCACCCCCACCCATTACATGTGTACTATTGTAATGGGTGGGGGTGGGGCTGCAGCTGGCTCGATCCAGAAGCTCAGACCTGATCGATTTTCAGGGTTTGAGTATTTGAGTCAATTGTCTGTAAACACTGCTGACACGTTCACTCGCCAAAACCTGTGAGCAAGAAACACTGTTGCATCCCTCGTCAAAGAGGAGAAATCTCCTGTCCAACTTACGCCGGATCACGAAGACGGTCGTAGATGAAGAAGGTGCCTCAGATGCCTCTGTTTGCTACGGCGTCCAATATCATGAGAAGTTCTAATAAAAGATTTCCCTCCATGAAAAATTGATCAGGCCTCAAGAAAGTGTCTGTCCCTGTCACCTTTTCTTACTTATCCCTTTGTCCACATGTACCGCCATGTCCACAAATAAATGTCTGTGTCCTCATATACGGCTACGTCTCCTTAAATGAGTATGTCCTCAGATACCTTTGCACACCTTCCTCCCTCCCATCAGCCGTCAGGCTTTCAACAGGAAAGCGTCTGAAGGTTCCCACCTCCTCTGTTCGTCTGCACTGCACCGTTCACTGCAAGTTACATATCAACCATGTTAGTCTTTTTGTCTTCGCACGAAGCTTTGTTGTGCAATACTTCAACCATACTGTCATTCATATCTGCAATATGAAACCAGCAGTTGTGTAGAAACTTATCCTGTTTATTATTTTTATACTCTTTGTGTATGTATATTTCTAGCTTGTCTATCTATCTTATTTAAGTTGCACTATTTTCTGTCTTTCCCCCCAAGCTGCTGTAACGACAGAATGTCTCAAGTAGGGGATGAACGTGAGCCGGCACCCTGCGGCACATGTGATCTCACCTAGTGGATGTTTGCTGTACTGTGTGAGAACAGAGACTTCTCTTTTCAGCTCCTTCTATCATTTATGCTGGAAGGCACAACAATGAATCTGTTGTTTTGAGGAGCAACAAAATGGCCACCTAAGTTAATGTGAGGAGAGTAGCAAGGAGGCATCCCAGCGTGTGTCTGTCTGGCACGTGTGCAGCAGTTTGCCAGATAAAAGCAGCATTGTTGTCTTGCTGCATCCCAACAATTGAGCTAGGCTGCTATAAAAGTTAGCATGATATTTGGCATCTACAGGGGGTTACGCTGGTGTTGTGCTGTTTTATCCAATTGTCATCAACATACAAACACACACGAAGCATATGTTTTCAGTTGCGTATCAGAGAACAGCTAATAGTTGTCTCCTCCTCATTCTCCTCCCTCTGAGGACCAACAGTGACACTTTTGTTGGGTTCTTGTGGAATCACTCTTCTTTGTGTCTGCGTCCTCATTAACAGTCTACAGTGGACAAAGACCTCTCATTCAAACACTCAGAACTTCATTCAAACCTCCAGGAGACATTGGATGCTCCCAAAATATCATTGACACTAATACATTTGTATAGCTGCCGACCAGGGACGCACATTGGTCAGGTGGTGTCAGAGGTTCTGTCCAGGCCGAAGACATCTGCTGTCAGTCTTTGCTCTCTATAGACACTCACATCATGAAATTGCCTTAATAGTTTCTTCTGGTGCGGCCCGGTGGAGCAGTGGTCCTCACTGTGGCCCCCCAGCAAGAAGGTTGTGGGTGGAGCAGTGGTCCTCACTGTGGCCCCCCAGCAAGAAGGTTGTGGGTGGAGCAGTGGTCCTCACTGTGGCCCCCATCAAGAAGGTTGTAGGTGGAGCAGTGGTCCTCACTGTGGCCCCCATCAAGAAGGTTGTGGGTGGAGCCCCGGCTGCAGCACGGGGTCTTTCTGGGTGAGTCTCCATGTTCTCCCTGTTCCTGCTGGGTTCTCTCTGGTACTCCAGCTTCCTCCACAGTCCAAAGACATCAAGAGGGACCAGGTTAATCCAGACTCTAAATTGACCGTAGGCGTGGCTGGGAGAGCCAATGGTTGTCTGTCTCTATGTGTTGGCCCTGCCATGGACTGGTGACCTGTCCAGGGGGAAGGCTGCTGGGATAGGCTCCACCCCCACCACCCTCAACAGGAGGAGAGGGAGAACATGGAGGGATGATGGATGGATGAATGGATGATGGATGGATGGATGGATGGATGATGGATGGATGGATGGATGGATGATAAAAGAATGGATGGATGATGGATGGATGGATGGATGATGGATGGATGGATGGATGGATGATAAAAGAATGGATGGATGATGGATGGATGGATGGATGATGAATGGATGGATGATGGATGATGGATGGATGGATGATGGATGGATGGATGGATGGATGATGGATGATGGATGGATGGATGAATGATGGATGGATGGATGGATGGATGGATGGATGATGGATGATGGATGGAGGGATAGTTTCTTCTGGCAGAAAAAAGATGGATGAGTTTCAGGTCCTGCCCCTGGTGGAGGAGTTCAGTATCTCGGGGTCTTGTTCACGAGTGAGGGTAGGATGGAGCGGGAGATTGACAGGCGGATTGGGGCGGCGTCCGCAGTGATGCGGGTGCTAAACCAGTCTGTTGTGGTAAAGAGGGAGCTTAGCCAAAAGGCGAGGCTCTCAGTTTACCTGTCAGTCTACGTTCCAACCCTCCCCTGTGGTCATGAGCTCTGGGTAATGACTGAAAGAACAAGATCCTGAATACAAGCGGCTGAAATGAGTTTCCTCCTCAGGGAGGCTGGGCTCTCCCTTAGAGACAGGGTGAGAAGCTCAGTCATTCAGGAGGGACTCAGAGTAGAGCTGCTACTCCTCCAGGTAGAGGAGTCAGTGGAGGTGGTTCAGGCATCTGGAGAGGACGCCTCCCTCAGGAGGTGTTCCAGGCATGTCCGACTCACATCAAATAAATTGATGCTTTAATACATTCTCTTACCGTCTCTCTGAGCCATTATTTCATTCTCATAAGATACGGCAGGTGAGAGATAATATGAAAGAAATGAAGCATTTACAGCTGATACCACAGTTCAGTGTACAAGAAGAAGATTGTAGCCTCGCAGTCCTCTAGCGATAGAACACAGTTCCTGAAAATACGACAACGTTAATGATCCACCGCTCTACTCTCACCTCTCTGGAGCCTGGCAGGTGTCACAGCACCATCTACCACTGAGACGCAACACATTCAGTGATGCAGCATCATGAGGCAACGGCGAAGTCCAGAAGAAGCTCAGTGATAGGGCAGGTGAGCTAAGGAAGTTAGCATTTTCTTCTTTTTAAACACTCCACCACCCTGATCATGAACTGGCTTGAAGTATAAATGTGAGTGCTGGCTTGTGTGTGTGTGTGTGTGTGTGTGTGTGTGTGTGTGTGTGTGTGTGTGTGTGTGTGTGTGTGTGTGATGTTAGGGTTTCAGTCAAACAGCAACTGTTCCCAATACACAGGTGTTATAGACGCCGTGAGTGTGACCTCTGCAGGTGAGGGCAACAACGCTAACCACTGTTACACACAGCAGCATCTTTGTCTGCTGCTCATCAGACTGTACTGACATAAATGTGAGCACCATTAGACCAGACTCACCATCCTGGATCCTCCCAGCCAGGGCCTCAGAGCTGAAGCCTGCGAACACCACAGTGTGCACTGCACCAATGCGCGTGCATGCTAACATGGCCGCCACTGCCAGCGGTGAGACAGGCATGTAAAGACCACTCTATCTCCCTTTTGGATCCCATGACACTTGAGGGTGTTGGCGAGGCGGCAGGTGGTCTCCAGCAGCTCCCTGATGACACACCATCATGAGCAAGATCCTGCTCTGGTTTGTTTTCTTCATATCGTTTTTCTTGAAAAAAAAACAAACTATGTACCATCCTTTCAACCACCACTACTTTGCTCGTTCCTGTAGTACTACAGTCTTCTCTAAGTATTTAATGTACTGTATACTGATAAGATTGTGATGAAAATCAAGTGAGGTTGTACCTGTAGGTGAGCGTCACCTCCGTCCCAGGTTGGTCTCTCTCCCAGATAAGAGCCACTCGTTGTGGATTGTCTTCAACATGGACATTCAGACAGTTGACTGACAGACAGAAGACGTCAATAAACGTCACGTCAGCATAAAAGTGACCATGGATAATTAGCATGTTATCACAAGACATGATTCACATGTAGTTCATCAACAATCAGTCAATGAAAGCAGACACACCTGCAGAGAACCACCTGCACAGACACCTGCACAGACACCTGCAGGGACACGTCTGCAGACAATGACTGACATGATGATTTCATGAACGTGCTGGTCCTCTGGTACAGAGTCTCTGTCCATGGTTTGTGTCCTGTCGTGCCACCAAGTAGGAAGTGATATTTTCACCACAGACCAAAATTATGTTTCTGTCATTCAGTGCACTCACTGAAAATAATGTCTTCTTACTGGTTTACAGAAAACTGCATTTCACTGTACTTATACTACATCTCTGACTTTCTAATGAACCAATTTTACATGGGAGTAAATGATGGAGACCGCCTTTACACTCATATCAGGATCAAATAACTCAATACCACTTTCTATGTGCTTGGTATTTGAAATACTTCACAAAGATACTCTAGTGTACTGGCTCTCAAATGGGGGTATATATATATATATATATATATATATTCAAAACAAGCAGTAATCCCAATAATAATTAGGTCTTGAGAAATAATTATATCATAAAAAGTTTGATAAAATACAAATGTCTGTTCATACACTGAATTTTAGATTCAGTATTCAATTTAATACCCTTAAAAAAAGGACTCTCCCCAAAAGTTAGTTTGTTGTTCCCCGTTGATCCAGCATCACTCGTCAATAACCTGCTGTTGCCACGACGACGCGCTTTAACGATGGCGATGTGGCTAAAGAAACAAGTGAAAAAGAAGGCAAAACCCGAGCCGACAAAGTACCGAAAGTAGGCACCCAAGGAACTGTTGTTTTTGGTGGGGAGAAATGAGCCGAGGCTGGCAGATGATTGACACAAGTAGTTCAACTTTGATGAATCTGACTCTGATGGCACAGCACTGCACCTCTTGATTATCTTAGCCAAAGTGTTTGGCGCGTGTCAGGGCCACTTGCCTAAGAACATTTCAAAGGGGGTCCATCACTGACTCAAGTTTGAGAACCACTGCTCTCGTGGATAAGAGGTCCGCGTCCTACCGTGTTCCTGGATTCACATGATGCTGCTCCTTCTGCAGCAGAGAGGAGCTCACGTTCACGCGAGCTGACGTGCTCATGTGTCGTAAACCTGATTGAATATTAATCCTTAATGGATTTAAAACTGAAGATCCTGTTTGTGTCCGCAGGTTTATGGAGTCATTTATATAACAAAAATCCTTCCTAATCAGATCCGATATGACATGAATCATCCCGCCGTCGTTATTGAAATATTATTGGATTATTACCAGAGAGGGAAAACAATTGGGGATTAACAACAGAGAAGATTTAGGTGGGAATATTTGCCGTTCTGGATGTCGATCTCCAGCTGATAAAGCGGACTCCATGTTGCTGGGTAACGTATGTCGCTAAAGGTTCCTTCATACACTGTTGGCTGGTGTCTGCCACGGCAACGCGGACGGATCAGGTGTTCATGTGCTTCTGAGGCCTCACGTTTCTGTTCACCACCTGCAGGGGACCACCATCACCGTGGCGACAGCTGGACGCATCTGAGGCGTCTGGTGTTGAATCAGTTGGGAGCAGCAACCAAAGTAAAGAATTCTCAATAACTAGAAGAGGCCAACAGTGTCAGTGACGCCAATCGTGCTCCAGGCTGCAGGGTGTGACCCCTCTGGTGATGGTGGTTTTGACAAACGGTCAAGCCTGTTACCATGACAACCTCATCTCAATTTTTCAAGGCCAGTTTTCTGGATGGAGTTCTGATCAGATGAACTACAGGAAGTTTGATGCTGTGTCTCCTAAATTCCTTTTTTACAAGCAGATATGACGAGAATTCTTGTGTTTTGTTTCACCAAATCAGTTTTTACATTTTCATTTTCTAAAAGAACAACATCAAAAAACAAAAACAAAAACGGATGAGCTGGAAACCTTCTGAGCAGACAACCAGCGACTTGGCAGTTCCCTGTTCAGCTCTGAAACTCCTCAGGTTTCTTCCTTGCTGGAATTTTACCGGAATGCAGTCTTTTATCTCGTCTTTTTACCAGCAGCAGGAGCTTCAAACCAACAGTACCGATTGTGGTGTTACCGTGTTATTACCGGGTCAGAAACACGCAGTGTCAGATAGGAAGCGAACCCCGACCGTCCACCTCTCAGTAGACCGATTACCACACCAGCTCACTGGACACGTTGAGCTTCCCTCCGAGGAACCAGCTGATTCTCCCACTGCGGAGCTCGCAGTCCAGGACCCGCTTGAACGGGGGCCCCACAACTGATCCGGGTCAGTAACCGACAGCCGGTACAGGTCCCAATGGGACAGCCAAGACACCAGGGATCTCCAGCCGCCTGAGACGGTGGAGGAGAGCAAGCGCCGGTGCTGTCCCGGGGGGCCGGGGGTTCTGTAGCGGCTCAGCATCAGAGTCCGGTCTGAGCCGCCATGCTGATCTCAAACGCGCACATCCGCGTGTGTCAGGTGCGCTCAGGTGCGCCAGATATGAAGGCAGGTTGGTGCCCGTCCAGGGTCGACAGGAGGGAGTGGACCAGTCCGGAGACTCCAGCACTCACTCCTTCACTCCTCAAACTACCATTGTCACGTGATGTTGTTACCATGATGACCATCTGGACGTCCAGCTGTTTTGTCGGAGTTGATATCAAATTAAAAGCCTTTATTGTCACCGTGCATTCAACGAAACTGGAGTGCAGCTCCTTTTGCTGCAGTTCTTAAATGCACTTACAAGGTTCAGGGCTTCTCACAGAGATAAAAAGGTAGAAGTCATGGAAAAGAAAAAATATACACACGTATATACACACATATATACACGTATATACACACGTATATACACACATATACACACGTATATACACACGTATATATGTGTATATATACACACGTATATACACACATATATACACGTATATACACACGTATATACACACATATACACACGTATATACACACATATATACACATATATACACACGTATATACACACATATATACACATATATACACACGTATATACACACATATACACACGTATATACACACATATATACACATATATACACACGTATATACACACATATATACACACATATACACACGTATATACACACATATACACACGTATATACACACATATACACACGTATATACACACATATACACACGTATATACACACATATACACACGTATATACACACATATATACACATATATACACACGTATATACACACATATGTACACACGTATATACACACATATGTATGGATATATGTGTATATATACACATATATATACTCATATATATATATATATATATATATATATATACTCATATATATATATATATATATATATATACACATATATATATGTAGACACACATATTGGACGTGGAGGGGAGGAGAGGAGGGGAGTAGAGGAGGGGAGAGGAGAGAAGGGGAGGGCTCCATGTAACCTGATGTGTCCCCCACAAGTCAAAGCCTGTAGCAGCATAGCTATCAATGGTTCAGAGCTACCTGAACCAGTCCTAACTGAAGGCTCTGTCATAAAGGAAAGTCTTAAGCCTGGACTTAAAAGTAGTCAGAGTGTCTGCCTCTCTGACCCATGGAGAGATGCTGGTTCCATAGTAGAGGAACCGGTACCTGAAGGCTCTACCTCCCAGTCTGTTTTAGAGATACTGGGAGTCACTAACAGACCTGCATTCTGGGAGCGGAGTGCTCTGGTGGGACAGGAGGGACTAATGAGTTCTTTCAGAGAGGATGGAGCTTCATCATTGAGAGCCTGATGAGTCAGCAGAAGGATTTTGAAGTGGATTCTAGATCCTACAGGAAGGAGAGAAGCTAAAGTGGAGAGATGTGTTCTCTCTTCTTAACTCCCATCAGAACCCTGGCTGCAGCGTTCTGGACCAGCTGGAGACTCTTTAGAGAGTTGTTGGGACATCCTGACAGGAGAGAGTTGCAGTGGTCCAGCCTAGAAGTGATGAATGCATGCACCAGTTTCTCAGCATCACTCTGGGAAAGGATGTTCCTAATCTTAGTGATACTGCAGGTGGAAGAAGGCGGTCCTGGTCACATGATTTATGTGGGAGCTGAAGGAAAGGTCCTGGTCAAAAATGACTCCAAGCTTCCTTGCAGTTGTCCTCAGGGTCAGGGGGATACCATCTAGAGTAGAGATCTGGTTAGAGAGGTGTCCCTGAGGGGTTCAGGTCCAAACAACATTTTATATTCAAAATATCAAGAGGAAAAGAATGTCGTCACCTCCTCCGACAATCGTTTCTTCTGTTTGAGGTCAAACTTCAGATGAAAACAGACTCAGAAATCACAGACCTGAAATAAAACTCAAACTATAGTTTGCTAATAATTTCTCAACATCATTCAACAATATAATGTATTTAGAGATGATGTTGGCTGTATCAGTGTCCTGCTGCCCCCTGCAGACCAGCTGGGGAACTCCACGAGAACAGTAATTAACTTCATACTTCAAATATTAATAGCAGATGGAGAAAAGCAAGCAAACAAAAACCTGTATGACGATAAAAAGAACACCAATCAAGTCAATACTGATCGATCACTTTACAATTCTGCTGACAAACGAACAAATAGATCCCGGTGTGAACAACCTCATTCTATAGAAACGTAAAGACAATTGAAAAGATCTAAACACAAATAAAAACCTGTTTGTTTCGATTCAGCTTCTTTGTTTCTGTTTCAAAGATTTAAGTCGATGAGTGAATGAACCTGCTGAGGCAGGGTTCTTGGCTCTGTTGCTTTGTTTGTCTGACTCCTCCTCCTCCTCCTCCTCCTCCTCAGACATAATTTTGATTCTCACATAACAACTTGCTGGAATCAAATATCGGTTCATATTCAGCAAACTGTCATCATATTACAACACTTTCATGTTTGTACATTTTTCAGCTTCTTAGCAGCTTTGAGCGCCAACTTAGGATCTAAAAGTATGATGAAAGTTAGAAGCCCATCGAACTTGTTCACCCCAATGGACTCTCCCACGGCAACGATGACTGTGGCGTGACCGCAGTCCTGTAGTCTGGCAGTTTGATGCGTTGCATTGTGTTGCATTATTCAGCGAGCAACAAGTGGAAGATTTGCTTCACGATGCGAGTGGACCTCATCAGAACCACCAGAACCCTGAGCGTTTCTGATGCAGCCGCTGTGTCCACCACCTCCTGAGCTGTCGGAGGTCAAGCTGGACTGCTGCGTCTGCTTCAGGTGAGCTTTGGTCTGTAGGTGCGCCTTCAGGAAGCTCAACAGGCGGAAGTGTTTGCTGCAGGTGTGGCAGCTGTAGGGCTTCTGGTCGCTGTGGATGCTGCGGTGGCGGGCGAAGCTGGTGGCTAAGCTGAAGGTCTTGGAGCAGAGGCTGCAGCTATATGGCTTCTCACCGCTGTGGGTGTAGCGGTGGTCCCTCAGTAGCTCCTTCCAACGGTAGCTCTTGCCACAGACATCACAGCCAAAGGGTTTCTCCCCCGTGTGGCGCTGCTTGTGCAGCTTATACTGCGACAGGTTGGTGAAGTTCTTCTGGCAAACATCGCAGGTGATGGCGTTGTGCGCTGGTAGCTCAGTTGCAGGCAGCTCGTGTGAGTGTTTCCTGATGACGTGGCTCTTCAGGCAGCGGTAGTGGTTGCCACAGATGGAGCAAAGCTGCTTCTCTCCGGTGTGGATCAGCTGGTGGCTGCGCAGGTTCTCAGCCTGCGTGAAGCCCTTCCCACAGCTGCTGCACCGATATGGGCGCACTTCCTGGTGTACCAGCTTGTGGCGGGTGAGGTGGCAGCCATGATAGAAGCTCTTCCCACACACGTCGCAGATGAAGGTCTTCTGAAAGTGAGTCAGGCGGTGGGTTTTGAGCACGCTGATGCCGGAGTAGCCCTTTCCACAGATATCACAGTGGCATGACTTCTCCCCTGTATGCCGTGCCTTCACGTGCAGGTCGCGGTGCGCCTTGTGGTTGAACCTCTTCGGGCAGTAATCACAGGTGTATGGCAGCAGCCTATGCTCCGTCATCTGGTGCTCGCGGAGCTTCAGGATGCCAGTGAATGGCACTCCGCACACCGAGCACGCTGAGTGCGACTTCTTCTCGTGGTCGGTGAGACGCTCAGTGTTTGGAAACAGCATCCTGCAGTGCGAGCACTTGAAGGTCGTGTTTATTGACATGCTTGAGTTCAGCTTCCTCTTGCCTGAGTCTCCATCCTGACCTGTTGTGGTGGTGGAGGACGGCAGTGAAAAGGTCTTCGTGTACTCATGGTCAGGATGCATCACCTGCAGAGGCGGGGAGGAAACTTCACCTGGCATATCGATGGAGCCGCTTTCATTTTCACCTGTGAACAAAGACCACAGAGGTGAAAGGCCAGCAGAGGACGCTAGTACCTGATGGTCCATCAGTTTATCTTTGAACCGAATAGTCTCACATTAATGTAACACGATCTCATCCCACGTCGGTGAGTGGTCGTTTGAGCAAAGCTGGACGACTCATCTCCATCCAGACAAGGACTTCGCCATCTTCGTTGATGAGATCATTTAGAACCAGATACTTCTTTGTACTTCTGCTTCTTATTTTGGCTCAAGTCCCATCTGCTCACAAAGAGGGTGCAGGATTTAGCACCACTAGTGCAGCCAGCCACCAGGGGGCGATGGAGACGCTTTCTCAGCAGCCATCTTTATGATCAATCTTTGGGTACATTTGAAAGGTCCCTCCCAACTCCTGTTCCTGTCCACCTGCCCTCACCCCCAACGGAAAGGTCAGGGGTGAGGGCAGGTGGACAGGAGAACAGATAAGGAGTCAGGAGAAGAGGACGGCTGAACCTGATGACACTCACTAACCAACGTGATGAAGCGACGGCCATCTTGCTGACGTGGGTCTCCAGTAGTCCTGTTTCCCTGGGCAGCAAAGAGTTCATGGACTTCTTTAATGACAAAATTCTCCTGATTAGAGAGAAACTTCTTCTCCTGCTGCCATCAGCTGACAACATGGCTCCTAGAACCCAGAACCTTAGAGGCAGCTGGAGGACCAGACACACACTTGGATAGTTTTTCTCCCATCAGCCTTCATGAGCTCAGTTCAATAATGTCCTCCTCTAAACCTCCACCTGTCTCCTAGACCCCATCCCAACTAAGCTGCTCCAAGACTCTCTCCCCTCGTTAGCCCCTCCCTCTTAGATATGATCAATGTGGCGCTGGTATCTGGTTCCGTCCCACAGTCCTTTAAAGTAGCAGGAATTAAACCCTCCTCAAAAAACAAGCCTGGATCCAGAAGTTCTACCAACTACAGACCAACATCACATCTTCCTTTTCTCTCCAAGGTTCTGGAGAAAGCAGTTGCTAAACAGCTCTGTGACTTCTCCACAGCAACAGCTGATTGGAGGATTCAGTCAGGTTCCAGGTTCATCCTAGCACAGAAACAGAACTAGTCAAAGGTACCAGTGACCTCCTACTGGTACCAGATGAGGGACTGGTCTCTGTGCTGGTCTGATCAGATCTCAGTGCAGCTTTGATACCACTGACCACCATATCCTTCTACAGAGACTGGAACCTGTCACTGGTATTAAAGGAACCACACTAAACTGGTTCAGGTCATATTTACTAGGTCATCTCAGGTGGTACCAGTTAATGATGGTTCCTCTGAGACCACTACAGTCAGTTCAGGTGTTCCACAAGGGTCTGTGCTTGGACCAGTCCTCTTCACCCTGTACCTGCTTCCTCTAGGTCACATGATCAGGAAACACTCCATTAATGTTCACTGCTATGCAGACGACACTCAGCTGAACTCATCAATGATCCACATGGAACAAACCAGCTGACTGAACTATAGAATTTAAAATTCTCCTTCTACCATCAAAGTCCTCAACAGTCAGGCTCCTTCATCCCTGACAGAGCTCCTAGTCCCCTATGATCCAGCTAGAACCCTTCACTCCCAGGATGCAGGGTTCCTGCTGGTTCCTAGAGTTCTAACAGTAGAATGGAGCCAGAGCCTTCAGCTATCAGGCTCCCCTCCTGTGGAACCGTCTCTCAGTTTCAGTCCAGGACCCAGACCCCCTCTCTAGGTTGAAGAGCAGACTTAAGACCTCCTTGTTGATCAGGCTTATAGTCAGGACTGCTTAGGCTGGCCCTTAGACCTGCTGCTATAGGCTCAGACTGCTGGGATGTCCCATGATGCACTGGGCTTCTCTCTCCTCCTCCTGTCCTCAGACGTGTTACTAACTCCTCTTCTTCTCCCCTCATCCCAGATCCTGGTGCTGCTGGAGGAGGCTCCAGACCTGAAGAGGCTCCAGCTGCCACCTGTAGCTCCACCTGCTCACGTCCCCGTCTGTCCATCAGTCTCTCCTCCTTTCTCTCTCTCTTCATCTCTCTTTTTCTCTGTCCCTCTCTTTCCTTCTGTCTCTCTGTCTTCCTCCATTCTCTCTTTGTCTCTGTCCATCAGTCTCTCCTCCTTTCTCTCTCTCTTTATCTCTGTCCCTCTCTTTCCATCTGTCTCTCTGTCTTCCTCCATTCTCTGTCTTTGTCTCTGTCCATCAGTCTCTCCTCCTGTCTATCTCTCTTTATCTCTGTCCCTCTCTTTCCTTCTGTCTCTCTGTCTTCCTCCATTCTCTGTCTTTGTCTCTGTCCATCAGTCTCTCCTCCTTTCTCTCCCTCTTTATCTCTGTCCCTCTCTCTCCTTCTGTCTCTCTGTCTTCCTCCATTCTCTGTCTTTGTCTCTGTCCATCAGTCTCTCCTCCTTTCTCTCTCTCTTCGTCTCTCTTTTTCTCTGTCCCTCTCTTTCCTTCTGTCTCTCTGTCCTCCTCCATTCTCTGTCTTTGTCTCTGTCCATCAGTCTCTCCTCCTTTCTCTCTCTCTTTGTCTCTGTCCCTCTCTTTCCTTCTGTCTCTCTGTCTTCCTCCATTCTCTGTCTTTGTCTCTGTCCATCAGTCTCTCCTCCTTTCTCTCTCTTTATCTCCGTCCCTCTCTTTCCTTCTGTCTCTCTGTCTTCCTCCATTCTGTCTTTGTCTCTGTCCATCAGTCTCTCCTCCTTTCTCTCTCTCTTCGTCTCTCTTTTTCTGTCCCTCTCTTTCCTTCTGTCTCTCTGTCCTCCTCCATTCTCTGTCTTTGTCTCTGTCCATCAGTCTCTCCTCCTGTCTCTCTCTCTTTATCTCTGTCCCTCTCTCTCCTTCTGTCTCTCTGTCTTCCTCCATTCTCTGTCTTTGTCTCTGTCCATCAGTCTCTCCTCCTTTCTCTCTCTCTTTATCTCTGTCCCTCTCTTTCCTTCTGTTGATGTGCTGCTGATGGAGAATTGTTGGGTGGAGGTTCATTGAAGGAGGGAGGTGCTGGACCTGCTCTACTTGGACAGAGTCAGGACAGGACTTTGGTTGGGGTTTGGTGCTGCAGAAATAGAATTGACTTGATTTGCTCTTCAGATGACGTCTGACCTCTGCCAGCCTCACCTGACAGAAAATCACCACAGTACAAACCCTTTTGAAGACATAAACAAACCACCACCATGTCTTCAAGTGTCACATGACAAGTGGCCAATCAGCTTCCTACTCACCATCTGTCATCTGAGGTATCACGGCGTCGCCTCTGCTCCGGTCGAACAGAGGCTGAGTCTCGTCTTGCTTCACAGCTGCTGACTGGACCATCTTCAGGATCTCCTCGACAGCGTCTTCACACAGTGAGTCCACCAGAACGCCAAGTTGATCCTGGAGGAACAAGCAAGGGAATGAAGAACCCAGCTGAGTCTTCAGTGATTCAGATACCGGTTCTACTCTCGGGGATCATGGCTGACACTGGACCTCATAGCCACCGGGATTCTAGAAGGTTCTGTCACTCTATGACATCAGAACTGACACTGCAAGTCTGACTTTTGCTGCCTTCCAGTCGACCTAAGAAGTTACAGCCCCTGGGGGGCTTCCTGCTGGGAGACTCAGGGATACTGGACAACCCAGACAGAATTCAAAATGGCTGCTCTGTGAATCAGTCATGTGAGTCATGATGAAAAATGTGCTGTTACAGGGTTTTCCAACTGAATGCTCAGGTGAGCAGCACAGGTTACTTTCCACCCATGGAAAAGCGCGCTGTTGCCAGACGGGGGCACTGACTTGAGGAGCTTGATATGTGGCGGACAATGTTGATGTCATGGCGGTACATGTGGGAAACGGACTTCTGCGTCCATGTGTGTCAGGTCCAATCAGTCGTGCTGTGACGTTCACGTGCCTGGTCCCCGTCAGCACGGGGGTGAACGGACACGCACCCAGGATGAGCTGAGGGTGCTTTTCCCCCTCTTTGTCAACCTGGGTGTGACATCACTCCCTGATCCGACCTCCCAGTTCAGGGGTAAATGGAACATGAAATTTATGGTCCACCAAGATGATGTCAGTGATGATGTCAGTGATGATGTCAGTCAGGATTCTGCCTGGAGAGCTTCAATGTGCTAAGACATCATTTGAATGATCATACAGAGACTGAAGTCACACAGGTTTGTGATGTCACACAACACAGTGCCCTGCCCCCTTACTGCCAAAACATTTATAACAAACTGCCATCAGCTATGATGTCAACCCAAATGGAGCGGGTTAGGGAATGTGACGTCACTGGCTTCGCCTGACCTGAGTGCGTTTTTGTGTCTCGGTGTCGGTGTGCTGCGGGTCTCTACCGACTCCCGGCCCTCGCAGGTCCGCCGCCGAGTGTCATTAGCGTCCGTTCCTGCCACTGTTTGGTCGAGAAAAACACTGCTGATCCACGTTTACCGGGTACCGGCTGATTCGTCTGCATGCAGACACCAGACTACGTCAGACTACGTCAGACGTCGCTGGCGGAGCGTCTGGGATCGAAAGAGTTACCGCGGGGCCGCCGAGCCGCGGCTGGCCGCCGGACCTCACCTCGGCTTCCGGGTGTTGTTTGCGGAAAGAACCGCTGGTGTCCGTCGTCGGGACCCCCGCCAGCAGCGCCCGGGCCAGCCCGCTCACGACGGCCCTCAGACGCCTTTTAAAGGCGGCTAGATCCGGCATGTTCAGGAACTAAAATGTCAACAGTTAGAAAGCTAGCAGCTACAGGAACTAGGACATAGGACATAGGAAGTGACGTAATATAAGGCGTACTCAAATATTGTATCAGTAATGATACAATAAATCAATTTATAATCAATATAATATCTCTCTCTCGGTCTCTATATATACACGCATATCTATCTATATCTATATATATATATATGTGTGTATATACACGTATGTATGTTTGTGTATATTTATCTATGTAATACGTTTGTGCGTATATTGTATATATCTATGTACATACGTATTTGTATGTATACACACATATCTATCTATGTATATGTGTGTATATACACATATGTATGTGTATATATCTATGTACATACGTATGTCCGCGTGCGTGTGTGTGTGTGTGTGTGTGTGTGTGTGTGTATATATATATATATATATATATATATATATATATATATATATATATATATATATATATATATATATATATATATATATATATATATATATATATATATATATATATATATACGGGGTGGTGGGTCCCCATCTTTAAGAAAGGGGCCGTGGAACCATGGATCAGCTCTTCACCCTCGCTAGGGTGCTGGAGGGGGCATGGGAGTTTGCCCACATGTGGTTTGTGGATCTGGAGAAGGCTTTTGACCGTGATCCCAGGAGCACCCTGTGGGGATACTCCGGGAGAATGGGGTGGATGGCCCCTTACAAAGGGCGTGAGACCAGAATAGTGAGAGTCTGGTCCACGTTGCCGGCAGTAGGTCAGACTTGTTCCCGGTGAGGGTTGACACTGCCAAGGCTGCCCTTTGTCACCGGTTCTGTTCATAACTTTTGTGAACAGAATTTCTAGGTGCAGCCGGGTGGTGGAGGAGGTCGAGTTTGGTGGCAGGAGGGCGTGGTCCTCTTAGCTCCATCAGGCCACAACCTCGCAGCCGAATGTGAAGCGGCTGGGATGAGAGTCAGCACCTCCAAGTCTGAGGCCATGGTCCTTAGCTGGACAAGGGGGGCCTGCCCACTCCAGGTCGGGGGGGAGGTCCTACCTCAGGTGGAGGAGTTCAGTATCTCGGGGTCTTGTTCACGAGTGAGGGTAGGATGGAGCGGGAGATTGACAGGCGGATTGGGGCGCGTCCGCAGTGATGCAGGTGCTAAACCGGTCCATTGTGGTGAAGAGGGAGCTCAGCCAGAAGGAGAGGCTCTCAGTTTACCTGTCAGTCTACGTTCCAACCCTCACCTGTGGTCATGAGCTCTGGGTAATGACTGAAAGAACAAGATCCTGAGTACAAGCGGCTGAAATGAGTTTCCTCCTCAGGGAGGCTGGGCTCTCCCTTAGAGACAGGGTGAGAAGCTCAGTCCTTCAGGAGGGACTCAGAGCAGAGCTGCTGCTCCTCCAGGTAGAGGAGTCAGTGGAGGTGGTTCAGGCATCTGGAGAGGACGCCTCCCTCAGGAGGTGTTCCAGGCATGTCTGACCAGGAGGAGGCCTCAGGCCGACCCAGGACACGCTGGAGGGATTATATCTCTGGGCTGGCCTGGGAACGCCTCAGGATTCCCCCGGAAGAGCTGGTGGACGTGGCTGGAGAGGACAGTCTGGGCTTCCTTGCTGAGGCTGCTGCCCCCCGACCCGGACCAACCGGATAAAATGGAGGAGGAGGAGATGAGATTTCAAGTTAGATATTAATAGAATCGGATTGTGGCGCTTCAGTAGAATACGTTTGCTGCTGTAGGAGCAATTTAGGGTTATTTAGTTGAGTATTTATTTAGCTTCGTGTTTCGATTTGATTATTCTCAATCAATGTATTTATTTTTATTTGATTATGATTAAATTTCTGTTAATATTATGGTAGTTATAATTTCTTTTGTTTGGGTCTTTTGTTTGTTATTATCGTTATTATTATTATTATTATTATTATTTTAGTTATAATAATACATTTTGTTTCATTTGGGCACGGAAGGGAGGCTTCACAGGTTATACAGGTAAGCACACACCTGGATGGGTTAACGGTTTTTACCTGATCGGCAGAGGCACAGGATTTTTCTTTGTTCTGTGTTTGCTTGATTTTTGGCTGAATAAACCACGTTTTTTTGTTGAAACTGGACATTCGTTTGGACCTCATGTTTTTCCCATCCGTGTACACCACAACCCACGGTGCAAAAGGGGCCTTTTGAGTTTTTATTATGGAAAGTTTGATTTGAAATTTGTCATTGTTTTGTTTTGTTTTGTGGACAAATGGCCACTCCAGCTGCAACTGACTAACAATACAAACAAAGAGTGATTCCAAAAATACTCTGTTTTATTGCTGAACCTGCTGCCGCACCTACGTATGACGACAATAAACACTTTTAAATATTACATTTGAATTACATTCATTCACAGACCTTCAGTCAGCTGGAGAGACGAAAACTTGAAAACACACAGAAACCAACAGGAACAAACATCAAATTGTCTCTTCTATTCCAGCAGTCAGGCAATAAAACAGCCTCTCCTTACAATACAAGCATCAGTACACACAGACTTGAAAGTATTTACAACCTCTCAGAGTTCATTTAAAAGACCTTGCCTGTTTCCTCAAAGATCTGATTGTCTTCTGTTAGCATGAGTTAGCATGGTGATAGCATGCTAGCACTGTTCATGTGGCTGGCTGGAGGAGAGGCATGATCACCTGCAGCATAATAATGTCGTTCACCGACAGTAAACACTTGTAATTGTGGCTAACTACTTGCTTGGTGGTGACTGTGCTAATGTTTTAGCATGCAGTACTCGTACTGATGTACTAATACTACAGCTAGTGCATTTGTTACCAACGAGCTAGAATGTTAACATGCTAACTCACAAGAGCGTTCAATATTTCATTTTAAGCTCTTTTATATTTCACAGTCTCCAAATTGCAATCCTGACGAAGAGTCACCACTCTTGCATACATGTGCTAGTGTTTGTTCTGTCTGTTTTTGTAGGGTAAGCAATCAGAGTTGCCATGGTAACAAACAACACCATGACAATTTGCTGTGCTCCAACAACAGAGCACTGGGTTGGATTGCTGCACTCCAGCCTCAGACGACCTTCAGCTGCAGTCCTCTGATGTACTTTCACTGTGCCTCCGTGGCGAGGAGGCGGGCCTTATTAAGCCGCCGCTCTCTTCGTGCTGCTGCTGTTTGGAGGAGCTGGACAGGTCGATGGCCACCTCCTCCTCTGTGTCCTCCTCCTCCTCCTCCAGCAGCTCCTCGTCCTCTGCTGCCTTCAGCTCCACCTCCCGGCTTTCACCAGGCCGCTGCTCCGAGGCCTCACCAAACGAGTCGGAGCGGCTGGAGTCCATCTCTGGAGTAGCAGAACACTTTTTAGCCATTTCCAGAGACTTCTTGTGCATTCCTGTGTGGGTGGACGGAGATTCAGTTCAGTTTGCATCATCACAGAGTTTTTCTGTAGTTTACAATCGTGTTTATTTTCATCTTGTTTCAGGCGTCCTGACTGTTGATGAGGTCATCGATTGACGCGAACGTCAGAATGTCAGCTATCACCCCAGCATGTAAATGGAAGTGAATCCTGAACTGAAATGTTCTCGTCTCTAAACTCACAGCTTCACATATTGTGTTGTTCTTGTTGTTGTTGTTGTTGTTGTTGTGGTGGTGTTGTGTTGTTGTTGTTGTTGTTGTTGTGGTGTTGTGTTGTGTTGTTGTTGTGGTGGTGGTGGTGTTGTTGTTGTTCTTGTTGTTGTGGTGTTGTTGTTGTTGTTGTTGTTGTTGTTGTGGTGGGTGTAACTCTGCTTTGCTCTGCTGATCTCGTCTCACTGTGTCGTCTCCAGGAGTCTATACCTCCCCGCCACCGTGAACCGTCTACAGTGAACGATGCTGGCTTTGTTGTAGTTTACATTGAGCAAATGCATCAGCTAGCTTGAAATAACTGTGCTGGCTAAGCGACAGCTCCCTCCACAGTGACACGAGCGCCACTGGGACTTGGTTTGATGGGCAGTTTGCTCATCAATATTAATATTAATAATAATATTATATATATCAATATTAGTGCAGCAGTTCTGACAGAAAGGAGCTGTTCTTGGTGCGAGAAACAGCCAGAGTTTTTCATCTTGAAACTTTCTGCTTCAGATAGCAGTTAGCTGGTGAATGTTAGAGGAAAAGTTCACCCAAAAATGTCCTGATGAACGTCTCTTATGTCTCTGCCCCGTGGAAGCTTGGGCGCAGTCTTGTAGTCCACAAAAAATTTGACAGGAAGAGCCTGGAGCTCCAAGCCATGGCGGCACGGGGCTCGCTGAACAGTGAGGCTCGAGCTCAGACCAGCAGTTTACAGACATTTTATGGTTGTAGTCTATTTTTGTTTATTTTTTCACTTGAAACTCACTGGCCCTGTCAGTTGTTTGAGAGGCTGAAGAACCTTTACCAGGTAAACTCCAGCAGCCGGCGCTGCCGCCGGCGTCACAGGGAGGAGACGACCCCTGGGTCTTACTGTTTGGGTGGAATAACCCTTTAACCTCTCCTAACTTATCATGTGTTTCCACTGTGTTGCATCACGGCGTCCACACCAACTCGTTTTTAGGGGCGTGATGTTGTGTCAGTCAGATAGTTAGCTCGTATAAACCTAACTAACTAGTTGCAGTCTGCTTGTTTAGCATTTAACAATGTAAGCGTTTGTTCAGGTATTGAATTTCAGACTCAATCACTGCTATACCTTGTAGATACTAGTACTTCATTTTGTACTACTACACTACTGATGTAATAAACTCCCTGAGAGCTCAGTCCGGATCCTCTAACCTGCTCAGGTACTTTGACGGAATATCAGGGTTTGTGTGAACCCCGCGTGCGTGTGCGTGCGCGCGCGTGCCGGCCCTGTGTATTGATGCGTGGTGTGGTGCGTGTGCGTGGCACTGACGTGCATGCGGCTCACCGAGCAGCCAGGGGGCGCAGGAGCCCATCATGCCGTTCTTGGCGGAGTTGAGGATGGACTCAGGCAGCGGGATGGAGTGGCGCACCATGGCGCCGTAGAGGCCGTACTCCGCCATCACGCTGCTGCGGCCCCAGCACTTCTCCCGCTTCCGCCACTTGGCCCGCCGGTTCTGGAACCAGACCTGCGGGTGAGATCACAGTCACGAGGCTGGTCCGGAGTGGACCCGTCAGGGCCGGGCGCTGCTGAGTGGTCTCGGCGAGGTTCAGCGAACCCGAACCCAGTCCGCGGACTGAGGGGCTGCGAGACCTTCTAAATGAAACTAGAGCCCGGATCGAACCGGACCGACCTGCGGCGCGGCTCAGGTGAAATGTTCCGCGTCTGTCGCGGCTCCGGCTCGCGGGCGGGTTAAGTCATTTCTGCACGTGAATTTGGACCTTTGAGCTTGTTCACCTGCGTCAGGTGGAAACAGGTTCTGCTGACATAACAAGTTTCACGACAGTCAGAAACGCAAAGAGGAAGATGTGAAGGATCCCAGACTGTTCCGTGAACTCGTCGTGAACGTTCCAGGTCACCTTTACCCTAAGTGACACGTGTATGACGTCATCTGGTTGGTCAGCTGATGCTGAAGATGTCACACCTGTATTCTGTCCTCCGGCAGCTCCGTCTTCATGGCCAGCATCTCCCGGGCGTAGACGTCGGGGTAGTGCGCCTCGTGGAAGGCCTTCTCCAGCTCCTCCAGCTGGTGCGACGTGAACACGGTCCTGCGGCCCACAAACAGAACCAGACTGATGACATCACTGATGCTTGAGCCAATCACCGTCCAATATACAGACAGCGTGACGCGGAGATTTGGGGCTGAACTCCGGTTGACGTTCCATCGAGTTCTAAACGTCACTGTCGTCATCAATAAATAGTCAACATTTCATCATTTCTGTCTAAAACTTACAGATTGACTTGAACCTGTGACGTTGGTGAATCCAAGTCAAAACTAATTTGAATTAAAAATGTCAGCACCCTTGATGTGAAACAAAGT
>NC_141335.1:450000-532500 GCF_037954235.1 Aulostomus chinensis
GTACATTTACATATACAGTATGTACAATGAAATATTGTAATTGATGATGTCACTCTCCTCTGCCAGTGAGCTATTGATCGACGCGCGCCATCTATCGCCTTCACGGGCCAAATAAATGAATGCCTACAATACAAACCCACAAGCAGAATCAAACTTGTCCTCATGTCTCTGAGGACCCCAAGGACCCTTGGGGTCCTCCAACCCCAGTTGGACAACCTTGCTTGAAGTTTCCTGTTGTGGAGGACTTTGCTGAAAATGGCGCTAGTGTTGCATGTGGAGGTTAGGATTAGGGTCACAGGGAGAGGAAGATGGATGAAAGGGTCGGAGGTCAAAGGTCAGAAAGTGTTTTCATCTGTCAGCAGATGGTGAAACCTCAGACAGTAAAACTGATGAGAAAGTAGAATGAAACATTGAATGAACATTCATGTTTCCGTCCTTGCTGCCCAGCAGGAAGGAGCAGGTGAGGAAAGGACAAGTCATTTTGAACATGTTACCACCTGAGGGTTAAATTAGCGTGATATAGCGAGCTTTTTGAGGATGGCGGCAGGCGCCGGCATCATGTGGGCCACGGTGTAACGCCTGATGGTGAGCAGCTCAAGGAAGAGTCCAGACAGTCTCTGTACAGTATTACATTTTTTAATCATTAGCCATTAGTGCTAATAGCAGCAGACAGACTGTAGCTTTCTCTGCTTGTTTGTCTGGCGTGGCCTTCAAGGGCCAGATTACAAAATGTAAATGAGGAGGGGGTGGGGGTGTGGCTTGTGCAAGACTATATGGTCCAGACTTCCAGACTCTAATTTGAAAACTTTAATCCTGACCCAGAAGTTGTTTACATCACTGAATTAGGTTAATCTATCCCACATATTTGCATAAATGTGCATTTATGAATAATTAGTGGGCCACAGTAGGTGGAGACCAGGCGGGGGTGAGGTGGGGGGGTGGACGCGTGTCCAGACTATTGTTGCCGTTGACTGTAGGAAACAATAGAGCAGGTTAAACAATGAGCAACACAAACCCCGGGGAGTTGGAGCCGTCTGCCGGCTGAATTACTGCTATCGCTTACAGGCGGCGTGACCTGCTGCACGCACCCGCCGCACGTCCTTAATTTGATTACAGCTGCTGCTCTAATTGGTCTCATTAACACTCCAGTTGTCCTCTGCGCCGCCACACCAGCCTCCCTGCCAGGCACACATTCGACAAGTTGGGTTAGAAAAAGATGTTGAAGGGATGGAGTTTCAAATTTTAGTTAGAAAATGAATAAACTCTGGAATGCTGCTTTCTACCACTGTTCAAGTGCATTATGATGTCATCAGGTATCAAAGACATCGCTTCCTGCAGGTCAGCACACTGTCCCTCTGGTGGCTGAATCAAAAGCTTTTCTGGAATATTAACAGTTTTTTTTTCCAACAGGTCTAAATTTTGTTGTTATATTTAACATTTTATTTTTGGATGTGAGAGACTTAAATCCTTTTGATAAATTGAGACAGCTGAGATAAGACGTGATTTTATTGATTTCCATCATCCATCATCATCCATCCATCATCCCTCATCCATCCATCCCTCCCTCCACCCCTCCATGTTCCTCCTCTCCTCCTGTTCAGGGTGGTGGGGGTGGAGCCTATCCCAGCAGCCTTCACCCTGGACAGGTCACCAGTCCATGGCAGGGCCAACACATAGAGACAGACAACCATTGGCTCTCCCAGCCACGCCTACGGTCAATTTAGAGTCTGGATTAACCTGGTCCCTCTTGATGTCTTTGGACTGTGGAGGAAGCTGGAGTACCAGAGAGAACCCAGCAGGAACAGGGAGAACATGGAGACTCACACAGAAAGACCCCGTGCTGCAGCCGGGGCTCCACCCACAACCTTCTTGCTGGGGGCCACAGGGAGGACCACTGCTCCACCCACAACCTTCTTGCTGGGGGCCACAGGGAGGACCACTGCTCCACCGGGCTGCCCCTACAGTATAAACTACAGATTCATAATTCTAACAATACAGTGAAATGCACGGTTGATGTTATTCTCATAAGAAGTTTTATATTTACCTGTTATTTTCGATTTTAACATTTTTGCAAAATGAACTGCACATTTTTATTTCTTTGTCTCAGTTATTCTAAAGTTGAACCCTTTGACAGAGGCATCTTCTTACATGCCCCATACATGATCACATGTGTAGTGTGTTGTGTTCAGGAGCTCCTCAGAGACTTTCCCTGAGCAGAAATTGTGTGATATTTCTTGTTAATATCCTAGTACCTCTTTATAACCTTTTTGTAATTCTTGTTGTTGTTGCTCATGCATTTCTCCATATTTTAGAAAAGAGAAGCAAATTTGCCAGGAAAACTCTGACTGGAGAATTTGTTTTCAACAGTGTGAGTGAATAAAAATGATTGTCGCAGGATAATACAAGAAAACAGCATTTCCATGGGGACAGTGGCAATGACCTAACATCATGACCTCCTCTTCCTCATCCTCATCATCACACCCAGCAGGATTCTCTTTCTTTCAGTCTGTTTCCTCGATCCGGCCTGTAATCCGCCTGCTCCTAATCTGCTGTAAACACTGTAGGTGCAGCATTTTACTGCAATCGGACAAATCCCTCAGCAGCATGATGGAGCGCCGTCACCACCCAAGAGCAGAAATAAATTACTGATGTTAAGAAGCAAAACATATGGCTCCCAGTTTTCATTCTTTGGTTAAAAAACAAAACATTTTTGTTGAATAATCTACAAATGAAGATTTGCACTTCTCCACCCCTCCTGCCCTCCAGAGAGCAGCAGATGTCACGTCAGCGCGTAACTGCAATCCTCAGCTTTTATTGTCTTTCTGTCTCAATAAAAGTGGATCGCTTTCACTTGGAGTAGTTAACCCTGATAGTCGGATTCACCTCAGCTTGGACAAGTTTGCTGACACAAACGTAAATGCTGAAGATCCACGTGCAGTTTGGCTGGCGTGCAGTGATGCGGCAGCTGAGCACGGCTGAGACACGCAGAGGCATTCGAGGCGGCGGCAGACATCCGCTAACCTTCAATAGAGATATAGTTGAGTGTTTGCAAATGACTGCTGATGTACAATTAAAAAAGCAAAGTTATGGAATAAAGACTGAAATAGCTCAAATGTGCACACACAGTTGAAGTGGCTCCAAGTGTGTGCGTCTGAAACGTCCGTGAGAAACGCGAAAACCTTTCATTGATCTCAGATGTGGGCGGGCGACGAGTTCTGATCAATAATCTCCATCCAGTTTGTGTGTCTGTGTGTCGGGATGAAAGCTGCCTTCAAGGTTCGTGACACGCTTCCTGTCACAAACACCCAAATTAAGCAAATTGCCGAATAAAGAGAAAAACAATGATTGCTGGGATGAGATCAGAGGTTCTCCTTCATCTCGTCACATTCACTGCTTATCTCATTGTAGCCTGCAATCCAAGTTAGCAGGGATTATCTCCATGGAAAGGGCATTAAGAGGCGGATAACCTCAGCTTGGAAGCAGTTAATCTACCAGCATGTTAATGAGTCTTGTAGTGGATTGCTTAAATTAAAAGCAAATATCAACAGTCATTTGGCTAAAGGAGGCCGAGCGAATGCCTGGCCTCAATAATAATACATTAAGTGATTTGAGTCGCCGGGTCGTTGCAGTAATCATGTAATGTGAGTGAAAAACAATAAAATTAACGGGTTATCAGGAAATTAAGGTGGTGAGAGGAAGATGGGGGAGATGAGTTTCTGAGAGGACACAAACAGGATTCATAAACCCAACGAACATCCTGAAAACAGAAGAGAATGGTGCCATCCTCCCAAGACCAACACACCAAAACCGCCAGGAGTCTTGACTGTCACATGATCATTCTGTTAATGAACATTAGCCACAGCAAATTAGTCACATTTTTGTCTGTTCAAACCGAACTAACACCTTCAGATTCATCAGTTCTATTCATAAGAGAACATGGAACAAAGCTTCTGGTTTTAGATTAAAAAAAAGTTCTTTCTTGCTTCATCGGCACTTGAATGCTGGTCATTTAAATCACCAAACACTCAGAATAGGCAACAAAGGCCATGACATCACCTCGAGTTTCATCTTCACTAGCCTGCGAGCCAGTGTGGCTAACAGCCTGCTGCTCCATGAATGAACCACAAGAAGGAAACAAGAAGAGCTTCCTCACGCCGATGTTAGTCAATCATCAATTATCATGTCATGAATCTTTTCCAGCTTCCGAGGGTAAAACAAGTATTAATCATTTCTTTCCCAGAATCCTTTGAGTGACTTGCCCTTTGGCCTCTACGTGACATGAAATAATGTGAAAGTTTAGATTTGATTTGATTAAGTTTGTGTTTAATCAGCTTTGCAGCCACTCCAATCGTCCGGTGGCGGATTGAAGGCAGGTTTAACTCTTGTGATATTAAAGGTCACGAAGACAAAAGAACGATGTTCAATCCGTCTCCAAACATGATGTCAGAAATATGTTTTCTGTCCGCCACCACGCAGCAACATGATTAAACTGAGGATTTGACTCAGCTGTGATTCATCTAATAAAAGCACACGGATCAAACTCTGAAAAGACAGTTGGATTTATCTGATTGTTTGAGGCTTGATTCTCTTCTCATTATTTCAGACGTCCAGCTCAGCTTAAAGTATATTTCTGATGCAAAATCAATGGTGAAATGCTTCTTTAGCAGGTTGTCAAGGATGACCTGAAAACAAATCACGCTGTCAAATGTCACTGTAACAGGGACCCCATCAGGCAGGGGGGGACGGGGGCATGAGTGAAGGAGACCAAATCCCTGGAAACTGGCTAATTGATATCAGACGTTTGGAGAGGACAAAGTTCGAGTGGATGGGTGGGATTTAACTACTGCTGATTGAGCCCTGGGGGTCCCTGAGACCCACTTTGAAAACCACCAAATTTATGGTGACCTGCAGACTAAACAAACATCACCATCATCATCACCATCACCATCATCACCATCATAATCATCATCACCATCATCATCATCATCATCATCATCACCATCATCACCATCATCACCATCATCATCATAATCATCATCACCATCATCACCATCATCATCACCATCATCATCATCATCATCACCATCATCATCATCATCATAATCATCATCACCATCATCATCATCATCATAATCATCATCACCATCATCATCACCATCACCATCATCACCATCACCATCATCACCATCATCATCACCATCATCACCATCATCATCATAATCATCATCACCATCATCATCATCATCATCATCATAATCATCATCATCATCATCATCATCATCATAATCATCATCACCATCATCATCATAATCATCATCACCATCATCATCACCATCACCATCATCACCATCACCATCATCACCATCATCATCACCATCATCATCATCATCATCATAATCATCATCACCATCATCATCATCATCATCATCATAATCATCATCATCATCATCATCATCATCATAATCATCATCACCATCATCATCACCATCATCATCACCATCATCATCATCATCACCATCATCATCATCATCATAATCATCATCACCATCATCATCACCATCACCATCATCACCATCACCATCATCACCATCATCATCATCATCATCATAATCATCATCACCATCATCATCATCATAATCATCATCACCATCATCACCATCATCACCATCACCATCATCACCATCATCACCATCATCACCATCATCATCACCATCATCATCATCACCATCATCATCATCACCTTCATCATCACCATCATCATCACCATCATCATCATCACCTTCATCATCACCATCATCACCACCATCATCATCATCATCATCATCATCATCACCATCACCACCATCATCACCATCATCATCATCATCACCACCATCATCACCATCATCATCACCATCATCACCATCATCATCATCATCATCATCACCACCATCATCACCATCATCATCATCATCACCATCACCATCATCACCATCATCATCATCATCATCATCACCATCATCATCATCATCATCATCATCATCATCACCATCATCACCATCACCATCATCATCACCATCATCATCATCATCATCATCACCATCATCATCATCATCATCATCATCATCATCACCATCATCACCATCACCATCATTACTGTCATGCATATTGAAGAAGAACATAAAATATGTTTTTAACATTTTCTCTGTCAAATGTTTTTTTTTATTAATTTCCAAGAGAAAGTAGAGAGTGTCGATGGAGAACTTCCCATGAATCTTTGCAGCAGCTGATTGATAAATCAGACTAATCTCCGTGTTGACAGATGAACCTCTGTCTCTATAGGATCCATTAATGTTTTTGAAGGGAGGGCTTAGCGCTGCACTAGCGATTGTTCTCTGTCTCTTATACGAGCTTATTGAGCAGAAAGTGCATCTGCCAACATCTGGACGAATGCTAAAGTCACGCTACAGCTGCATCAACACATCCCTCTGGTTTTCATGGCTAAATCTCTGCTTTTACTGATGAACTCAAACTGATCAGGTCACAGAGTCATCTGCATGTCCCCACCCTGTTAGCTGCATAGCCTAGCTTAGCACAAAGATTGGAAACAGAGGGAAACTCTAGCATAGCTCCATCAGCAGTAAAAACTACTGTCCAACAGATGTTCAGTCCTATGTGGACGAGATGTGACCAAGAAGATGAGTGAACTTTGGTTGACATCAGAGTTTGTCCTCTGTTCTTGTTCTTGTTTTGTGGATGTGGGTGGGTGACTGGCAGGCCTGCGGGGGGACATGGCAGTCTGAGTGTTCATGTATGAGAAGATAACAAATGAGGCTGAAAGTGTGTTCTGATCTGACATCACTCAACCTTCTCTGATCGGGACCTGCAGCCCGAGGGGATCAACCAGCCGCCTCATTACATAATGACTGAATATAATAATATTAATGGGATAATTTAATGCAATTGTCTTTATTTGATGCACTCGACTTTGACAGTTAAAATTAGATTGAAAATGAAGGAAAACACAGCTAATCCTCCTCCACCTAGTACTTCTACTCTACTACACTTGCATAGCTCATCTACGATACTCATACACCTACACTCAAGTACTCTAGTACACAGCTACACTAGTGACATTATTTTTATTAGCCAAGGCAGTTTTCTTTGTAGCCTGTTTTCCCCACCAGTTTGTCTCCAGGCTTCATGGCATCATAACAACATCCTCTGCCCTCAGAGCCTCACATCGACTGAGGAGAAACTCCATAGAAAACCTTGAACAGGGAAAAGTGGGAGAAACCTCAGGGTGAGGAGGGGAGGAGGATCCCTCACCAGGAGGGACAGACAGACAGTAGATGTTGGTACAGACAAGAAAACAGTTTATAACACAGAATGTTAATAAAAATGTTGACTTTCATGGCACCTTTCATACCTCTGATGCAGCTGAAAGTGCTTCACATGCTTGACAGCAGTACTCAGCCTCTGCAGTACTCAGCCTCTGCAGTATTTAGTCTCTGCAGTACTCAGTCTCTACAGTACTCAGCCTCTGCAGTACTCAGCTACACAGCCAGGTTCTGGGACTGCAGCTGAAGTCCCAGGCAGTGGCCCACCCTCCCTGGGGGAGTGATAATCCTCCTCAGGTTCCTGGACGTGTATTTCAGGTTCTTGTCTGGTTCTGCTGGTTGGGGCTCTAATGGCTTGTAGTCCAGGCTAACCAGCAGCATTAAGCCGTCAGAACAAGAGCGCGCTGAATCATGATCATCATAAACGAGAAACCCTCTAATCTGCCTCCTAACGGAGCCAGTCGTCTAATCCCGGTCTGAGTTGTTCTCGTCTGCCGGTCTATTTTCCTGCAGAATGAGATGGTGTTTAATCGACTTTGGGAGAATTAGTCATTCCTTATTACCGTCGTGGTTTTTACTGGACTTTCCTGGAAAATCCCATTCAACACACATTTTAATTTCATTTCTGCAGCTCAATCATGTTGAGGGAATGTAAATAATCCAATAACATTAATCATCATTTCGGCCCCCCCCCCCCTTTGTTTGGCTTGTTTGTTTTCCTCCAAAAATAGAGCGGCGAGGATTGGATGGACGCATGCACTCACTCTCTCTTATTATGTTTTATAAGAGGTGATGCTGATAAAAAGCCCTCATGAGTCTCGGCCCGTCTGCAGCTGGGAGGCCGAAGACGTTCAGACGCTTTCAGAGGACGAACGTCTTTGTCTCATTCTTTCATTCCTCTTAGACTGTTTCTCTGTTTCTGTTTCATTCCAAGCTCTATTTTGAACAGTGATACATAATTTTAGCATAAAGACAAAATAAATAGTACATAAAGAATTAATCACTCTTTGCTGTAAAATTTAAAATGGGTTTATTCTTTTTGAAGTTCTTTCCTTTTCATTGCAACATTGAACCAAATATTATGAAGTCTCTGATCAAAAGATATTATAGACAAGAAATAAATACCTAAATTTAAAAAAAACAAAACCAACATCTGTTTAAAATTCAGTCTCAGAATCAACTTGATGATGTTCTGGTTCACTTTTTGAATGATTAAATCAAACTTATTGTGTAAAGAAATTAGAAACTGAAACACTGAGATTCTGATTCAGACCTTTATTGAGACGACTTACATCATTTTTCTGAAAACATAAACAAGTATAGATGTTGACAACTACATCCACTTTATGAAGGAGTCACAAAATCACGAGTTCTATTTTGTCTTGCATTTGTTACCGTTCATCAAAAATGAGCCACTTTTGTTTTTCCTGACATTTTCACCCCTGGCGTCTGGTCTGAACGTCGGATGAATTGTCGTCTCGTCAAGTGTGTTAAGCGTCACTCTCAGAACGGAAGACACACAGATTTCCTCAGAAATCATCCGTGACAGTTTGGAGAGTGAGAGTGTGTCCTTGCTGCTGCAGATTGGAACGATAATCAGATGAAAAGATGGCGAGATGATAAGAGATAAATAAGATGCAGCCTAATAAGACTGAGAAATAAGGCAGCTCAGTCCAGATGTCTAATCCTCCAGGAAGATGAGAGTGGAAGCTTCTATCAATTATGATCCTAACATGCTGAATTATCCCCGGAGATCCCTCAAATGATTCCCTAATAATCCCTGATGGGATCACATGACCCACATAGAGCAGGTCATATGACCTACAACTCAGCTGATCATTAAAAGAAACATTAAGTTATGAAAACTGTTGTTGTGTGGAGCAGGACCCTAATACAGAGATGAGGAAGGCTGGAGATCAAACAGGGAGGAGATAACGGAGGAGGAGGATAACGGAGAAGGAGGAGGATCAAAGGGAGGAGGATAATTGGGAAGAGAAGGATAATGGAGTAGGATCATGGAGAGGAGGAGGAGGAGGGGGAGGAAGATAACAGGAAGTAGTATAATGGAGAAGCAAGAGGATAATGGGAAGAGGAGGAACAGGTGAACTCACAAAGACAGACATAAAACTTTTAATACAAACTACTAACAACAAAAGAAGAAACTGAAGGAGAGCAGAGACACTGAGAGCAGATCTGGGAATCAGGACTCAGGTGAGACTCCAACAAGACAGAAAAAGACAAGGACAGGAAGTACAAAGCACACAAAGACACAATAAAACAGGAAACTGGATAAGCATCCTATTTCTATCAATTGTGACTTGCTGGATTAGCATCTTAAATTCTGAGTCATAGTCACCTGGACGGTTCAGGTTCTCCTCCATCAGGAGGGTTCTTCTGTTTCTGGGCTCTGGTTGGGGAGATGCAGGCTTCTGTAACTCTGTGGGGGTGTGGCCTGGTCATTAGGTCACAGAGACGACTCTCTGAAGTCGCATCTGCATTTCTGCCATTAGCTCCTCACCGAAGAATGATCAATTTAGCAATTTATTAGAATAGTGTTTACATTGCTGCTGCCAGCAACTGGTTAGATTAGCATCTGTATTTCTGTTTGTAGCAACCCGCTACATTAGCATCTGTGTTGCTGTTGTTAGCAAGTTGCTGGATTAGAATCTCTATTTTTGTCAGTACCTATTCTCTGAAGTAGCATCTGTATTTCTGTTGGTACATATTCTCTGAAGTAGCATCTGTATTTCTATCAGTAGCGAGTAGCTAGATTAGCATCTGTATTTCTGTTTGTAGCAACCCGCTACATTAGCATCTGTGTTGCTGTTGTTAGCAAGTTGCTGGATTAGAATCTCTATTTTTGTCAGTACCTATTCTCTGAAGTAGCATCTGTATTTCTGTTGGTACCTATTCTCTGAAGTAGCATCTGTATTTCTATCAGTAGCGAGTAGCTAGATTAGCATCTGTATTTCTGTCTGTACATATTCTCTGAAGTAGCATCTGTATTTCTATCGGTAACGAGTCGCTAGATTAGCATCTGTATTTCTGTCGGTACCTATTCTCTGAAGTAGCATCTGTATTTCTATCGGTAACGAGTCGCTAGATTAGCATCTGTATTTCTGTCGGTACCTATTCTCTGAAGTAGCATCTGTATTTCTATCGGTAGCGAGTCGCTAGATTAGCATCGGTATTTCTGTCTGTACCTATTCTCTGAAGTAGCATCTGTATTTCTATCGGTAGCAAGTCGCTAGATTAGCATCTGCATTTCTGTCGGTACATATTCTCTGAAGTAGCATCTGTATTTCTATCGGTAGCGAGTCGCTAGATTAGCATCTGTATTTCTGTGGGTACCTATTCTCTGAAGTAGCATCTGTATGTCTGTCATTACGGAGTCACCATTTGCGAGTCACTTGATAAGCATCTTTATTTTTGTTAGTACCAAGTTACTAGATTAGCGTCTGTATTTCTGTCGTTAGCAAGTCACTAGATTAGCATCCGCATCTGTCCGTAGCGAGTCACTGGATTAGTGTCTGTGTTTCAGTTGTTAGTGACGCAGTAGATTAGCATCTGTGTTACTGTTGTTTGCAATGCGATGGATTAGCATCTGTGTTACTGTTGTTAACAATGCTGTGGATTAGCATCTGTGTTACTGTTGATAACGATGCGGTGGATTAGCATCTGAGTTACTGTTGTTTGTGATGCGATGGATTAGCATCTGCGTTACTGTTGTTTGTGATGCGATGGATTAGCATCTGCGTTACTGTTGTTTGCGATGCGATGGATTAGCATCTGTGTTACTGTTGTTAACGATGCTGTGGATTAGCATCTGTGTTACTGTTGTTAACGATGCTGTGGATTAGCATCTGTGTTACTGTTGTTAACAATGCTGTGGATTAGCATCTGTGTTACTGTTGATAACGATGCGGTGGATTAGCATCTGAGTTACTGTTGTTTGTGATGCGATGGATTAGCATCTGCGTTACTGTTGTTTGTGATGCGATGGATTAGCATCTGCGTTACTGTTGTTTGCGATGCGATGGATTAGCATCTGTGTTACTGTTGTTTGCGATGCGATGGATTAGCATCTGTGTTACTGTTGATAACGATGCGGTGGATTAGCATCTGAGTTACTGTTGTTTGCGATGCGATGGATTAGCATCTGCGTTACTGTTGTTTGCGATGCGATGGATTAGCATCTGCGTTACTGTTGTTTGCGATGCGATGGATTAGCATCTGCGTTACTGTTGTTTGCGATGCGATGGATTAGCATCTGCGTTACTGTTGTTTGCGATGCGATGGATTAGCATCTGTGTTACTGTTGTTAACGATGAAGTGGATTAGCATCTGTGTTACTGTTGTTAACGATGCTGTGGATTAGCTTCTGTGTTACTGTTGTTTGCGATGCGATGGATTAGCATCTGTGTTACTGTTGTTAACGATGCTGTGGATTAGCTTCTGTGTTACTGTTGTTTGCGATGCGATGGATTAGCATCTGTGTTACTGTTGTTTGCGATGCGATGGATTAGCATCTGTGTTACTGTTGTTAACGATGCTGTGGATTAGCATCTCAAACAGACATCTTTGTGTTTACATCTGAAGGCCCATTAGGATCCACTCAGCCTTGCTTTGTTCTGTTGACCATCAGGGTGATGATGTGAAAGCGGACGAAAGATTACAGAACCATTACCGTCCCTGAGACCCATTAACTGATAAAAAGCTATTAGAGGCTTATAGATTAAAAGACATATATGGAGCAGAAATGATGATGACGAGGACGAAGGCTCAGTAAGAGGAGGAAGCAGGAGCTGTTATGCCAAGGTCACAGGTTTGATCCCCATAAATGTCTTCATATCACAGGGGAAACAAAGACATTCTAGGGTCCTTGAGAAACACCCTCTGAAGGTCCTGTGAGGGTTACGTGATGACAGTCCTAAATGTGTACTAGTATGAAATCATTTGAGATGAATATTTTAATATTGAAGGTAAAATTCATGATCAGTTTATATGTTGCTAAACAAAGATAAATGTTGAAATGACTTTAATTATGAGGACAATAAAATGCTGACATGAAAAAGAAATAAGGTTCTAAACTGCACATTTTGTATTTTGAGACATTAAATACATTTAGTATTTTATTTGTGTTAAAAAATAGCTGATCTATTGATGAAATATTGGTATGGTGGAAAAATCTACCTTAGCTGTAGTTAAGAATAAGAATCAGAATTATGATGATTGTGATAATGACAGTTATTATCATTATTATCATTTATCAAATTCAAATTCTCAACCTTCTCCCCTGTTCTCCGGTGTTCCTCTAGGATCTGTCTTCGGTCCCATCCTATTTATCAACTATCTCTTTCCTCTTGGTTGTATCTTCTGAAATACAACATCCATTTCCAAAGCTACATGGACGACACCCAGCTCTACCTCTTCTCTGAACCCACCTCCACTGTCCCACCCCCTTCTGTCTGTGTCTGTATATAAGAAATCAAATCCAGGTTCTCCTCCTACTTTCTCAAACTCAACAGTGATAAAACCGAGGTCCTCTCATTGGTCCTACATCCTCTCTCATTAACACTCCCAGTTTCACCAACCCCACTGATAACTCCTCTGCTCCCCTCTGCCCTCAGGTTAAGAGGTTGGGTGTCGTTCTCGACAGCTCTCTGTCATTCCAAACCCACATTAATAACGTTACCCGGTCGGCCTGTTTCCATCTTGGGAATATTAACCCCCTCCGTCCATCCCTCACTTCCAACAGTGCAGCCATCCTGGTCCACACTCGTGTCACATCCCTCCTAGACGACTGTAACTCCCTCCTCTTTGGTCTCCCCCTCAAGTCCATTCATAAATTACAACTGGTCCAGAACTCAGGGCATCCACCCCCCCCCCCCCCCACACACACACACACACACACACAGTCGAAGGAGGACTCATTTTATTTTTGAAGGATTTTTTTAGGGACTTTTTAATCCGCTTTCTTTTATTCTAATTGATACGTTCGGACACCACAAAAAGGTTGTTTTTTGTTTTTGTTTGTTTAGAAAATTATGGGCAATGAAAATTGTGTGGATTCATTACTGGGTGGTGCTTCAATGCCCCCTTGCTTCTGATTGGCTCATGTATGCACTGTACCTTTCAAAATAAAGGTCCACCTGAACACAAGAAAGCTCTCTGTCTAACCACCCCTACGGCTGATACTGCTGCCTCCTATCGGGACTGTAATTACTGCAAACATACCTATTCAGTCATATATTAACATGGCACACTCATGCTTAAATGCATATTCTGCACTTGATGGCATTTTGTTGGCTACTGACATGCCAAGAATAGTTACAAAAAATGACCAGCAGGTGTCGTACTGTGGGATCCTCCTCATCATGTCTCCTCCAGCAGGCTGACAACATTTGCCGGGAACTTAACTAAATTCCTGAGAGGGCTTTAAACCTTTGTAGCCCATATACTATCATTTAGCCACATTTTGTCTTCAGCAAAGAATTAATAACAAGGCATATGTGTAGAAAGAGTCTGCATCTTTAAATATACAACTGACACATACTGCATTCAAGGAGCATTTTTAAACACCACAAAGGGACACAAGACAGTGAAATACTTTAACAGAAGTCCATCAGTGTGAACACTGGGCATCAAAGTGATAGATGCTGTAAGAGAGAACAACCGCAAATCTCTTGCTGTTTACATTATTTTTGAAACGTTCTGCTCGCAGCCTGGGGTGGTGCTTCTGCAAGCCTCAAGTTGCAGTTGTCCACAGGACGCTAACTTATCAAATACGTCAAGCTGGGCTTGACGTATTTGCATGGCTGGGTTTGTCTCTTTAAAAAAGATATGCAAATGGTTAATATACTTATATTGATATTCAGGATTGCATTTCTGAAGCATGAATCCAGTTGTATTTTAATTTCAACCTGGAGTATTTGATTGTAAATACAGTTCTAGTATTATCATTAATTATAGCGTAGGTTTACATCTATAGAGGAGATGGATAAACACACACACACACACACTTTGACGATATGGTGGTTCACACGCGAGTGCAGCCACTGGGGCATCTGATTGGTTGCAGCAGGTTAACCAGGGAATGAAAGGCTGCAGCAGCTGTCCTGGTGACAAACAGGAACTGAACACACGTCTCCAGCTGTAAAGTCTGGTTTGTGATGGCAAAGACCGTCAAGTGTAAGCAAACCCATTTAATTCAACCACTGGGAGGTGCTACAGGAAGGGGACAATGGGAGTGGTTTAACAATCCATGTAGAAGTCAAAAATTGCTAGACCAATCACATCAAAACTCTGACAGCCTCGTGAGTAAACCAGCCCGACAGGGGTGTTACTGTACCTGTGCGAATGAGGATTTGGACGAGCAACTTGTTGCTGTTTTGAAGTGTGTACATCTAAACTGGGGTTTGAACCTGTGACCTGACACTTTCAGTAACATTTTGGAACGTTTTGTTCAGACTTCTGAACACTGATCCTTCTTTTGGTGGTTTGTTGACTCGCTGGTTTGTGAAGGTTGAGGGAACCAACGATCAATCCATCATTGTGAGTCACTGTAAGTTTATGATGAACGTTTATAAGATTTGATGGGTTTCATTTTGCTAAGCTGAGAACGCTTGTGTGTCTGTTTGTTTGACTGTGATCTGTAACGCTTCCCTCCAAACATCCACACATGTGATCTGTTACTGGGTCACGTATCTATTGTAACAACCACGTTAGTAATACATACATGATGATTTTTTTTTACAATACCATGATGTTTTTATAATAGCACTGAGACACATTTTGTGACTTTGAATCTTTTTCTAATCAAACATCACAGTGTTACCCTTGTGAATTCTTCTGGCTCATAATCACGAGGGCCAGATTGACTTATGATCAGAGATGAGATCACCACAAACAACCAGTTTGATGTTACGCTGGTTGATGAACCAGTCCAGCAGGTCAGAAACCATCACCCTGAGACCACACCTCGACTGGGAGAACATTGGAACAAAGCAAACTGTTAATAGCAGGGAATAATTAGTTTAATCACAGGTACTGACATGGGGAAACCAGTGAGTGCGACTGAAGATATTGAGATGTCATCATATCAGTACAGAATATATACACTAAATAACACATGATAATAATCATATATATATATATATATATATATATATATATATATATATATATATATATATACACATTAAATAAGTATCATTTTTTTTACCGATCATTTCAAGATTAGTTTCCTAACTTTATAATTAGCTATTCAGAAACCATGAATTATTCTTTGATTTTCTTTACATAATTTTAAATATTTTGGCTATTTTTTCCGAGATTTTACCGCCGCGTTTCTGACGTCATCAGACGGCGTCGTCGTTGTTGTTGACATTAGCCGCACGGGCTAGGATGAAGAGGACTTGGACGAAGTAATTGAATTAACGGAGCGGCGGCTGGTGAGTTTTCCTCTCGGTATGAACGTGAACACATCCGTTTATTACCTGTGCGACCGGCGGGACCCCGTCAGGCCCCGCTCGCTGCTAGCTCGTCGGCTTCATGCTAACCGGCGTCACTTATCAAACGGTTAGCTCGCTGCTAGCTCGTCGGCTTCATATGAAGCACTTAAATCAAGACGTGAGAAAGAGTTGCAGTGAAATTGAAGGACTGTAGTCCTTTAACTCTTATCTAGTATTATAACTCGTGTGAAATACAGTCCTGAGTAGTATGTCTTGTATATACTCACCGTTTTATTAAACTTTGGTTTTTCCAAGCTTTTCTTGTGTTACATTATTGATCTGTCTCATCTGGCTTGCGCTCTGTCTCGATCTTGGTTCGGAAACTGCTGTAACGAACCCCTGAATCCAGATTTATCTGAATGGCTGAAGCATGATGTCAGTCTTCCTCATCAGAAACTTAGACTTAGATTTGCTCTTTTAATGTACCACACAGCGTTCAAAGGCCTTTCCCAGGCATGTAAATTTTGCACCCACGAGCCAGACTGGATCATCTACTGCTGGAGGAGGCTCCAGACCTGAAGAGGCTCCAGCTGCCACCCATACCTCCACCTGCTCAGGTCCCCCTCTGTCCATCAGTCTCTCCTCCTTTCTCTCTCTCTTTATCTCTGTCCCTCTCTCTCCTTCTGTCTCTCTGTCCTCCTCCATTCTCTGTCTTTGTCTCTGTCCTGCTCTCCTGCTCTCTCTCTGTCCCCACTGATCCTGGATCTGCTCCACCTTCCTGCTGGTAAAGGAAGGTTCTGGTGGCTGCTGTTGCGGGATGTGCTGCTGATGGAGAATTGTTGGGTGGAGGTTCATTGAAGGAGGGAGGTGCTGGACCTGCTCTACTTGGACAGAGTCAGGACAGAACTTTGGTTGGGATTTGGTGACACACAAATAAACCTGACTTTTATTTGTGTTTTGGTGCAGCAGGTTCTGAGGACGCAGCTTCAGCTTCAGTCCAACACAGAATGAGTTGTGATGAAGAGACCAAAGCTGGCTGCAGTTTTCCTCTTCGTGGGCTGCCTGCTCGCCTACCTGATGTTTGTCAAGCGTCAGCATGCTGCCATCAAGTTCAACTCAATCAAAGCACCTTCCCAAATCCATAGCACCTCAGACTGGCTGGGCTCTGATGAGGGGCGGGGCTTCCAATATGGCATCATGTTTGATGCTGGGAGCACTGGGACAAGAGTCCATATCTTCAAGTTCCAGATGGACAACAAAGGTACAGAACAACAAAAGAACGCCATGTCTCTTGACATCAATTTCAGTTGTGAAGTTCTGTCAAGCACATTTCATGTCCAAAACTCCAGAATGCCTTTGGTTTTCTGCTGCCATATTTATGACATTGTTATGGTCAGAGCCAGAGGTCCTCCGGGGCGAAGACCCTCTTGTGTTTGCTCCACACACTCGCCCCTTCAAAGCTTAATTTGCCCCTCTAAACTCACCAAATTTGGTACACACATCGGCTGTGACGAAAAATTCTATGTTTAACAAAAAAAACAGTGCTCTACTCAATAGCACCACCTAGATACACAAAAACCCTCGCCATGGCCTGTACGAATGTCCTACAGACATGGGACCAACACCATTTTATTCAATCTGAGGTTCGACTGATTTAATAAAATGGTGTTGGTCCCATGTCTGTAGGACATTCGTATAGTATATATTCGATAGTCGAACCTCAGATTGAGGAGGAGCAGTGTGGTTTTCGTCCTGGCCGTGGAACCATGGATCAGCTCTTCACCCTCGCTAGGGTGCTGGAGGGGGCATGGGAGTTTGCCCAACCAGTCCACATGTGCTTTGTGGACTTGGAGAAGGCTTACGACCGTGTTCCCAGGAGCATCCTGTGGGGGGTACTCTGGGAGTACGGGGTGGATGGCCCTTTACAAAGAGCCATTCGGTTGTTCTACCGGAGGAGCGAGAGTCTGGTCTGCATGGCCGGTAGTAAGTCGGACTTGTTCCCAGTGAGGGTTGGACTCTGCCAAGGCTGCCCTTTGTCACCGGTTCTGTTCATAACTTTTATGGACAGAATTTCTAGGCGCAGTTGGGTGGTGGAGGTGGTTGAGTTTGGTGGCGGGAGGATGTCGTCTTTGCTGTTTGCGGATGACGTAGTCCTCTTAGCGCCATCGGGCCACGACCTCCAGCAAGAGGAGGTTTGCAGCCGAATGTGAAGCGGCTGGGATGAGAATCAGCACCTCCAAGTCTGAGGCCCTGGTCCTCAGGTTGGAAAAGGGTGGTTTGCCCACTCCGGGTCGGGGGGGTGGTCTTACCTCAGGTGGAGGAGTTTAAGTATCTCGGGGTCTTGTTCACTAGTGAGGGTAGGATGGAGCGGGAGATTGACAGGCGGATTGGGGCGGCATCCGCAGTCTTGCGGTTGCTAAACCAGTCTGTTGTGGTGAAGAGGGAGCTCAGCCAAAAGGCGAGGCTCTCGATTTACCGGTCAATCTACGTTCCAATCCTCACCTGTGGTCATGAGCTCTGGGTAATGACTGAAAGAACAAGATCGCAAATACAAGCGGCCGAAATGAGTTTCCTCTCCAGGGTGGCTGGACTCTCCCTCAGAGACAGGGTGAGAAGCTCAGTCATTCGGGAGGGACTCAGAGTAGAGCTGCTGCTCCTCCATGTCGAGAGGAGCCAGTTGAGGTGGTTTGGGCATCTGGTGAGGATGCCTCCTGGACGCCTCCCTCTGGAGGTTTTCCAGGCATGTCCAACTGGGAGGAGGCCTCGAGGCCGACCCAGGACACGCTGGAGGGATTATATCTCTCGGTTGGCCTGGGAACGCCTCGGGATCCTCCCGTAAGAGCTGGTGGAAGTGGCTGGGGAGAGGGCAGTCTGGGCTTCCTTGCTGAGACCGCTGCCCCCGCGACCCTGACCCACCGGATGAAGCGGAGGACGACGAAGACGACGAAGACCATTTTATTCGTCTCATCAAGACGGACAAATCATACACCAACACCCCTGACCTAACCCTAACAGGACATCCACAATTTGGACACGAATGTCCAATTTTGGACAATTTGGCGCCCCGAGCAAATGCTTTCTCCTCCTGGGACGTTCATGGTATCGCTTCCAAGACTTAATCCATGACTCTCCTAACTCTGCTGATTAAAAGTTGGTAAAAGTTTTGATATAGCGCCAACGGTTTGGGTTTTATAAGCTCTCAAAGTGGGGGAGACACTTTTCACCTTACAATTGAAACCAATTGGGCACCTGTCTGCTCTCATGGTACATACTCTCAAACACTCGCTTGTCACGGGTAAACTAAAAGTCCCACAGCATCAAAATACACACCACTGCATTCCTGACAAAAATCCCTACAAAAATATGACATTATGTTCCACTTGAGACCAACGTATGCAGAGCTATTTGAGTTTTACACACTAAAAATCTGTAAATCCTCCTCTGCTCTCTGCTCTGCTCTCTGCTCTGCTCTGCTCTCTGCTCTGCTCTCTGCTCTGCTCTCTGCTCTGCTCTGCTCTCTGCTCTGCTCTCTGCTCTGCTCTCTGCTCTGCTCTGCTCTCTGCTCTGCTCTCTGCTCTGCTCTCAGCTCTGCTCTCTGCTCTGCTCTCAGCTCTGCTCTGCTCTCTGCTCTCTGCTCTGCTCTCTGCTCTGCTCTCTGCTCTCAGCTCTGCTCTCTGCTCTGCTCTCTGCTCTCAGCTCTGCTCTCTGCTCTGCTCTCTGCTCTGCTCTCAGCTCTGCTCTCTGCTCTCTGCTCTCTGCTCTCTGCTCTCTGCTCTGCTCTCTGCTCTGCTCTGCTCTCAGCTCTGCTCTCTGCTCTGCTCTCTGCTCTGCTCTGCTCTCAGCTCTGCTCTCTGCTCTCTGCTCTGCTCTCTGCTCTGCTCTCAGCTCTGCTCTCTGCTCTCTGCTCTCTGCTCTCTGCTCTGCTCTCTGCTCTGCTCTGCTCTCAGCTCTGCTCTCTGCTCTGCTCTCTGCTCTGCTCTGCTCTCAGCTCTGCTCTCTGCTCTCTGCTCTGCTCTCTGCTCTGCTCTCAGCTCTGCTCTCTGCTCTCTGCTCTGCTCTCAGCTCTGCTCTCAGCTCTGCTCTGCTCTCTGCTCTGCTCTCTGCTCTGCTCTGCTCTCTGCTCTGCTCTGCTCTCTGCTCTCTGCTCTGCTCTCAGCTCTGCTCTCTGCTCTCTGCTCTGCCCTCAGCTCTGCTCTCAGCTCTGCTCTCAGCTCTGCTCTGCTCTCAGCTCTGCTCTCTGCTCTGCTCTCTGCTCTGCCCTCAGCTCTGCTCTCTGCTCTGCTCTCTGCTCTCAGCTCTGCTCTCAGCTCTCAGCTCTGCTCTCAGCTCTGCTCTCTGCTCTGCTCTCTGCTCTCAGCTCTGCTCTCTGCTCTGCTCTCTGCTCTCAGCTCTGCTCTCTGCTCTGCTCTCTGCTCTCAGCTCTGCTCTCAGCTCTGCTCTCTGCTCTCAGCTCTCAGCTCTGCTCTCAGCTCTGCTCTCTGCTCTCAGCTCTCAGCTCTCAGCTCAGCTCTCAGCTCTGCTCTCTGCTCTCTGCTCTGCCCTCAGCTCAGCTCTCTGCTCTGCTCTCAGCTCTGCTCTGCTCTCAGCTCTGCTCTCAGCTCTGCTCTCAGCTCTGCTCTGCTCTCAGCTCTGCTCTCTGCTCTCTGCTCTGCTCTCTGCTCTCAGCTCTCAGCTCTGCTCTCTGCTCTGCTCTCAGCTCTGCTCTCAGCTCTGCTCTCAGCTCTGCTCTGCTCTCAGCTCTGCTCTCTGCTCTCTGCTCTGCTCTCTGCTCTCAGCTCTCAGCTCTGCTCTCAGCTCTGCTCTCAGCTCTGCTCTCAGCTCTGCTCTCTGCTCTGCTCTGCTCTCTGCTCTGCTCTGCTCTCTGCTCTGCTCTCTGCTCTGCTCTCTGCTCTGCTCTCTGCTCTCTGCTCTGCTCTCTGCTCTGCTCTCAGCTCTGCTCTCAGCTCTGCTCTGCTCTCTGCTCTGCTCTCTGCTCTGCTCTCAGCTCTGCTCTCTGCTCTCAGCTCTGCTCTGCTCTCAGCTCTGCTCTCAGCTCTGCTCTCTGCTCTGCTCTCTGCTCTGCTCTCTGCTCTGCTCTCTGCTCTCTGCTCTGCTCTCTGCTCTGCTCTCAGCTCTGCTCTCAGCTCTGCTCTGCTCTCAGCTCTGCTCTCTGCTCTGCTCTCTGCTCTGGCCTCAGCTCTGCTCTCTGCTCTCTGCTCTCAGCTCTGCTCTGCTCTCAGCTCTGCTCTCAGCTCTGCTCTGCTCTCAGCTCTGCTCTCTGCTCTGCCCTCAGCTCTGCTCTCTGCTCTCTGCTCTGCTCTCAGCTCTGCTCTCAGCTCTGCTCTGCTCTCAGCTCTGCTCTCTGCTCTGCTCTCAGCTCTGCTCTCAGCTCTGCTCTGCTCTCAGCTCTGCTCTCTGCTCTGCTCTCTGCTCTCTGCTCTCTGCTCTCTGCTCTCTGCTCTCAGCTCTGCTCTCTGCTCTGCTCTCAGCTCTGCTCTGCTCTCAGCTCTGCTCTCTGCTCTGCTCTCTGCTCTGCTCTCAGCTCTGCTCTCTGCTCTGCTCTCTGCTCTGCTCTCTGCTCTGCTCTCAGCTCTGCTCTGCTCTCAGCTCTGCTCTCTGCTCTGCTCTCTGCTCTGCTCTCAGCTCTGCTCTGCTCTCTGCTCTGCTCTCAGCTCTGCTCTCAGCTCTGCTCTCTGCTCTGCTCTCTGCTCTGCTCTCAGCTCTGCTCTCAGCTCTGCTCTCAGCTCTGCCCTCAGCTCTGCTCTCTGCTCTGCTCTCAGCTCTGCTCTCTGCTCTGCTCTCAGCTCTGCTCTGCTCTCTGCTCTGCCCTCAGCTCTGCTCTCTGCTCTCTGCTCTGCTCTCAGCTCTGCTCTCTGCTCTGCTCTCAGCTCTGCTCTCTGCTCTGCTCTGCTCTCTGCTCTGCTCTCAGCTCTGCTCTCAGCTCTGCTCTCTGCTCTGCTCTCAGCTCTGCTCTCAGCTCTGCTCTCAGCTCTGCTCTGCTCTCAGCTCTGCTCTCTGCTCTCTGCTCTGCTCTCTGCTCTCAGCTCTCAGCTCTGCTCTCAGCTCTGCTCTCAGCTCTGCTCTCAGCTCTGCTCTCTGCTCTGCTCTGCTCTCTGCTCTGCTCTGCTCTCTGCTCTGCTCTCTGCTCTGCTCTCTGCTCTCTGCTCTGCTCTCTGCTCTGCTCTCAGCTCTGCTCTCAGCTCTGCTCTGCTCTCTGCTCTGCTCTCTGCTCTGCTCTCAGCTCTGCTCTCTGCTCTCAGCTCTGCTCTGCTCTCAGCTCTGCTCTCAGCTCTGCTCTCTGCTCTGCTCTCTGCTCTGCTCTCTGCTCTGCTCTCTGCTCTGCTCTCTGCTCTCTGCTCTGCTCTCTGCTCTGCTCTCAGCTCTGCTCTCAGCTCTGCTCTGCTCTCAGCTCTGCTCTCTGCTCTGCTCTCTGCTCTGGCCTCAGCTCTGCTCTCTGCTCTCTGCTCTCAGCTCTGCTCTGCTCTCAGCTCTGCTCTCAGCTCTGCTCTGCTCTCAGCTCTGCTCTCTGCTCTGCCCTCAGCTCTGCTCTCTGCTCTCTGCTCTGCTCTCAGCTCTGCTCTCAGCTCTGCTCTGCTCTCAGCTCTGCTCTCTGCTCTGCTCTCAGCTCTGCTCTCAGCTCTGCTCTGCTCTCAGCTCTGCTCTCTGCTCTGCTCTCTGCTCTCTGCTCTCTGCTCTCTGCTCTCTGCTCTCAGCTCTGCTCTCTGCTCTGCTCTCAGCTCTGCTCTGCTCTCAGCTCTGCTCTCTGCTCTGCTCTCTGCTCTGCTCTCAGCTCTGCTCTCTGCTCTCTGCTCTCTGCTCTCTGCTCTCTGCTCTCAGCTCTGCTCTCTGCTCTGCTCTCAGCTCTGCTCTGCTCTCAGCTCTGCTCTCTGCTCTGCTCTCTGCTCTGCTCTCAGCTCTGCTCTCTGCTCTCTGCTCTGCTCTCAGCTCTGCTCTCTGCTCTCTGCTCTGCTCTCTGCTCTGCTCTCAGCTCTGCTCTGCTCTCAGCTCTGCTCTCTGCTCTGCTCTCTGCTCTGCTCTCAGCTCTGCTCTGCTCTCTGCTCTGCTCTCAGCTCTGCTCTCAGCTCTGCTCTCTGCTCTCTGCTCTGCTCTCTGCTCTGCTCTCAGCTCTGCTCTCAGCTCTGCTCTCAGCTCTGCCCTCAGCTCTGCTCTCTGCTCTGCTCTCAGCTCTGCTCTCTGCTCTGCTCTCAGCTCTGCTCTGCTCTCTGCTCTGCCCTCAGCTCTGCTCTCTGCTCTCTGCTCTGCTCTCTGCTCTGCTCTCAGCTCTGCTCTGCTCTCTGCTCTGCTCTCAGCTCTGCTCTCTGCTCTGCTCTCAGCTCTCTGCTCTGCTCTCTGCTCTCTGCTCTCAGCTCTGCTCTCAGCTCTGCTCTCAGCTCTGCTCTCAGCTCTGCTCTCTGCTCTGCTCTCTGCTCTCAGCTCTCAGCTCTGCTCTCAGCTCTGCTCTCAGCTCTGCTCTGCTCTGCTCTCAGCTCTGCTCTCTGCTCTGCTCTCAGCTCTGCTCTCAGCTCTGCTCTCAGCTCTGCTCTGCTCTGCTCTCAGCTCAGCTCTGCTCTGCTCTCAGCTCTGCTCTCTGCTCTCAGCTCTGCTCTCAGCTCTGCTCTCAGCTCTGCTCTGCTCTGCTCTCAGCTCTGCTCTCTGCTCTGCTCTCAGCTCTGCTCTGCTCTGCTCTCAGCTCTGCTCTCTGCTCTCTGCTCTGCTCTCAGCTCTGCTCTCTGCTCTCAGCTCTGCTCTCAGCTCTGCTCTCAGCTCTGCTCTGCTCTGCTCTCAGCTCTGCTCTCTGCTCTGCTCTCAGCTCTGCTCTCTGCTCTCTGCTCTCTGCTCTGCTCTCTGCTCTGCTCTCAGCTCTGCTCTCAGCTCTGCTCTCAGCTCTGCTCTCTGCTCTCTGCTCTCAGCTCTGCTCTCAGCTCTGCTCTCTGCTCTCTGCTCTGCTCTGCTCTCAGCTCTGCTCTGCTCTGCTCTCAGCTCTGCTCTCTGCTCTGCTCTCAGCTCTGCTCTCTGCTCTCTGCTCTGCTCTCTGCTCTGCTCTCAGCTCTGCTCTCAGCTCTGCTCTCTGCTCTCTGCTCTGCTCTCTGCTCTCAGCTCTCAGCTCTGCTCTCTGCTCTGCTCTCAGCTCTGCTCTCTGCTCTCAGCTCTGCTCTCTGCTCTCAGCTCTGCTCTCTGCTCTGCTCTCAGCTCTCAGCTCTCAGCTCTGCTCTCTGCTCTGCTCTCTGCTCTGCTCTCAGCTCTGCTCTCAGCTCTGCTCTCAGCTCTGCTCTCAGCTCTGCTCTCAGCTCTGCTCTCTGCTCTCTGCTCTCTGCTCTCAGCTCTCTGCTCTCAGCTCTCAGCTCTGCTCTCAGCTCTGCTCTGCTCTCTGCTCTGCTCTCAGCTCTGCTCTCAGCTCTGCTCTGCTCTCAGCTCTGCTCTCTGCTCTCAGCTCTGCTCTGCTTTTTGTTGTGCAACAGGAAGGAAAGCTCAGGTTGCTAAGTTACCAAAAAGACATCAAGCAGCTCAGTTGGAGTGTAGCCATTAGCTCACCTTTATTAGCTTGAGCTGAAAGTGGTGCTGTGATGAGGCAGTCATGATTTCAACATTGGAGAATACAGTTGGTTAACAGCTGAGCTCGTGTTTAGCTGCTGAGACACACACACACACACACACACACACACACACACCACACACACACCACTAAGTTTCAGGCTTCTTGCGTTCCCCTTGATGACCTTTAATGACCTCCATGACCTCTGTAGGCTCCTCTAGACTCTTGTTAGTAACCCAGGTTTTCAAGACTCCACCATCCACCAGTCTGGTGTTTACTGGTGGATCTGATGTAGACCTGAACCTCCACCATCCACCAGTCTGGTGTTTACTGGTGGATCTGATGTAGACCTGAACCTCCACCATCCACCGGTCTGGTGTTTACTGGTGGATCTGATGTAGAACTGAACCTCCACCATCCACCGGTCTGGTGTTTACTGGTGGATCTGATGTAGAACTGAACCTGCTAATGTCTTCAGTTGCTGGGAACCAGTCATCTGATTTCAGGTCACTGATCTGCAGACCAGGGAACCAGATGTTCTACTAGGAAAACTGCACCGCGCACCCCAAGTGTCAGATTTGTGATGCTGGATCAGGTTTCTTGTGTTTAAATGATCGTCAAAGCTAAAAGCTTGTTAATAGAAGCATCGCTTCTGAGGGATGTCACTTCAGATGGTCCTGAACATGAAGACGGTGGAGAAGAAGAGCGTCTCCTGTCAACAGTGAGATCGGTAGAGAACAATAAAACCAAGTGGCAAACAGGACTGAAGGAGATTATCCTCATTTGTGTTCCACATTTGAAAGAGGAAATTTGAGTTAAAGCCTCATAATTCAGGCTAAATGGATTCACTGGTGTGGATCCGTTCAGATTAGATGGTGAAGAGCTATCAAGCGCTCCTCTTCTCTCCCTGTTGCTTTTAGTGTAGTTAAAATCCAAATATGTTGGACCAAAACAGTAATTACCAGATGTGAATCCCGGCAGACAAGAGGAGCTTTCAGGCTTTTAAGTCCAGTTAAAATGCACACAAACTCATTAGAGTGCTTTAGAGGTTTGGCTTTATTAGGCTTAGAGAAAGTTTCCTGCGGTGCTCGGCCAAATGCCTTCGTTATCGCATTTACCCCCTAAGCTAAATCACACAGGCTAAGTGCAGTTTTGGCTTCTTTGTTAGCATCAGAGCTAACCAGAGTAATGGGAGCACCTGTTAGTTATGCAGGCTGGAATTGTCATTACTGGCTTAACAACAGCTCTAACGCTGGCCTTGGAAGCTCAAACCACGAAGAGAAATTCTACCCCTGAAGCAGAGAACCCACTGCTGCTGTCTGAAGACACGTTATCTTTTCAAAAACAGAATTACCAAATTGTAAAAACAGGAGTTGTTGTGAGATGCTGAACCCTCTGATGCTCTTGAATGAGTGGCGTGTGACGTTGTGTCAGGAATCAAATGGGTGTAAAAGCAGTGTTTGATGGCATCAGCTGAGAGCAGCAGCGACGTGACCAACGTTCAGGTCCCACATGTGTGAACTGTCACCTTAACCATAACACCAACAGCTATTATTTAGATAATAAACAGATCCCCGGAAGGAGAGTTAGTATAGAAGATGTGCATCAGAATGGGATTAGAACTGAAGAAACATTGTTCATTGTGTTGCTAATATTGATCTGTGCCTGTGTTTTCTGGCTTCAGAGCATGACACCGGAGGGTCAACCTAGTTGCTATAATACAGAATAATCTGGGGATAGAACCTCAGGTCCAAGTGGATTTCTTCCTCTGGATGAACTCAAGCATGATGACACAGCAACTCCCTGCCCCGTAACATTCTGACAAATATATAACATTGAAATACTGGTAGAAAGCATCAACTCTGCAGCTTCAGTCACCACCACCTCTTGAGGCCCATAAGTGATGAATGAGCCAGATTTATTATGATAAGCCTATACTTTGCTTTTTAAGGAATAATGTATGTCTTTACCTGTAATGTATGGATTGTTTTGGTTCTTTTTTGTTTACCTCCAGCAGAAAGTCCCAAACTGGCCCGTGAGACATTCCGAGCCATCCAACCAGGATTGTCTGCTTATGCCGATGACCCTGAGAAGGTATGGAAGCTCTGAAAACTGCTGGTAGCAGTTCTGTTATTGGTCCTGTAGGTGTTGATTATATTATACTTTTTCCTGATAATCGTATTGGAAATGTCTTAAAATTTGGTTTAAAAAAAGATGATTGGCCTGTGGATGAGACCAAAACAGCCTTCAACATTCATCATGTGACTTAACCTTGGCTCAGTGAGTTCTCTATTTCCTTGCCTTGTGTCTGCCTGTCCTCTGGGTTCCGGTCATCATCCAGTGCACCGTTGGGATTGTGGAGCTGCTGGACGTGGCAAAGGCAAGCGTGCCGCCCTCTGTCTGGAACATCACACCGCTGGTTCTTAAGGCCACGGCTGGACTCCGCCTGCTGCCCGGGGAGAAGGCCAGCCACCTGCTGGACAGGGTAGAGCTGCAGTCTCTGGCATCTACTGTGTTGACATGTTCAGCATTTGTCTGTGTGTTTGTCTGTGTGTAAAGTTTCTGGATCAAACACATAAACAGCAGGTCACTTACACAATCCGCTGGAACTCTGCTGCATTATGCAATTGAATTGCTTCAGCTAATATCCTCCGAGGAAGCTTGTGCCTTTCCTCCTCCTCCTCCTCTCTACCACTGCCGCTGCCACCGCTGCCGCCGCTGCCACCGCTGCCACCGCTGCCGCCATCATCATCACCAGGCCAAAACCACAAAGTCTATTAAAGCTTTTAAGTAATCAGTAATAACAGGACTAGAGCAGTCGGCCAAAAAGTGATTTAATCTCAAGCTTTGCTGTTATTATCAGCCTGAACACAGAGCTGATTACAGAGCAGAGGCAGAGTTTTATTCACTCTCCTTCAGACACCAACGACCACCAAACAGCCCTTTACAGAAATTACAGAATGACATATCTTTGTTAAGAAAACAAATCCACGCATCAGAGCAGCATTGTGTCTTTTACTCTGTCAATGCCAACCCAATAAAAATGTGTCCCTAGCTCATTTGGCGACCTGACCCTTAGTTTAGGATGGACAGGACCAAACAGACTGAACTGGTTCTTAAAGACAAGAAGGTCTCACAATAGAACACAAGTGTCTCTGTTGGTTTACCGATTTGCTGTTTCTTCTCCCAACTTTTTGATGTTTTGGTCGATGGTGGATGTTCACAAACCCTGTTGAATTCTATGTGTGCAGGTGAGGGCGCTGTTCATGTCGTCTCCGTTCCTGACCAGAGACGACAGTGTGTCCATCATGGATGGCACTGATGAAGGTACGTGAACACCTCAGTGGTTCTCTAACGGTGAGTTGATACTCTGACAATCAGCCAGGAGGTTTGAAGCCTCACAGGTATTAGCCTTGAAACACCGTTCTGTACATGGGGTAATGCATACACAGGGTGTCATGTTGGGAGTGTCACGTGTGGTGTGTAGGGGCTTTTCAAAACAGAGACACTGGCTCCATTGTTCTCCCCACCTTGCAGCGTAAGCACAGATTTGTCCATGGACATTCTGTCATTTCAGATACCTGGAGGGCCGTGTCTTTCTCCAGTGGAGACTGTTGTAAGACCGCATCAGACCTCTGATGGGGCTTTGGAGCCACGCTCAGCACTTGTAATCACACCTTCAACCAATGAAAACAGCTGGTTGTCCAGAGCAGCAACTTTAATGGTACACTCCATCTAGCTGTGTCTACAGAGAGGAGAAGAGTTGTTGTATGTGCATGTTGTCTCTCTGTGCCCCTCTGTGTTACTTGAGTCAGTTTTCATGTTTGGTCCAACTTGTACGTCTCCATCTTCTGGCTAAGTGGCGTCCAGAAGCATGCAGGGATCAGACCCATCAGAATCATGTTCCTGCTTCTGACGAAGGCTTTGGTTTTTGCAGACAGAGCGGGTCCACTGATGTTGTCTGTCTCTAATTAGGCCTTTGTGAGTGCTCTGTGGGTCCCAGCACAGATGAGAAAGCATCGTCAGCATTGCCACTGAAGTCCATGTTTTTGTCTTGTCTTTAAGTGATTGATGCAGTGAAGGTAGGGAATGAGAATAGCCTGATCGGGCTCTGGGGCCTAAGTCGTTGCCGGCAGTAAGTCGGACTTGTTCCAGGTGAGGCTCTCCCTTAGAGACAGGGTGAGAAGCTCAGTCCTTCAGGAGGGACTCAGAGTAGAGCTGTTGCTCCTCCAGGTAGAGGAGTCAGTGGAGGTGGTTCAGGCATCTGGAGAGGACGCCTCCCTCAGGAGGTGTTCCAGGCATGTCTGACCAGGAGGAGGCCTCAGGCCAACCCAGGACACGCTGGAGGGATTATGTCTCTGGGCTGGCCTGGGAACACCTCAGGATTCCCCCGGAAGAGCTGGTGGACGTGGCTGGGAGAGGACAGTCTGGGCTTCCTTGCTCAGGCTGCTGCCCCGCGACCCGGACCAACCGGATAAAATGGAGGACGACGACGGGCTCTGGGGCTCTGGGGCTCTGGGGCTCTGGTAAGGAGTTCTTCTCGCCTCCTCGCTGGAGTTAAACCCAAATCTTGGCTGGAGGGGCAGCAGCAGACCCACCATTCACTCACTGCCCTTGGACACTGAGATTGGCAAAGCCTAGTCACAACTGTTGCTTTTGGGTTTCCTGTTCTGAGCGAAGTTGAACTGCGTTGGAGAATACTTCCTATACTTCCTGTTTTGATTAGCTGGTAAACCTTTAGGTTGTGTTTCTGGTGAACTGATGTGAATGTGGAACTGAGCTTGCCTGAAGAGGATTTTTGTGTGTGCCTGTAATAAGCTGACATTTGTGGAACAGACTGAGCTATTGAACTGTTAACGAGTACTATATACTAATACTATAACATCTGCTGTGTTTGCTTGAATGTATGTGTGATTGCAACTTCATTTGTGTGATTTAACCTCATCAAGGGATGTGTAGTTTTTAAAGGCATTGTTTCTTGATCGGGTCTGTGTGAGACACTTCAACCTACTGACAGACTGAAAACGGATCAAACTGCAACAGAGTCGTTTGCACGCGAATCACTAAACTTGATTGTCGCATGCTGGAGCCCTGCAGCTAATAACTCCCAAACATGGATTAGTGGGCTATCAGAGAGCACGTACCTTCACCGAGGCCAATTCACCTGAACCAGAGTAAAAAAGTGCCATTCAAAACTTTAAAATGTAATGGGCTCTTCCTTGGCTCAGGCTCCGCCCTCTCCGCCAGGTTTTTCAGGCCAAGTCAGTTTTATTCATATTGCAACAAATCACAACAGTTCTCTCCTGACCCTTTTTCAGAAAGGGAGAGAGACAGATAGACAGACGGGAGCATGAACGAGACAGACAGGAACAGAGAGACAGGCAGAGGGACAGGGACTTCAGACACACAGAAAAACATGTTTGGGGGAAATCAGTCTTGTAGTCTTGAAGTAATCCTGCTGACAGCCAAACATCACGAGTCATACATGAGTCATACATGAGTCACATGTCAGGGACACAGTGACATGAAGACCTGCTCATGCTTTTATTTGTTGAGGACTGTCAGTGAGGCATCTTGGCTCGTCCTCAGGCGCTCAACCAGATGACCTGGTCAATCCCTCAGATTCTAACTGGATCCAGTTTGAAGCCCTCCAGTCCAGATGTAGGAGGTCCATTATCCAGCAGCTGGTGGGGTCGACCATCGTGACCCTGTAGTGACCTTCCCACCCTGCCAGCACTGTGACCCTGTCCACTAATACCGTTGTTGTGTGTGTCTGTGTGCGTGTGTGTGTGTGTGTGTGTGTGTATGCAGTGTACATATAATGTGTGTGTTTTGAAAGCAAATGTAGTTTTTGTGTTTTAGATGCTGCTCTGTGGCCACACCCCTTCCAGTTATAATCCAATCCTTTCAAAGTAGTTCATACAAGCAATTATGTCCATGTGGGATAATGTTCCTCTTAATCTTGAGTGAGCAGGAGGGAGGGCGGTGATTATTTCCCTTCATTTCTGAAGCTGAAATGTTTTCTTCGTCTCTCTGAAGCCATAAATGTCTTTTCATGATCATGAATTAACTTCTTATCGTCCCCTCACCCTAATGGACAAATTCCTCGTGCTAACCCTAACCGGCCCTTTTAGACGTCTAACCGGATCACTGCAGCCTTATTATCGCTCTGAGATTTTGCAGTTCTTGGCTGGGGTGCTTATCTCTGGTTGAGATTACCCTCCGCCCAGCAGAATGGAAGCGACTTATTGTTAATGCAGATCTGAGTGGTTACTAGGCAGCGGTGGCGGCGTACTAAGTGCCGGTGTTTAGCTCCCTGGCTTAAAGCCGACTCTCTCCATACTTGTTTGTTTTGTTTGAAAATAGCTTCCAGGAGTTTCATGGTAAAGCTCCTATGATACAATTTCTATCAAGCCCTTTAATCACCCACTTCTGCATGTGGACAAGGTCAGAGGTCATTGATAAAAGGCACTAATGCATGAAGCTGAGAGCAAATAGTCTGTCACACCATGTCATCTTTGAGTTGACCTGGATATGCAGACCCCCCACCGCCACTGATCACATGACATCACTGCATTTGATCGATTTTTTTATTTTTTTTTTAAATTGTTGTGATAATGTTCTATTATTGAGGTCAGCAGAATATGTATGGAGGCCTGGTGCCAACACTTATTCATCTGTCAATCATTTCTAGGGTTGAGAGAGGAATCTTTTGACTATGAAATGTTCTCAAACTGAAGCGAACGCTTCCGTCAGTTCCAGGGACCCAGCGTGACATCGTAGCGACCAAAGTTTTCACCCTCTGGAAGAGCAGAGAAGCAATGACGCTTCCAGATTCAGCTGCTTCTTTTTGTCCGAAGACAAAAAACGGTGAAACCCAGTAACTGCACCCCCGCCAAGGTCCCCACTGATGTCTTCATTTTATTGAGCTTGTTTTATGAAGAGGTATCGACATGATGCATAAAATAGAAACATGGGGGGCAGTTGGTGTCTCAGCAGGCCAGGGCAGACACAGGAGAAAACAAGTGACAAGCTCTGCCCCCGATGTAGCCAACCAGGCACGGACCCGGTGTAGTTTAAGCCATATCATCATTCATCATCTCGTGTCTCCACTCCTGTTTTCCTTGGAGTGGACATGTCCTCCGTGTCCCTGTGACCAAGTGTCCTGCTGATGAAAATCTTCTGTGTCTTCAGGGATCGCAGCGTGGATCACCGTCAACTTCCTCACTGGTGAGAAGGCAGAGCTCCACTCTCAACCCTGTCATGCTCAACTGGGCTCTGACCGTGTCTTAGACACTGGAGACCAGTCACTGTCTGAATGAATCAGTAGCTGACTGATTGATTGATTGGAAAATATGATGAGTAATGGCAGTAGTGATCATGGTGGTAGCCTGCATGCATGCAGGTTGGAAGATTCATGTTTCCTCTCAGATTAACATGAACAAGAAACTGTGATTACCTGTTATTGGATTAAATGTTTTCTAACCCCCCCCCCCCCCAATCTCTCTGTCCAGGTGGTCTCCATGGCAATGATTTGCCCACAGTTGGGATGCTGGATTTGGGCGGCGGGTCGACTCAGATCACCTTCAGCCCTCAGGATGAGGTGAGGATGGCTCTGTGTGTGTCAAAGTACCAGGATGGCTCCATCTTACAGGCTTTAATCTGTAAATGCCTCATTAATCCCAAATAAACACCCTCCCATCAGGAGGGGGGGAGGGTGAGGACAGGGGGTCTCGCTGCTTATCTAGGTCAGCCATCGGACACCAGGGAGTGATGAGCTCTCTGCTGTCATCACTGGACAACTTCAGCATCATCCTGCTTGTCAGCATCTTCATCTCCTCGTCCTCAGTGACTGTCTGGTTTGTGGGTTGCCAACTTCTTCTTTTTGTAATTAGTCAAGTTTCCATTTCAATTTTGAAATGCTTGAAAATTGGAAGAAGAACATCCAAAGTGTATTTCTCTCCATCCTTGACTGTTCCGTCTCATCTGCCCTCACTTCATCGCTCCTTGCGTGCGTCAAAGAATTTCTTTAAACGGAAGCTGACTCAGAATCCCAGTCCTGCTATTAGACCATCTCAGTTTACTTTAACACTCACATGGCAACATCAGTCCCTCTGCTGGGTCGTCTGCGTTGGTTTTTGGCCTCGAAACAGTAACCTTGCACAATGAGCACAGAAGTGCCCTCTACATCATGACAAGGAAGAGACGGATTACTGGAAACTTGTGAGTAGCTGGAAGAGATGATCAACTCTTTCTAAATCTTCACCATCTACTCTGAGCAGATCCACACCAGTGAATCCATTCAGCCACTTGGTTTTATTGTTCTCTACCGATCTCACTGTTGACAGGAGACGCTCTTCTTCTCCACCGTCTTCATGTTCAGGACCATCTGAAGTGACATCCCTCAGAAGCGATGCTTCTATTAACAAGCTTTTAGCTTTGACGATCATTTAAACACAAGAAACCTGATCCAGCATCACAAATCTGACACTTGGGGTGCGCGGTGCAGTTTTCCTAGTAGAACATCTGGTTCCCTGGTCTGCAGATCAGTGACCTGAAATCAGATGACTGGTTCCCAGCAACTGAAGACATTAGCAGGTTCAGTTCTACATCAGATCCACCAGTAAACACCAGACTGGTGGATGTTGGAGGTTCAGTTCTACATCAGATCCACCAGTAAACACCAGACTGGTGGATGGTGGAGGTTCAGGTCTACATCAGATCCACCAGTAAACACCAGACTGGTGGATGGTGGAGGTTCAGGTCTACATCAGATCCACCAGTAAACACCAGACTGGTGGATGGTGGAGGTTCAGGTCTACATCAGATCCACCAGTAAACACCAGACCGGTGGATGGTGGAGGTTCAGTTCTACATCAGATCCACCAGTAAACACCAGACCGGTGGATGGTGGAGGTTCAGGTCTACATCAGATCCACCAGTAAACACCAGACTGGTGGATGGTGGAGGTTCAGGTCTACATCAGATCCACCAGTAAACACCAGACTGGTGGATGGTGGAGGTTCAGGTCTACATCAGATCCACCAGTAAACACCAGACCGGTGGATGTTGGAGTGGTGGAGTCTTAAAACCCTGGGTTGCTAACAAGAGTCTAGAGGAGCCTACAGAGGTCATGGAGGTCATTAAAGGTCATCAGGGGGAACGCAAGAAGCCTGAAGCTCAGTGGTGGTGACCTTGAAGTCATGTGACCCTGGTGTAGTTCTTTCATAGGCTAACATTAGCTTAGCACTGCTAGCTTTTTCATTTGGACCAGAACTACAAAAATACACTGTCTATGCCATGCTAACTTCTGTTGGACTACAAAATACCCCATCTCTGCAGGTTACTATTACAGTAAAGATGTCAACATGTGAAGTGTAACAAAAGTCAAACTCTGATTATGATTTGTTTTATTTTCTGTGCAGAAAACCATCCAGACCTCCCCCATCGACTACATCAGGTCCTTCCAGATGTTCAACAGCACACACACCGTCTACACTCACAGGTATTCACACACAGCATGTTAACATGATTGATAACTAGGAACAATTCTAATGTTATGAAGTGGAGCAATAGAGCTTTTTAGTGCTACACAGTGTGTATATATACAGCTCCTTTTGAGCTCAGTGGTGCTGAACACACTGATAGTGTGAGGCTGCCGTGAAAGATGCCATCCTGCTCTTCAGGACCAGCCCGAGGCTCAGTTTCTGGAGGCCACTTCAACAGGCTCAGCGGGGAAGTGAGGATCAAACCAGTCACCCATAAGTGACTAGAAAGCCACTCCTCCCCCTATTACTTGTCGATACATGTGGTTCATGTAATTTTCATAGTATTTTGTGTTTCCGCGTCAGATGTCATCCAACAGATGTAGGATGCGTAAGGTCCTGGGACTGACTACGTGTCACGTCTCTGGAGGGGACTACAGGCTCGTCTCAAATGTCACACAGAACAGAATTAGTAGGTGCAAACACTCATCATGACATCATCATGGTGACTCCAGGAACTGTCGTTCTGATTTCATGCTAATAAGGATCATTATCATCCTTTAAAATGACTCTTTTCTGAAGGGAGTTTGGACCAGAGTGCTTCCAGTTTGATGTGGTGTCACATGAACTTTTGGCCTGAGTGAAGGTCTTTTCACTCAGCATGAATTCAGATCCATTTGTATCTTGCAGATGTTGACTCTTGCACGGCGCCATAGTGTACAACATGTTGGAGTCATTGTAGACAACAAGAGCGGACCAGAGTGATAGAATATTGCTAGAAAACGTGATTAAAGCTCTGAGTTAGAAAATGTTTTCCTCCGATTATCAAGCCTTCCACTCTTTTTTGTTCTCCAAATTCTGCATTGTATTTTTCACATTTTTGTAAAGATCAAAAGAGTTTTTCTGCAGAAAAGGTGATTAGCATGTAAGCAAACGCCAGATCAAGTCTAGAGCTGGATGACGAGACGAGTGAGAGATGCTGGATCAGGTTTCGCTAACATTGACTGACTTGTTGCTGCTCAACAGTTTGGTGGTTTCTTGTCCTCTCTCTGCAGTTACCTGGGTTTGGGTCTGATGTCAGCTCGACTCGCCATTTTAGGAGCCGTCGATGCTCTGCCCTGTACGTACATTCCCTGTGTGTGTTTTTTTTTCTTCATGTTTTTCAATTTGCTTTCATTTCTGCTTTTACGGCCCCTCCCCTCGCCGTCCTCTCAGATAAATAAGCCATTATCTAATCTTTTAATAACACAGCAAGATTAATTCCTTGCCCGCCAGCTGTTGCTGCGATTTATCTGCTGGAAGAAGCAGCAGTTATGCCCCCCCCCCCCCCCCACACACACACACACACACGCACGCACGCACGCTGGCAGGTCATCAGCTTTTGATTTCCTAGACGATGTCATTAGCCAGAGAACTGTGACAGTGAAGATGGTGAGCAGAGTTGACACCAACACCTGGTGGTTCCTGCTGGTTCACACGGCTCAGGACTCTGGTGAGAGTTGGAATCAAAGGCTACATTCTCTCCCCAATTGTTGTCCTGGTTGTGGCTCCGCCCCCTCTTGAGTCGTCCCAAATTCAACTTTCCTCATTTTTTTTTGCTAAGGAATTCCTCAGGTTCAGGGACCCACTTTGAGAACCCCTGTTAAATATATTCACTGTCTCCCTGTGTGTGTGTGTGTGTGTGTGTGTGTGTGTGTGTGTGTGTGTGTGTGTGTGTGTGTGTGTGTGTGAGATCAGTGGAGGGGAGCACTCACTTGATAAGCCCTTGTTTGGCTCCAGAGTACTCGGGCACGTGGGAGCACAGCGATGTGGTCTACACAGTGGTGGGACAGAAGGCAGGTAAGGTCTCTGGACTGTGATTGGCTGGTCTGAATGGCCCATCATGCAGTGGGAGGTGGTCAGAACCTGAGAGTGGTGTGTGTGTGTGTGTGTTTTTAGGGGAGCCTGTTTATGAGGCGTGTCTGACCAAAGTGGAGAAGCTTCTGTACAGGAAGGTGATGAAGGCGGCCGATGCAGCAAATGTGGACTTCTACGCTTTCTCCTTCTACTATGACCGCGCCGTCGACCTGGGCTTTATCGGTAACCCTGCTAATGCTGCGCCTGCTGCTGTTACCATGACGACAGGACTTAGTCAGGGTTGTTGACACTGGTCCAACATCAGGTAGGAAAAATAAATGATGGAGCTGGCACCCGACTGCAAACTTTGGTGGCGACCCGTGAGGAAATGTTGTGAGAGGGTGTGGCAACGTCTGGTAGACTTCCTGCTCGTGATTAAATCTCCTGAAACTCCACATGTGAATCTGCCGTTTCATTTGTAGAGACAAGTGAGCCACGCCCAATGTTACACCGTAAACAGAGGTCATGTGATTGTGGTTTGCTGTCACTCATTGCAGTGCAGCGGCCAGCTTCCTTTGTCCCTTGGTGTTCTGCCTCTGTGGCTGAGGGGCGGGGCTTCTTCTCCCTTTTCCCGTCTTTAGAATGGTGCCTTCGAAACTGAGTCAGGATGTAGAGTGGAAGTCCTGAGTGACAAGTTTTTAAAGCTGTTATTGATGGTGATTCTTGGCTGTATTCATGGACGTGTTGGTGAGATCAGTTCCCGCTGGAAAACCCTCAAGGACCCTGGGGGGTCCCCAGACCTCACTTTGGGGACCTCAGTCCGGTCAGTTAGGGTTTTTATCAGGTGTCATTAAATAATGAAAACAAAAAGGATTTAAATTCCAGTTTCATCCTGGGGTGATCTGAGTCTCTCCTCTGATTTCAGACGAGGAGGCGGGAGGAACCATCCGAGTGTCCGATTACATGGATGCTGCTAAGAGAGGTGAGACGGCGCCACCAAGTGGTCCCCAAGTGTGAAGAGTTCCTCCCTCTTTGGAGTAAGTCCTGTAACTGAGGACTTGTTCAGGTTACAGGTACAGGCTGAACAGCTGCGTCCACTAGAAGGGTCTCTGTGACACATTTAGAGTTCAGAACATTTTCACTGACGTGCTCCTGGTGTCGGAGGACTGAACTGATCAGCTGGTCACCTCCAGCTAGTTCATCTTCTGATTCAGCAGTTTTCGGATGCTTCGTCTCTCGACTCTTGTTCGAGTGAGCCTTGAGCACGGGACCTGGTCCGTGACAGTCGGCAACTTTTGGTGATGCAGGTTGGTGATGAGTCTGCTGTCGTTTCAGTGTGCAGCGATTCATCCATCACTCGTCTGCAGAGTCCGTTCCTCTGTCTGGATCTGGTCTACATCTCTGTCCTGCTGCAGGAGCTGGGCTTCCCCCTGCACAAGCAGTTCAAGGTGAGCGACAACAGGGTGACAGGTCTGGACACAAGTCCTGGCCTGAAGATCATTCAGTCCCGACTCTTAAGCGGACCAGACAGCTTTTTGGTTCTTCTTGTCCAGCATGTGTAGAGCCAGACCAGCAGATAGAGACCCCTCTGTCCTCTCGGGAGCCTCAGACCTCGACTGGACACCTGACAACTGTTTAGCTTAGCTGCTATGAATGCTAGCTGGGGGTAAACATGCTGGACTGCGACTTGGCGCTTCAGAGAACACCAGAAAATAAGAGCATTTCCTGAAAAGATGTCATGTTCCTTTGAGGTGAAAGGTTTTAGGTGTCCCTGAAGTAACAGAGTGTGTGTGTGTGTGTGTGTGTGTGTGTGTGTGTGTGTGTGTGTGTGTGTGTGTGTGTGTGTGTGTGTGTGTGTTGCAGCTTGCCAGAACCATCCAGCAGGTGGAGACCAGTTGGGCTCTTGGTGCAACGTTTCATTACATCGAGTCCCTACAGAGACACTGAGCTGTTGGATGTGGCTCCGCCCACTTTGCTCCACCTCCTTCATGTTAATCAGCTTGATTGAGCTGAGAAGGGTGAAATGGCCAACGTGGCCCGGTGGAACTGCTCCACCCAGCGAGGCTCAGCTGGTTTCTCCTCTCAATCGTGGCGGCGGATGCCGCTGCGTTTTTTTATTGAATGTTGTTTAACGTTTGTGCCAAAATTTTGGAACTTTGTATTCTGATGAACTGACGATGTCATTGGAGAGTCACGCTGATGATGAAAAACATTTAGATGAGACATTTTTTTAACATGTTGAATTCATGAGGAGTGTTTGGTTTTCACTGTGGGGTCTGGGTTATGACATCATCACTGCCATGGTGTCAGGGTCATGACATGATTTGACTGTGATTTATTTGTGATAAACCAATCACAATGATGCTGAAATAACAACATGACAGTGATTTAGTCAAAGTATGAACTGGAGATTTGACAGCTCTGTCACCATGACGACAAGCCAAAAAGTTTTTCTGATCAGATCAACCAAATGAAAATGTAGGAAATGTTCCATGTATGTTCTTGTGCATCACGTAGGAACTGATGCTTCGGTTCTAAGTTGATGTGCTGGGGACACTGGGCAGTAACCATGAACGGCGGAGCGTCCACGTTTCCAGTGTCATGCAGGGATGGACTGCTGGGACAAAAACCAGGTTCTGGTGCTTATCAGTTGCTTCCATCCCAGGAGCTAGCCCTGTGGCTCGCCTGGCAGCTAGCCACTTGCCCGGGCAGGCCCCGATGTCTCGAGAAGGCCTGTATTCATGGGGAGGAGTGTGGTTGCAACCCTCAGATGTCCCCACGCCACTTTATGACAGTGAGTCTGTCCTCATTCTCCATGGATGTTCTGATAGGTTGGTGTGTCCGGCAGCTCTGGATGGTGCTGGAGGTCTGAGCAGGGAAGATGCCCTCGTCTTCCTGGAATTAATGAGCTCGACAGAATTGCACAGCTATAAATATTTATGCTTAAAAATAACAATGACTCTTTTTGACGTCTGTGTTTGACTTCAGGCAGCGTTCCTGCAGACCAGAAGTAAAGAGTGTCCATGCGTTTCAACTTTTCATTCTGAACCCATTTGGATGTTTCAGGAATACAAATTATCATTTGACTTCTCAGTTGTGAGTCGTGGTCAACTGGACCGGTTCAGGTTCTCCTCTCATCAGGAGGCTCCTTCAGTTGTGGGTGTGACCTTCAGGGTCATGAGGTCACATGGGAGCAGTTTGAACACATTCGGCAGGCAGCCAATTGCTGCTGGATGGTTCAGTTGAAATACGCCATTTTTCCTCTGAGCTGTAACAAGGTTAAAGGTCATGCCACCTCCATTTTAACATGTTCAATATTTAGTAGCAGTTGGAAATAGAAGCAAGAGCTTCCTGTGATGGTGTGTGCGTCACCTTGTTGTTGCCCCGCCTCGCCAGGTTGTCACCCCGCCTCCCTCCGATGCCTGGCAGTTCCGTCACCGGTTTGTTTCCAGTTGACGAGCCGGTGCTTCAGAGTTGGCATCCTGCTGGCGGTCGCGTGATTAATCACTGAATGGATCTTTTGATAAAATCACTCATTCAAGAAGTTTGATTGTTACATTTGGAACAAAGTATTAGAGCCAACGAGGGTTTGATCAATTTGTTATTCAACTAATCAATAAACAGAGTTACCACTTAAGTAAAAACCTGTGATCAGATTTGAAACTTCGACCCTTTCAGAGTGCCCAAAAACCCGTGTTGACCCTCGTTTTTGGTGCAGGGTGAAAGGGGCTTAAGTGACTTTTAAACTTGTCACGTGACTCGCTAGCGCCTCTAGAGAACATTTGTGGTGTTCCAGGACAAACTTTTTTTCCTCTTTATTTCAAAGTCCGGACGGCCCGGTGGAGCAGTGGTCCTCCCTGTGGCCCCCATCAAGAAGGTTGTGGGTGGAGCAGTGGTCCTCACTGTGGCCCCCAGCAAGAGGGTTGAGGGTGGAGCAGTGGTCCTCCCTGTGGCCCCCAGCAAGAAGGTTGTGGGTGGAGCAGTGGTCCTCCCTGTGGCCCCCAGCAAGAAGGTTGAGGGTGGAGCAGTGGTCCTCCCTGTGGCCCCCAGCAAGAAGGTTGTGGGTGGAGCAGTGGTCCTCCCTGTGGCCCCCAGCAAGACGGTTGTGGGTGGAGCAGTGGTCCTCCCTGTGGCCCCCATCAAGAAGGTTGAGGGTGGAGCAGTGGTCCTCCCTGTGGCCCCCATCAAGAAGGTTGTGGGTGGAGCAGTGGTCCTCACTGTGGCCCCCAGCAAGAGGGTTGAGGGTGGAGCAGTGGTCCTCCCTGTGGCCCCCAGCAAGAAGGTTGTGGGTGGAGCAGTGGTCCTCCCTGTGGCCCCCAGCAAGAAGGTTGAGGGTGGAGCAGTGGTCCTCCCTGTGGCCCCCAGCAAGAAGGTTGTGGGTGGAGCAGTGGTCCTCCCTGTGGCCCCCAGCAAGACGGTTGTGGGTGGAGCAGTGGTCCTCCCTGTGGCCCCCAGCAAGAAGGTTGTGGGTGGAGCAGTGGTCCTCCCTGTGGCCCCCAGCAAGAAGGTTGAGGGTGGAGCAGTGGTCCTCCCTGTGGCCCCCAGCAAGAAGGTTGTGGGTGGAGCAGTGGTCCTCCCTGTGGCCCCCAGCAAGACGGTTGTGGGTGGAGCAGTGGTCCTCCCTGTGGCCCCCAGCAAGAAGGTTGTGGGTGGAGCAGTGGTCCTCACTGTGGCCCCCAGCAAGAAGGTTGTGGGTGGAGCAGTGGTCCTCACTGTGGCCCCCCAGCAAGAGGGTTGTGGGTGGAGCAGTGGTCCTCACGGTGGCCCCCATCAAGAAGGTTGTGGGTGGAGCCCCGGCTGCAGCACGGGGTCTTTCTGGGTGAGTCTCCATGTTCTCCCTGTTCCTGCTGGGTTCTCTCTGGTACTCCAGCTTCCTCCACAGTCCAAAGACATCAAGAGGGACCAGGTTAATCCAGACTCTAAATTGACCGTAGGCGTGGCTGGGAGAGCCAATGGTTGTCTGTCTCTATGTGTCGCATTTTTAAACGTCTTTTCGAGCAGATAAGCAAGCTTAAAAAAATGCAATACTACTTAATAAAAATTACATGCTGAGAAAAGTGGTTGGGTGAGGGTGCGGCCCCAAAGACCGCCATTCATTCTGCACGCGCCCTCACATGGACAGATGTGTTACTGCAAGCAGTACAGAAACAGGATGGAACTCTTCCCCCATCGGACGTTCCCTGGGGTAACCTTTTTAGCTCTCACTCTGCTTTTTCACCTGGGAGACCAGAGTAGTCGATTACAGATCAGTCAACCAGCAGCTCAGTGACCTCGCCCTTCTTCAGTTTTTGTGATGTTCTCTTTTTGACATGTACCGTCATGAATTGCTGACTTTTTAGCATATTCACAATCATTTGAGAGTTTTAACAGCATTATAAAAACCATTACACAGAGCCGATCCCAAACTTGTCAAGACCTCTGCATAACAGTGCCCTTTCCTTGATATATTCCCACTCCACTGAGCTGACAGATCAGTGGTTGGTCACAAATCCTGCCACACTGGAGGAAACATGGCGTCTGGTGCCTCGTGGACTGTCTAAGGGTCCCTGTGGTCTGACTGATTTGCTCCATGCTGTTAGGCATCTGGCCTGCTCTTCCTCTCACCTGATGGCGTGTTCACCGAACAAACCCTCCGGTTCAAAGGCTTCACTCCTCTGGTGGCCATCTAGGATTTCTGGGTTCAACTGTTATGTCAAAATGGTGTCAAACTGAGTCCTCAAGGTGGACTCACAAAAACACAAGACAAAAACCCCCAGGATTTTTGGAAGGGACATGGGGGCTAATTTTTTATAAAAAGAAAAAAACTGAACCTTCAATCAACTATATTTTGTTTCTACAAAGGACTTAAATGTTCCGAGGAAATGAACCAGAAGCTTCGACAGATGCGCCTGCAGGTGGACGCTCTCTCCTCCCGTTGCAGGGACGAGGCTCTGACGCGCTCAGATGTTCACTTGCTGCATTGTTCTGCCAGTTTCACAACAGAGAAGATGAAGCGACCTCAGCTTGACATTTCTGACCATGAGATCATCAAAAACGAAGACAATCATGACAATGCAGAAATGAACCTGCATATAAACATACTGAGGACATAATGAAGTTTCTGCCCAAAAACAGTCAAATGAACCAGTTCTGTAATCGTGGCACCTTCTGAAGTGGTCATTTCAAAATAAAAGCCCAGAGCACAGCTACATATAACAAGAATTTAATTGATAGTTCAAGTCATAACAGGCCTTCAAATGTTCTAGAACCCTCCAGAAGGAAAATGCCGCACGGCGGCAAGGAAAACAGAATGAATCAGCCGTAGCAGCTCAATGACATAAAATCCTCAGGAGATAAAAACTGTTGTCATCTGTGGTGGTGTGTCCTTCTGTCTGTGGAGCGTAAAACATGCCGCCATGGTCAGAGCGAATCAACGGCGCCTTGTTGGAGGAGGAATGCTAATGATAGGAGGAATGATGTGTCCAGTTTATGTGAGCGTGACAGACCAGAAACTGCTGTCAGCATAGTCGTTGCTATGCGGCGGGAGGAGCCGTCCCCAGGAAGTCACTGGAACACACACAGGAAGTTCAAGTCAGATTGATACTTAAGTACCAGTCGCAGTCCTCGGAAGGATTGGGCATCCAGAGCCGCTTCCGACCCACAACTCTTTCAAAAATTGCTCTCAACTCAACTCAGATCTCCCCTGCATCCCTCCTTCTAACTTCTACTTTTACAAAATACCACGCAGCATGTTTTGATTTAAAAATAAAAATTTCCTCTGTGGAAAAACAGCATGACCTGTTTAGACTCCGCCCCTCAAAGAATCAGAGTCGAGAGACTGTTTGGGAAGAATCCAACCGAGAACGAGAATCATTAAAATCAAACGGATGTACCTGAGGATGTTTGGCAACTGCGGGCTCCTGTAGATGAACTTGTGCTTGTAAGCCAGAGAGGACGGGAATGAGATGAACTGAACCTTGTGTTGACTGAGGCTCTTGGCCTGCGCCGCCACGCTGTACAGCTGCGAGAGGAAGAAGACGACATCTGAACACAAACGTTGAACCACAGACGAGCATACCTGACGCACCACGCTGGAATGCCTTCGATGATTTTGAGACAAAAACAAAAGCGGGCTCCCTCTCAGATCTCCTGAGACTTACGGAAGTAATAAAGTACATGTATTCAAGTTACTTCTTATTTTTTGGATACTGGTATTTTTCTTTGAGTGTCACATGATCCTGATGTAAACTGGACCATGTTTCAATCCACAAACGTTTCTTTTCTAGTGCCAGTAAAATGATCAGCTAATAGTTAACCGGCCAATCAAAGCCACGGACAGTGAAACAGGAAGCTGATTTATGGAGAAAGCAAATGACATTGAACAGATGATGGCTGCCATCCACCTTCGTAAGTATCAAACTTGTTCTTCAGTCCGATGCAGTCAAAACCCTTCGGATGGTTATGGAAGCATCCGACAAGATGACAACAGATGTCTCTGTCTTAAGGAACATACTCGCTTTTAAGGTGAGTCTCTTACTGTCCATCATCCCCAGAGCTGAGACCCACGCTAGTTAGCTTAGCACAGTGACTGGTAGTGGGTGGGAAGTGTTAGCGTAGCTCCGTCTCTGCCTGCATTAATATCAGGAGGGTTGTGTGTCACCTTGGTGATGAATACCAGTTTAACATGGGAGACATTGTAGTGGTAGAATCAGACACGTAGCCGGAACTACTTTCCTGACTGGGAGCAGTGATTTGACGCAGCACCTCCAAAGCTCCACTGGAACTTGGGTCAACAGAACCAAAGGTTTGTTGAGGACCAGAAGAGCGACTGCTGCTACTGATGATGATGATGAGGAGGAGGATTCCTGCTGGACACACCAGCATCCTGGACCTGAGCTAGCTGATGCTAACACTTCCCACCCACTACCAGCCATTAAGCTAGGCTAACTAGCCTGGACCTGAGCGAGCTGATGCTAACACTTCCCACCCACCATCAGCCATTAAGCTAGGCTAACTAGCCTGGACCTGAGCGAGCTGATGCTAACACTTCCCACCTACTACCAGCCATTAAGCTAAGCTACCTAGCCTGGACCTGAGCGAGCTGATGCTAACACTTCCCATCCACTATCAGCCATTAAGCTAGGCTAACTAGCCTGGACCTGAGCGAGCTGATGCTAACACTTCCCATCCACTATCAGTCATTAAGCTAGGCTAACTAGCCTGGACCTGAGCGAGCTGATGCTAACACTTCCCACCTACTACCAGCCATTAAGCTAAGCTAACTAGCCTGGACCTGAGCGAGCTGATGCTAACACTTCCCACATACTACCAGCCATTAAGCTAAGCCACCTAGCCTGGACCTGAGCTAGCTGATGCTAACACTTCCCACCCACTACCAGCCATTAAGCTAAGCTACCTAGCCTGGACCTCAGCAAGCTGATGCTAACACTTCCCACCCACTACCAGCCATTAAGCTAAGCTACCTAGCCTGGACCTGAGCTAGCTGATGAGACTAAAATGGGTGTGTTCTTTAACAGAGTCGACATATATAGGATGATTTAGTTCCTGTCAGACATTCGGAATCAGAAGAGGCTTCGGAGTGATGTTGACTGTCTTTGACAGCGTCGTACCTTCTTGCCCAGATGGAAAGGAACCACGCCATCGTCCTCGGCGTGGAGGATCAACACAGGACAGGAAATGTGATTCACACTACAGACACAGAAAACATTGTGATGCCTTTAGGGCTCTTCAGACATCAGACAATTCTCCAGAAGACACTGCTGCTGTCCGTGTGCGTGACCTCACATGAACCATCATGGAGGAGCAGGCCTGCAGGTCAAAGGTCATGCCTCCTCCTCCTTCCATTCACCCTCAGTGCACCTTCCCATGACTGTACAAAGCCAGTTAAGTCACATGTGTCTGAAATATGAATAGAATATTTTTGTACAGTAATTTCGTTTTCTACAGTTCATTCAGCAGATGCTTTTGTCCAAAGCAACGTAACATGAGCAAGAATTTAGACTGGAGGGAGGAACCTCAGTGATAGACAAGGAGCTTCAATTTTGATTGGTTGCAGGTGCTGCCATCTAGTGGCAGAAGACCTGGATGAAGGGTACAGGTAGGCAGGAGCTGCTCCTGCCATGATGCTCTGAAGGATCTACCAGGGAGGTAGGACTCAAACCAAAACAGCACCAATCCTGAGATGTTGACTTCAGGGAGTGTGGAGAGGAGAGTCTGGTGGTTCAGGGTCAAAGGAGCAGAAGGTCCAGCAGCAGGAGGACAGAGGACTGACCAGCAGCTCCAGTGGTTCTGTGGCTGACAGGAGTGCAGCTTCAGTGGAGAGGTCAGGCCTAAAGCCAGGCTGATGGGAGTCAGGCAGGTTGTTCTTCTGACGACGCTCAGAAACTCTGCTGAAGACTGAGCGCTCAGGTATTTTGGACAGAACGGCAGAACTGAGACCAGCCTGCAACCTGGGCCGGGTTGAGATTGGGCTCTTTGAGCAGTGGTGACAGAGCTGCACAATGTGTGTGACAGCGGGTTTGATTGTGGGCAAGATGGTCTGCAGGATGTTGGTGGGTACTGGATCCAGGACAGGCTGGAGGTTTTGAGTTCAGGAGAAGTCTGGAGACCTCGACCTCACTCAGAGGAGCTGAAGGTAGCAGGTTGGAGCAGACTGAGCTGGTCAGGCTCTGGTGGCCGGTGGTGGCCACCTTCTCAGTGAAGGAGGAGGCTAACATGTAGGAGTCCGTCAGTGGAGGGCTGAGCCGCTGCAGCAGGGAGGAAGGAGTTCAACAACACGAACAGTTCTCCTGAGTCAGAAGAAGCTCAGATCTCGTTCTCATCAAACGCTCGCTTTGCAGACTGGAGGCAGGAAGTGAGGATGCAAGTTTTTGTTGGTAGGAGGAAGAATCGGAGGGTTCTTGGGATTTACGCCACTTTCCTTCTGCTGCCCTCAGTCTTGCTCTTTGTTCACTTCAGAGAGCCGTGGACGTGCTGGATTTTCTTGGCTGGTTTAGACACCAAGGGGCAGAGTTTGTCCAGAGAGAGTGTCTGCAGCCTCGTTACCAGACAGTGCAGAGAAAGGAGTGTGGGCAGGCATGGTCGCGTACACCGTGTCCGACAGTTGTGTCCCTCAGAGGGACTTCAGGTTTTTGTGGAAAGGTGGCAGAGGATTGTACCAAGAAATGATCTGACAGGTGTAACGGTCACCTCTGCTGCAAAGCAGTTACGAGTGAGGGGGAGGAGCCAGTTTGAGGTCAGAAGAGGAGAGGAGCACCAGGAAGTCATTCAACTGTCTTGTCAGTGTGAATGTACATGTCTCCCGTGGTGGTCAGGGGTGCGCCATCATCAGGGATGGCTGAGAGTAACGTCCACTTCTGAGACAAAACTATCCAGAGCTCCCCCTGGTGGGTGGTACACAACCAGAACATGGCATTTTTAAAGTGTGGTATTCAAGTGCTGTGTTGTTGCTCAGTGGACAGAGTTTGGTTTGAGTCCAACTGTCTGGAGGGAGGATGTCTGTCCCCCCTCCTCGTCCAGCAGAGCGATGACAGCGTAGTGGACACAGACTGCAGCAGGGTCCTGTGGGCGGATCCACGTCTCAGTCTGGGCCTGAATGTCTGAGAGTTTCATCCGTGAACCGATGAGTTCTGTCTTATTTACTGCAGACTGACAGTCCCAGAGACCAACGGTAATGGGGGGGGGGGGGGGGGGGGCAAGGACGGCATTTCTGGAGTGCAGAGACTTTTGCGGATGCTTTCATTTCTTAATTTTTCCATTTCCAACTTCAATCTATCTTCAACTAAATTGATTGTCATGCATTTTTATTTTTGGTGTCAGATTTCCAATATTAGTTACATTTGAAGTATAAATATTTGTGGATCGTTCTCTTTTCACATCAATTTAAGGTTTTTAGGGTATTTGACATTTGGAGAAAATTCATCATTTAACTGGAAAATAGTAAAAACTACAAGAAACTATTTGGAGCTTGAGTGTGAATTTGAAAGCAATAAGACAAAGAAGGTAGGGTTTTATGACGCAGTGCTCAGACATCAGGGTTAGGATCTCCACTGCACCTTCACACTAAACAGGGTTGTGCTTTGACTCCATCTCTCCATCCATCATCCCTCCATCCATCCATCTTCCCCCTCTCCTCCTGTTGAAGGTGGTGGGGGTGGAGCCTATCCCAGCAGCCTTCCCCCTGGACAGGTCACCAGTCCATGGCAGGGCCAACACATAGAGACAGACAACCATTGGCTCTCCCAGCCACGCCTACGGTCAATTTAGAGTCTGGATTAACCTGGTCCCTCTTGATGTCTTTGGACTGTGGAGGAAGCTGGAGTACCAGAGAGAACCCAGCAGGAACAGGGAGAACATGGAGACTCACCCAGAAAGACCCCATGCTGCAGCCGGGGCTCCACCCACAGCCTCCTTGATGGGGGCCACAGTGAGGACCACTGCTCCACCCACAATCTTCTTGCTGGGGGCCACAGGGAGGACCACTGCTCCACCCACAACCTTCTTGCTGGGGGCCACAGGGAGGACCACTGCGCCACCCACAACCTTCTTGCTGGGGGGCCATAGTGAGGACCACTGCTCCACCCACAATATTCTTGCTGGGGGCCACAGGGAGGACCACTGCTCCACCCACAACCTTCTTGCTGGGGGCCACCGTGAGGACCACTGCTCCACCCACAACCTTCTTGCTGGGGGGCCACAGGGAGGACCACTGCTCCACCCACAACCTTCTTGCTGGGGGGCCACAGGGAGGACCACTGCTCCACCCACAACCTTCTTGCTGGGGGCCACAGTGAGGACCACTGCTCCACCCTCAACCTTCTTGATGGGGGCCACAGTGAGGACCACTGCTCCACCCACAACCTTCTTGATGGAGGCCACAGTGAGGACCACTGCTCCACCCACAACCTTCTTGATGGGGGCCACAGGGTGGACCACTGCTCCACCCTCAACCTTCTTGCTGGGGGCCACAGGGAGGACCACTGCTCCACCCTCAACCTTCTTGCTGGGGGCCACAGGGAGGACCACTGCTCCACCCACAGTCTTCTTGATGGGGGCCACAGGGAGGACCACTGCTCCACCCTCAACCTTCTTGCTGGGGGCCACAGGGAGGACCACTGCTCCACCCTCAACCTTCTTGCTGGGGGCCACAGGGAGGACCACTGCTCCACCCACAATCTTCTTGATGGGGGCCACAGGGAGGACCACTGCTCCACCCACAACCTTCTTGATGGGGGCCACAGGGAGGACCACTGCTCCACCCTCAACCTTCTTGCTGGGGGCCACAGGGAGGACCACTGCTCCACCCTCAACCTTCTTGCTGGGGGCCACAGGGAGGACCACTGCTCCACCCACAGTCTTCTTGATGGGGGCCACAGGGAGGACCACTGCTCCACCCACAACCTTCTTGATGGGGGCCACAGGGAGGACCACTGCTCCACCCTCAACCTTCTTGCTGGGGGCCACAGGGAGGACCACTGCTCCACCCTCAACCTTCTTGCTGGGGGCCACAGGGAGGACCACTGCTCCACCCACAGTCTTCTTGATGGGGGCCACAGGGAGGACCACTGCTCCACCCACAACCTTCTTGATGGGGGCCACAGGGAGGACCACTGCTCCACCCACAACCTTCTTGATGGGGGCCACAGGGAGGACCACTGCTCCACCCTCAACCTTCTTGATGGGGGCCACAGGGAGGACCACTGCTCCACCCTCAACCTTCTTGCTGGGGGCCACAGGGAGGACCACTGCTCCACCCTCAACCTTCTTGCTGGGGGCCACAGGGAGGACCACTGCTCCACCCTCAACCTTCTTGCTGGGGGCCACAGGGAGGACCACTGCTCCACCCACAATCTTCTTGATGGGGGCCACAGGGAGGACCACTGCTCCACCCTCAACCTTCTTGCTGGGGGCCACAGGGAGGACCACTGCTCCACCCACAGTCTTCTTGATGGGGGCCACAGGGAGGACCACTGCTCCACCCTCAACCTTCTTGCTGGGGGCCACAGGGAGGACCACTGCTCCACCCTCAACCTTCTTGCTGGGGGCCACAGGGAGGACCACTGCTCCACCCTCAACCTTCTTGCTGGGGGCCACAGGGAGGACCACTGCTCCACCCACAGTCTTCTTGATGGGGGCCACAGGGAGGACCACTGCTCCACCCACAGTCTTCTTGATGGGGGCCACAGGGAGGACCACTGCTCCACCCACAACCTTCTTGATGGGGGCCACAGGGAGGACCACTGCTCCACCCTCAACCTTCTTGCTGGGGGCCACAGGGAGGACCACTGCTCCACCCTCAACCTTCTTGCTGGGGGCCACAGGGAGGACCACTGCTCCACCCACAATCTTCTTGATGGGGGCCACAGGGAGGACCACTGCTCCACCCACAACCTTCTTGATGGGGGCCACAGGGAGGACCACTGCTCCACCCTCAACCTTCTTGATGGGGGCCACAGGGAGGACCACTGCTCCACCCTCAACCTTCTTGATGGGGGCCACAGGGAGGACCACTGCTCCACCCACAACCTTCTTGATGGGGGCCACAGGGAGGACCACTGCTCCACCCTCAACCTTCTTGATGGGGGCCACAGGGAGGACCACTGCTCCACCGGGCCGCCTTTCTTTTGACTCCAAGTGAACAAAAACATCATTTTTTCGTTTCTTAATTTCTGGGAAATCCTCTGGTGGAAGAGCAACGCCGTTTCACGGCGGTGTGAAATACTGACGTCAGAACACGCCTGCTGTTTCCACATCTTCACCTACAGGACTAAAACACTGTCATCGTGATGGTGACTGGACTGTGTGTGTGTGAGTGTGTGTGTGAGTCCGACAGTGATAGAGAGAGCGAAAGACTCAAAGGTCAAATGGTCATGCTACGGTACACAAACAGGAAGATCGTGGTAACATACTTTTCATCGCTAGCGAAGCGGATATTGTTGGCTGTGATGGCGTCCAGGAAGAACCAATCAAAGCCAGGTAGGTACCTGTACACCTTTGACACACAAACATACACACACTGAGAACACAATCCTGCAGCTCCAGTCAGGTAGGTGTGTTTGTGTGTGTGTGTGTTTGTGCACGCTACCATGGAGAAGGGGTGGCTCTTGGCCTCCTCTCGGATGTTGGTGAATGGCGACTCTAAGATGAGAGCGTCAGGAGGACTTCCTGAAAAACCACCAACAAAACACACAAACGCACCATCGCGCCTTCATCCAACATAACGGGAACCACCAGTTTATTGAAACACAAAGTCATATCGTGTGAGTGTGTGTGAGCGAGCGTGAGCGTGTGTGAGCAAGCGTGAGCGTGTGTGAGCAAGCGTGAGCGTGTGTGAGCGAGCGTGAGCGTGTGTGAGCGAGCGTGTGTGTGTGTGTGTGAGCGAGCGTGAGTGTGTGTGAGCGAGCGTGTGTGAGTGTGTGTGAGCGAGCGTGAGCGTGTGTGAGCAAGCATGTGTGAGCGTGTGTGAGCGAGCGTGAGCGTGTGTGAGCGAGCGTGTGTGAGCGAGCGTGAGCGTGTGTGAGCGAGCGTGTGTGTGTGTGTGTGTGAGCGAGCGTGAGCGTGTGTGAGCGAGCGTGTGTGAGTAAGCATGTGTGAGCGTGTGTGAGCGAGCGTGTGTGTGAGCGTATGTGAGTGTGCGTGTGTGAGCGAGCGTGTGTGTGTGTGTGAGCGAGCGTGAGCGTGTGTGAGCGAGCGTGTGTGAGTGTGTGTGAGCGTATGTGAGTGTGCGTGTGTGAGCGAGCGTGTGTGTGAGCGAGCGTGTGTGTGTGTGTGAGCGTATGTGAGTGTGCGTGTGTGAGCGAGCGTGAGCGTGTGTGAGCAAGCGTGAGCGTGTGAGAGTAAGCATGTATGAGCGTGTGTGAGCGAGCGTGTGTGTGTGTGTGTGTGTGTGAGCGAGCGTGAGCGTGTGTGAGCGAGTGTGAGCGTGTGTGAGCGAGCGTGTGTGAGTGTGTGTGTGAGCGTATGTGAGTGTGCGTGTGTGAGCGAGCGTGTGAGTGTGTGTGAGCGAGCGTGAGCGTGTGTGAGCGAGCGTGTGTGAGTGTGTGTGTGAGCGTATGTGAGTGTGCGTGTGTGAGCGAGCGTGTGAGTGTGTGTGAGCGAGCGTGAGCGTGTGTGAGCGAGCGTGTGTGAGTGTGTGTGTGAGCGTATGTGAGTGTGTGTGAGCGAGCGTGTGTGTGTGTGTGTGAGCGTATGTGAGTGTGCGTGTGTGAGCGAGCGTGTGTGAGTGTGTGTGAGCGTGTGTGAGTGTGTGAGCGAGCGTGTGAGTGTGTGTGAGCGAGCGTGTGTGAGTGTGTGTGAGCGAGCATGTCTGAGTGTGTGTGAGCGAGCGTGAATGAGCGAGCGTGTGAGCGAGCGTATGTGAGCGAGTGTGAGCGAGCATGTCTGAGTGTGTGTGAGCGAGCGTGAATGAGCGAGCGTGTGTGTGTGAGCGTATGTGAGTGTGCGTGTGTGAGCGAGCGTGTGCGTGTGTGTGTGAGTATGTGAGCGAGCGTGAGCGTGTGTGAGCGAGCGTGAGCGTGTGTGAGCGAGCGTGAGCGTGTGTGAGTAAGCATGTGTGAGCGTGTGTGAGCGAGCGTGTGTGTGAGCGTATGTGAGTGTGCGTGTGTGAGCGAGCGTGTGTGTGTGTGAGCGAGCGTGAGCGTGTGTGAGCGAGTGTGAGCGTGTGTGAGTGTGTGTGAGCGTATGTGAGTGTGCGTGTGTGAGCGAGCGTGTGTGAGTGTGTGTGAGCGAGCGTGTGTGAGCGAGCGTGTGTGTGTGTGTGTGCGTATGTGAGTGTGCGTGTGTGAGCGAGCATGAGCGTGTGTGAGCAAGTGTGAGCGTGTGTGAGTAAGCATGTGTGAGCGTGTGTGAGCGAGCGTGTGTGTGTGTGTGTGTGTGTGAGCGAGCGTGAGCGTGTGTGAGCGAGCGTGAGCGTGTGTGAGCGAGCGTGAGCGTGTGTGTGTGAGCGTATGTGAGTGTGCGTGTGTGAGCGAGCGTGTGAGTGTGTGTGAGCGAGCGTGTGTGTGTGTGTGTGTGAGCGTATGTGAGTGTGCGTGTGTGAGCGAGCGTGTGTGAGTGTGTGTGTGAGCGTGTGTGAGTGAGCGTGTGAGTGTGTGTGAGTGAGCGTGTGTGAGTGTGTGTGAGCGAGCATGTGTGAGTGTGTGTGAGCGAGCGTGAATGAGCGAGCGTGTGTGTGTGAGCGTATGTGAGTGTGCGTGTGTGAGCGAGCGTGTGAGCGAGCGTATGTGAGCGAGCATGTCTGAGTGTGTGTGAGCGAGCGTGAATGAGCAAGCGTGTGTGTGTGAGCGAGCGTGAATGAGCGAGCGTGTGTGTGTGAGCGTATGTGAGTGTGCATGTGTGAGCGAGCGTGTGTGTGAGCGTGTGTGAGCGAGCGTGTGAGCGTGTGTGAGCGAGCGTGAATGAGCGAGCTTGTGTGTGTGAGCGAGCGTGAATGAGCGAGCGTGTGTGTGTGAGCGTATGTGAGTGCGTGTGTGAGCGAGCGTGTGTGTGTGTGTGAGCGAGCGTGTGAGTGTGTGTGAGCGAGCGTGTGTGAGCGAGCGTGTGTGAGTGTGTGTGAGCGAGCGTGTGAGCGAGCGTGTGTGAGCGAGCGTGTGAGTGTGAGCGAGCATGTCTGAGTGTGTGTGAGCGAGCGTGTGCGAGTGTATGTGAGCGAGCGTGTGTGAGCGAGTCTGTGTGAGCGTATGTGAGTGTGTGTGTGTGAGCGTGTGTGAGCGAGCGTGCGTGCGTGTGAGCGAGCGTGAGCGTGTGTGTGTGAGCGAGCGTGTGTGAGCGTGTGCGTGTGAGTGTGTGAGCGAGCGTGTGTGAGCGTGTGCGTGAGCGAGCGTGTGCGTGTGTGAGCAAGTGTGAGCGTGTGTGAGTAAGCATGTGTGAGCGTGTGTGAGCGAGCGTGTGTGTGTGTGTGTGTGTGAGCGAGCGTGAGCGTGTGTGAGCGAGCGTGAGCGTGTGTGTGTGAGCGTATGTGAGTGTGCGTGTGTGAGCGAGCGTGTGAGTGTGTGTGAGCGAGCGTGTGTGTGTGTGTGTGTGTGTGTGAGCGTATGTGAGTGTGCGTGTGTGAGCGAGCGTGTGTGAGTGTGTGTGTGAGCGTGTGTGAGTGAGCGTGTGAGTGTGTGTGAGTGAGCGTGTGTGAGCGAGCATGTGTGAGTGTGTGTGAGCGAGCGTGAATGAGCGAGCGTGTGTGTGTGAGCGTATGTGAGTGTGCGTGTGTGAGCGAGCGTGTGAGCGAGCGTATGTGAGCGAGCATGTCTGAGTGTGTGTGAGCGAGCGTGAATGAGCAAGCGTGTGTGTGTGAGCGAGCGTGAATGAGCGAGCGTGTGTGTGTGAGCGTATGTGAGTGTGCGTGTGTGAGCGAGCGTGTGCGTGTGTGTGAGCGAGCGTGTGAGTGTGTGTGAGCGAGCGTGTGTGAGCGAGCGTGAATGAGCGAGCGTGTGTGTGTGAGCGAGCGTGAATGAGCGAGCGTGTGTGTGTGAGCGTATGTGAGTGCGTGTGTGAGCGAGCGTGTGTGTGTGTGTGAGCGTGTGTGAGCGAGCGTGTGAGTGTGTGTGAGCGAGCGTGTGTGAGCGAGCGTGTGTGAGTGTGTGTGAGCGAGCGTGTGAGCGAGCGTGTGTGAGCGAGCGTGTGAGCGTATGTGAGCGAGTGTGAGCGAGCATGTCTGAGTGTGTGTGAGCGAGCGTGTGAGCGTATGTGAGCGAGTGTGAGCGAGCATGTCTGAGTGTGTGTGAGCGAGCGTGTGCGAGTGTATGTGAGCGAGCGTGTGTGAGCGAGTCTGTGTGAGCGTATGTGAGTGAGTGTGTGTGAGCGAGCGTGCGTGCGTGTGAGCGAGCGTGAGCGTGTGTGTGTGAGTGTGTGAGCGAGCGTGTGTGAGCGTGTGCGTGTGAGTGTGTGAGCGAGCGTGTGTGAGCGTGTGCGTGAGCGAGCGTGTGCGTGAGCGAGCGTGTGTGTGTGCGAGCGTGTGCGTGAGCGAGCGTGTGTGAGTGTGAGCGTGTGCGTGAGCGAGCGTGTGTGAGTGTGAGCGTGTGCGTGAGCGAGCGTGTGTGTGTGCGAGCGTGTGCGTGAGCGTGTGTGTGTGTGTGAGCGTGTGTGTGTGAGCGTGTGAGTGTGTGTGAGCGTGAGAGTGTGTGTGAGCGAGCGTGAGCGAGCGTGTGAGTGTGTGTGAGCGAGCGTGTGTGAGTGTGTGTGAGCGAGCGTGAGTGAGCGTGTGTGAGTGTGAGTGTGTGTGAGCGAGCGTGAGTGTGTGTAAGTGTGAGTGTGTGTGTGTGTGAGCGAGCGTGAGTGTGTGTGAGCGAGCGTGTGTGAGTGTGAGCGTGTGAGAGCGAGCGTGAGCGTGTGTGTCAGCGAGCGTGAGTGTGCGTGTGTAAGTGTGAGTGTGTGTGTGAGCGAGCGTGAGCGTGTGTGTGAGCGAGCGTGAGCGTGTGTGAGCGAGCGTGTGTGCGTATGTGAGTGAGCGTGTGTGAGCGAGCGTGTGTGTGTGTGTGTGAGCGTATGTGAGTGTGCGTGTGTGAGCGTATGTGAGTGTGCGTGTGTGAGCGAGCGTGTGTGAGTGTGTGTGTGAGCGAGCGTGAGCGTGTGTGCGTGTGTGAGCGAGCGTGAGCGTGTGTGTGTGTGTGAGCGAGCGTGAGCGTGTGTGTGTGAGCAAGCGTGTGTGAGTTTGTGTGAGTGTGTGTTCTACCTCTGTCACACAGATGTCGGACCAGGTTTGTTGCAACTCTGGGAAACAATAAAAAGACAGACGTGAATGTGTTTTACTGCCCTTGTAGGGACCGATCTGAGTGCTATTGAGAAGTTCTCTCTCTGAGGAGTGTGAGTCCATGAACGCCTCACTAGAAAGGTGTGTTACCCCGTCCCCAGCGAGTGGCCCCAGATGTACAGCTGTGTTTTATCGAGCCGCAGTTTCAGCCAATCATAGATAAAGACAGCATCTGATGTCATTGCCCCCTCTGATGGTGAGCCGTCTGAATCGCCCCAACCTGCGCGCACACACACACACACACACACACACACACACACACACACACACGTGTAAATGCAGTGACACTGCTACCTTGCCAAGGTCATCGTGAGTCTCTCACCTCTGTAGTCAAAGGTCACCACGTGGTACCCTAACGAGCTGAGGACCTGAGGGGGACAGAGATGACATGAACAGAGACCCCCATGTTTATTCTTTTATTCTTGAATTGTCAGGTTTTGTTCTCACCAGCTCCACACGTATGATCGGCATGTGGGAGGAGCTACAATATGCTGAGTCATCAACAGATCACCTGAAGGGGATTTTCACCAAAATTATCAAAAGTTCAGTTTCTTTACCTTGTAGAGCTGAACCCGGTGATCTCCTCCCCTGCAGGGACGAGGGGTCAGAGGTCAAACACACAGGATAGAGGTCTGAGGTCTTTGTGTGTTTGTGTGACTCACCTGGTGCCTGCATTGCCATGGAGATAGAGGATGGCTGAGTGGGAGGAGCTCAGTGTGGAATCAAACCATTCACCTTCTTTCCCCTGAGCTTCTCGCCACAGCTGAGCAGGAACTGTGTGCCTGACACACACACACACACACACACACAAATAATAAACCTGAAAAAAGTTTGACTGGATCCAAATTTAAGATGATGGTATATGTGTGAAGTGCATGCATGCGTGTGTGTGTGTGTGTGTGTGTGTGTAGAGGTACCTCTGTGTGTGTGTGTGTGTGTGTGTGTGTGTGTGTGTAGAGGTACCTCTGTGTGTGTGTGTGTGTGTGTGTGTGTGTAGAGGTACCTCTGTGTGTGTGTGTGTGTGTGTGTGTAGAGGTACCTCTGTGTGTGTGTAGAGGTACCTCTGTGTGTGTGTGTGTGTAGAGGTACCTCTGTGTGTGTGTGTGTGTGTGTGTGTGTAGAGGTACACGCTCGTGAATGTGTAGAGGTACACGCACACACACGTGTGTGTGTGTGTAGAGGTACCTCTGTGTGTGTGTGTGTAGAGGTACCGCTGTGTGTGTGTGTGTGTGTAGAGGTACCTCTGTGTGTGTGTAGAGGTACCTCTGTGTGTGTGTGTGTGTGTAGAGGTACCTCTGTGTGTGTGTGTGTGTGTAGAGGTACCTCTGTGTGTGTGAGTGTGTAGAGGTACCTCTGTGTGTGTGTGTGTGTAGAGGTACCTCTGTGTGTGTGTGTGTGTGTGTGTGTGTGTAGAGGTACCTCTGTGTGTGTGTGTGTGTGTGTGTAGAGGTACCTCTGTGTGTGTGTGTGTGTAGAGGTACCGCTGTGTGTGTGTAGAGGTACCTCTGTGTGTGTGTGTGTGTGTAGAGGTACCTCTGTGTGTGTGTGTGTGTGTGTAGAGGTACCTCTGTGTGTGTGTGTGTGTGTGTCCAGGTACACGCTCGTGAATGTGTAGAGGTACACGCACACACACGTGTGTGTGTGTGTGTGTGTGTGTGTGCAATAGTGTATGTTACCAGACTCCAATCTTGAGTCCAGCTTCAGGCTCCAGGTAAAAGTTGTGTGTGTGGTTCAATCCCTGGTCCATGGGTCGCTTCAGGTCAATAAAGTAGGGCATCCTTACTGAGGGGCAAACATCAAAGTTCATCAGGGGGTCACATGACTACTGCCTGACATCTTTCTATCAGTGTTCTCAGGTGAGGTCCTGTGGTCTGCTGAGTCTCAGCTACACTGTCCTCCACACAACACCCAACTTTTCATGATGGCCGTCGACTCACCGAAGTTGAGGAAGACAAGTTTTGCCTGGATGGACGGACAGAGCTTGATGATGACGGGGACGGAGACGTACACAAGCAGCAGCCACATCAGCACCCGCTTGATTTTCCCCACCAGACTCAACCTGAGACACAGGACGCCATTGCTGCTTCAACAATCCCAGCCACCACGTCTGATCAAGGTCCACCCATCGTTAGTCCATTACGGTCTAACTTTGATGCTGAGATTAGTTTTAGCGTGTTAATCTCACTAATATCAACGTCACTTATGTTCATGTCTGATGTCACCTGGCAGGTCAAAACATAAAGCGCCACCTGGGAGGAAAGCATGTGTGTGTGTGTGAGTGTGTGTGTAAAACGTTCACGCATCTCCATGATCAACTGAGTTGATCTGAGCAGCCTGTGTCACTGCAGCGTCCCTCATTGTCCTCGCCACCGTGGTTTCAAACGTCCTGCTGGTGGTCTGGGAGGGACTGCGTCTCATCGGAGCTTCTTCTCCTCATTTATCCTCACTGCTTTCCTCATCCTGCAGTTCTCAAGGTCTCCTTTTACATCTTCAACCTCCAATGTTTCTCTTTGACTTTACTTCATTTTAAAAGGTTCAAGTCTGTCGCATGGAGACGTCATCAGAACGCTTGCATCTCACCAGGGGTCAAAGGTTAGTCAGAGGTGAGTTGTGCCGCTTGATGTCATCTGAGCCCTGAGATGCTGATGCAGACCAACACACTTCCTCTTCCCAAGAGGAAGTGAGCCACACTCACGTGAAGCAACGTTCTGCTCTTTGGTCACGTGACTGAGGTGCAACCACGTCTTCTACTCACCAGTGTCTCTGGCTTATTTTGGACGGGACTGAGGTCATGATCGCTTGTCGAATTTGAACTTGTAAAACTTTGTCGTTCGCCTGAGAAAATAAATATGACATAAACAAATAAATATATTTATAGCACTGCACTTTTTGGGGCGGGGCTTCAGAGGGAAGTTGTACGCTGGGTTTACAACCAACAGCCGACTGGAAGAGACTGACTGATGTCATTCAGCCCTGGCGCCACTGTCTGGCTCCACCCACCATCATTCTGCTTTAACAGAAAACCCACTCTAGCGTGTTTACATCTCTCTGACCAACCATTACTGTCTTGGGCGGGGCTAATTCCAGGCTGCAGCAACAACAGTGCCTAATTACACAATGCAAAGGTGTCAAAACTTGCTGGTTTTAGCATGTTGTATGCTACATGCCGTTAACTGCTATGCTAAAGCGCAAGCCAGCAATTTAGCTAAAGTGATGTGTCTGGATCGTGACATCATCAGCGTAGGGTTGACTGACTTCATCATGACAAGCAGAGACACCAGGGCCTGAGGGAGCAGCGTCCACTTAGCATGTTTGTTGGCGGGGGTGGACACATTGCTGGAAACAGCAGACCATTAATTATCACATCCAGGAGACTTTTGTTGCTCCGTGAGCAGGAAGACTGAACAGTCAGGTGATCAAATATTAGACAGCAAGGCATAAGGAGCCCCCCACAAATGACCTGATCAGGTCTTTGGTCACATGATGCTACGTCTCCTTGACAACAAGGAGGAAAACAAGGAGATTTTTAATATTACATGAACCTTGATTTAGTTTCTAATTTTCCTTTCTTCTCACTTGGAATTGATGGATTTATTTGAATTTAAGTTGAATATTTAACATTAAAGAGTTTTTTTCCAACATGAAATCAGAAAGGTTTAATACTTTAAGGACATTTTGTGTAACTCGCCTGAGGAGCGCGAATAATCGTGTGTGTGTGTGTGTGTGTGTGTGTGTGTGGGGGGGGGGTAATCCGGGTAATCCGAGTAATGCCCCCCCCCCCCCTTTCCCCACCTGTCCAGTCTGAGTCTTCGGTTTTACCTTCGGAACGGTCTGACCATGGTCCGCCGTTCTCCCGGGTCCTGCTGGCCCCCGGCTACGAGTCCCGCTGCTCCTCCGCCGGGACGGTGCTTCAGATCCGGGTCGCTGTCCAGCAGAGTCCCGGTGGCCGCGCTCTCAGGCTCCGCGGTTGGCGAGTTGTTCCGCTTCCGCATTCCTGAAACGGTGAAACAGGCGACGGTGAACGGAGGAGCCGCGACGGCGGCGGGGGTGTCAGCGCGCGGAGGCCGCTCCCTGCCGGGTCGAAGCGCTGAGAGCGGCTGCAGACGCAGCTGAGTCCCGCTGAGGACCGCAGCAATCAGCTGACCGGCAGCCAATCACAGGGCAGACACGCAACCACGTGGTCAGACGGTGTTGCGTCCGGGGTCTCCGGGGCCGTCGGAGCAACAACAACCACAGCGAACTCATTGAAGAACGAGATGCTTTCATGTGAACGTCAGCCATCACGGGAGTTTACCATTATGACGTCATAAATCCGAACTTTTGAAAGGTGATGTTAGAGGAGAGGTGAACTGGTGTCGGAGCCTTCAGTCACAGGCGGGTTTCTTACCAGTTGTGAGGCGTACAGGCTCAGGCCCTCAGAGCAATAACACTGAGGCTTCTAACTAAAACTACAAAGATGGAGGCAGGTATCGAGTCCCGTCCATATACCGTCTCTCTGCAGGACGCCAGCTCCTCGCCACCGGAGCTCAGCCCTTTTGGTGCAGCTGCACGACTCAAGTTTCAGGCATGTTAGCAGGGAGCGGCTCACCGAGACCCAGCAGGGGGCGCGACTGAGGACAGAGTGAAGGTTCTTAGTAGGTCAGATGTTAACGCAGTCAGGGTGACGTCATCACTGACGCTGAAAGAAGTGTGTTCGTCAGAGGCTACATGCTAACAGCTCATTCTACTTTAAATGAACCTCCGCTACTGGGCTTTAAGAACAGTTTTCACGAGTTTTTTTTTTTTTTTAGAGAGAAATGCGTGGTTTAATTCTGGGAGACCCTCAGACGCGGTTACAACCAAGCGTCCAACATTTCTAAGTCATAAATTCAGCAATAACACGTCTGTAAGCTTCCCTAAGTTTGAGTGGCATCTCAAACTACTTTGACCAACAGGACTGATGTCTGAGTGACACACTCGGGTACGAGATATCCTGGATATCGAATCTCGCTGCTTGAAGAAATCAGCTGTTGGATCGGGAGACCGCCCTGAACAGGCGTTTCCTGCAGTACTGGTTTTTCCGGTTTTCAAAAACGCATCAGTCAAGTTCGTGACGAAGCCAACCTACTAAAACGAGACAAAAAACTACATCGCCCAAGTTTTTTTTAATTTTCAAAAGAGAAAAACAGGAAGATGACGAGCTAGTGTCTGCCCTGTTTTGCTACGTTTTAGTTGCTAAGCTAACCGGAAGTTAGGCTGCCGTGAAACGGATGTTCAGCGGAACAAGAGTTCATTTAGCTTCGTAATTCTAAACTCCAGAAGCGCGGGGACGTTACCCTCCGGTCGCCTGGTGTCACAGCATTCTCTCCCTGGCTTACTGCTCGGTGTCTCGCTCCGCTGCTCTTAAATTTGTCCTGATCCCGTCACCGGTGCGTCACGTGACGCCGTCACATGCCCGTAACACGGCGCTCGGTGTTTTGCCGCGAAAGCCAGCCAGGGTTTTTACCGCAGGCCGTTCGTCGCTGACCGACCGTCCGAGACCCACGCGATGTTCTGCGAGAGAGCGGCGGAGATGATCCGGGAGCTTCACCGGGCGAGCGGCGGCCAGCTGCCCGCCTTCAACGTGAGTACCGGCTCGTCGGTTTGCTCTCGGTGTGGATTGATTTAAAAATCTGTCGAATATCGCGTATCGGAAGCCGAGCTGCGAGTTCCGGTTGTGACCCGCCGGTTCTGGCTGTTCGCAGGAAGACGGGCTGCGGCAGGTTCTGCAGGAGATGGAGGCGCTGTACGAGCAGAACCAGAGTGACGTGTGAGTCCACAACGACCGGGAGTTCCGGTTCCACTCAGTCAGTCCGAATCGGCGCCTGTCGACGCGGAACAGCCGCTGATGACGTCACAGGCAACAACCAGCATCTCCTCAAGTCAGTAACTTCCTCTCCAGAAGAAACGAACAAACTTTGCTTGCCGTTTGTTTCAGTAACGAGGCGAAGTCCGACGGCCGGGCGGACCTGATTCCCTCCATCAAGCTACGTCACTGCTGCCTGCTGAGGAACCAGCGCTGCCTGGCCGCCTACCTGTAACCCCCCCCCACACACACACACACACACACACACACACACACCAGGCCCATGTCTGGCTAATATTCGAGGAGTTGTGTTGCATCATCTAGCTCAGATTAGTGCAACATCTGTAACCATGGAAACGCCAACCGCAGGCTCAGTCTGACCTGGACTCTCTTGTCAGGTTTGACCGTCTGCTGAGGATCCGGGCCCTCCGCTGGGAGTACGGCAGTGTGCTGCCCGCCAACATCCGCTTCCACATGTGTGCAGAGGAGGTGAGCCTGACATCACTTCCAGTTGACTCTTTCATCATCACCACAAACCATTAACCAGCTGCCAAAGATTCAATAAGTACCATCATGGGGTTCAGGTCCCTCCAGGGTCCTGGTCTCAGGGCGGTCCAGATTCACAGGTGCTGAAATGTCTGTTGGCTTGATTTCATAGCAGGTCTTTAACTCCTCTGCCGTACCAGTTCAACACTGAAGCGACCTGATCCATCTTGGCAAACGTGCGTGCGTGCGTGTGTGTGTGTGTGTGTGTCCACCAGCTCCAGTGGTTCAGTGGATATAAAAAGTCTCTGGCATCCTTCATGCGCTCTCTTGGTGGGGGAGACGGGCTGGACATCACGCAGGACACGAAGCCGCCCAAGAGCCTTTACATTGAGGTGAGGAGGGGTCATCGGGGTTGGGGCTAGTCTGGAGGGGGGCCGTAATGTGTGCAGGAAGGGTGGCGTGGGCCTCAACTGGCGAGCCCTTGTGATTTGGAAAATGTTGCCATTTTTTGCTTTGGTACTTGTCATGAAATCATGAACTTGCATCCTTAACTTTAACCTTTGACCCCTCACCCTGACCTCCTTAGGTGAGGTGTTTAAAGGACCACGGTGAGTTTGAAATTGATGACGGAACGGTGATTCTACTGAAGAAGAACAGTCAGGTCAGAACAGGAAGCCACTCTTCTTCTACTGCTCCATGTGCTGTCAAGCAGGTCACCCTGGATGGTAACTCCCCATTTTTCTGCGTCCACAGCACTTCCTGCCACGGTGGAAATGTGAGCATCTGATTCGTCAAGGCGTCTTAGAGCACATTGTGTCTTGAAGTCAAACCGTCTTGGTTCTTAATGTCTGGAACATATTTAGTTTTGATCCTGATGTCAAAATAAAAGATCTTTGTAAGAGATGATTTGCACTCCACTTCGGTTAGCATTAGCATTAGCAGGCAGCTCATTCTCCCAGTTACTGGAGGTTAGGGAGGAATACATGACCAGAAGCAGCAGCAGAACCCAATCCAGCCGTCCCTCCAGGAGGCTGCTGCCCTCTGCTGGTCACTCAACTCTTCATTTCCAAGTTCTATCAACAATGTCACAGGAGATTAGTAGACCAACACACCTGTCAATCATTTCCCACAGTAATAACTGGGATAAATGTGATTGACAAGAGGGGAAAACACTGACATCATTTCCTGTCCCCTTTGTGATTTGCTGCGTCCGAACTGCCAAGTACCAACCTACGTCCTCCTGCTACGACCTAAACACGGCGGCACCATTCAGACGCCCTAGTAGATTGGTGGGGAAGCACGACCTCTGCTGGCAGAGCATAGATACTGCAAATAGGTAAACCACCAACGAAAGCCCCACCTGCTGGCCTGACTGTGGTACTGCACTCCACTCTGAGCTCCTTTCACTCATCCTCTATTATTAAGCACATTAACGCACCTTTAGTCATCAACAACTATAAATGTTGGTGTTCATCAGAATGGGAGACTGTTGGTGGCGCTAACTTGGCTTGAGGGTCCACAAGTTTTTAGGGGACGAAGAAGAAGTCCGCGGTGCATTGTGGGCCATAGGTTGCTCCGTAGGATGCACCTGAACCGACCTACAATGTGGGCGTGTTTAGGCTGGAATTTAGGTTGAGAAGTAGGTCGCTGCTCGCACCAGTTGTGGTTTGGGACAGCCTCCGACCTGCTCTGAGACCTGCCATCAGACCCCGACAGCTTTTATCAGAGTTCCACCTCAGTAATGGAGTTCTATTTTTACTACGAAGAAGTTGAAGGATCTAAGATGGCCGTTCTGTAGTCCATCTACAGAACATTGTAGTTCCATGAGCCAGACCCATGTCAGCAACATGGCCGTCGCTTCATCACGTTGGTTAGTGAGTGTCATCAGGTTCTCTCAGCGCCGCGATCCTCTTCTGACTCATCTGTTCTCCTGTCCACCTTCACTTGACCCCTGACCTTTCCGTCAGGAGGACAGGTGGACAATTGCTATGTTTTTTTTGTCAACTGCAGTTTAAATGACTGGGAAAGTTGAAGGTGGGAGCAACGTCCCTCCAGAAGCCTTGGCTTCAGAGGTACAGGTGACCAAACCACAACTCAGGGTCCCAGAGTGGCAAAAGCTGATAATTTAATGTGGTTCTGTCAACGTGAGAACGTGAGTGGAGAGTTCTTTGTGGGGGGGGGGGGGGGGGGGGGCAGGAAACTGGCTCATAAGATTTAAGTCTCACTTTGACAAAAAAACAGAAGTTAAACATAAACATTATGCAATATCATACATACCCTGGCTTGGAAACTGCTGCGCATGTGCGTGCGTCCTTGATGTCAGCAGCAGCGTGACTCCAGGCCACAGCTGAAACCAGCAGATATGAACCAGGTTGTTTCAGACTCATGGGGTCAAAGACTAACTTGGTCTCATCCTGTTTGACGTCTGTCTTTGATTCTGTTTGATCCAAAATAATTCATTGATCCATTGGGATTTATCAATAAGATCTCAATCACGAGGCCAGGGTCACCTGAGTCCTCATGAGAGTTTAGACTCTGACCTCATGGGAAAATACTAAAGAGCTTTACAATTGACCTTTGACCTTTCTGAAATATGAATTGAGAGGGTGGTTCAGACAAAAACCCAGAAATGACATCACAAGTTTGAGCCAATCGTGTGATAAGGAGGGCATCACATGTCCAGTTCTCAAATATTTCCATGTCCAGCAAGGCGAACATGTTCAAACTGACACTGATGAAGGTTTCAAACATGGTGACCGGAGGCGGAGTTCTGGAGTTATGTGGCAAGCGACATCAGGACGATCTCCCGCAGCAGCTTGTTGAGAGCATTGACCTTCTCCTCCAGCAGGAAATTCTTCTTCTCCGCATTCTTCTGCCGCTGCTCGGTGACCTGCAAGGCTTTCATCAGCTGAGCGTTCTCCACGTACACGTCCTTCAGCAGCATGCTGGACTTGTTGTTCTTCGCCAGCTGCAGACAAGATGAGGCGAAGTTACAAACCCGACCGCGGCAAAAAAAGGACATCTGCAGACCAACCTGTTCTCTCAGCTGCTGCACCTTCTCCTCCAGGACCACACGGACCCCCTTCAGTTTGATCTCCAGCTCCTCTGTCCTCTGCTGCTGCTCCGCCATCGCCTTCACATACTGATCCTGAACGTAACATGCACATGCGTTCACACGCTGACATCACAGCGTCACTGCCATCAAACACGCCTGCTGGCTGCTGCAACACTGTGCCTGTTTGCTGGGAGTCACCTGTTTCACGCTGATCTGGGAGCAGCTCTCCTGAGCCTGCAGCCTTAGCTCCTCCTCCAGCTGCTGACTCCACCCCTTTTCCTTTTGCAGCTGAGCCCTAAGTTCCACCACCTGCTCCCTACTGCCCTCATAATTCTGCTGCTGCACCTGCGCCAGGGAGGGGGGTGCATCCACCTCCACCTATGGGGAGCATGAAAGGACACTTAGAGAGAGAGGAGGACAATGACAGATGTGCTGGGTTTGGTTCTGACCCGGTCTTCAGTTTGGGGTCTTGTTGATTCCAGGTGATTCAATTTGGCCTTCAGGTTCTGCTGCTCCTGGATCAGTTGCTGGATGTCCAGACTCTGGACCTGCAGCACAGACAGCTGACCACAACAACAACAGAAGGACATAAATCTGGCAGACATGACGCAGCAGCGCTTTCCCTCCATCGTAGCACACGCTCAGTACAGACTGGCCAACATCAAGATACATGTTCCCTCCTCTCAGACCTGACAGGGCAAATCTCCTTTATTCTACATCTTTGATTTGTTGACACCACCAGATGAGGCTCCGCCTCCCACCTTCAGCTGCAGCTCCTGGTTCTGGACTCTCAATTGGTGGGTCTCCTCCTGCAGGATGCCAGAAGCCTGACGGCGCCGATCCTCCTGAGCCTGACCGAGCTCCTCCTTCTCCCCCAGCAGCTTCCTGACTTCAGCCTCTAGCTGCTGCACCTGCACATGTCGACAGCGGTTTGGGAGCTGCAGTGATGAAGCTGATGTTCATAATCATGACCAGTAAACTGGAGAAGTCCTCACACTGCACCAATTTAAGGGGTTTTGCTGTGAACCTAACAACTGTTCACTCATACATTCTCCTCCAGCAAGCAGATGGAGCCATTATGTTGCTAATGCTAACTGCTAATGCAACAGTATGGTTGCCAAACTGGCATTGTTGTTTTTTGTTTATCATATTCAGTTACGTGGCACCCAGTCAAGCTCGAGCATCATCGCTAGATTGAAATCAGGGCAAATGACATCATCGCTCCAAGTGTCCTCCCCTTTAACCTCCCAAACCTGCTCAACCTCTGATGGCGTCGGTACACTCGGTTTCTTCAGGTGAGGAGTGCTCACTTCTCCTGAGCTGAAACGTGCGCCATGGATCAACTCCTGACCTAAACTGGGACACGAGGCTCTCTGATTGGTTGAGTGATGTCACATCTGAACCACACTTTTGACTAATCAGGAGTCTAATGATGGCCTCTTAGCGCCGTGGTTTCAGCTCTGATTACACGCCCTCTAAAAGCAAAGATGAGGGTGAACATGCCCTGAACGCACGGCGCACACATGGTGCCATAGACCAACGACATGGGCCCATAACATTAGCATGTTGCTGAACTAAGAGCAGGAACCAGCCAAGTGAGACCTGGGACTGTACCATGTCCAAGATGGCGGAACGCAGTGACACGAGCGACTGCAAAACAATCAAAAATGGCACTGAATGACTGAACTGATTGAATTCTTGTTTGTGTTTTATTTTGGGGAAACACACCCTCTACCTTTGAAGTTAACAGGCTAATTTGAGAGTGCTGGGGGACTTTAACTAAGGATGCTAATGTTCATGCCCATAAACGCCATCCATCAGTCAAGTATTCAAGGGGAGATGAATGTCATGTCTGAACAGAACAAGGTCCCATATATAAGATATGGTGCCGTCCTGTCCTTCAGGCTCATGTTGAAACATCCAATCAGAGCAGAGCAAGAAGATCTACGCGCTCCTCATCCCTGACCTTGCTCTGGGCGTCTTGCAGCGTCCTCTGCAGGTCAGCCACACACTGGGCGTGGCCAAGTTTCTCCTGACTGATGGCGTGGAGCTGAGAGCGAAGTAGCTCCGCCTCCTCCTCCAGTGAGAGCAAAGAGTGCTGCAGCGTCTCCACCTGATGAGCAGGAAGAACATGTTATCACACCTGAGCACAACCCGGAGAGAGTTTATGACATCATTTTACAGCAGTGGTTCTCAAAGTGTTAAGTTGTATGCAGTCTCCCTCTAGTGGTACAAAGAGGAATCCCAGAAATATTTGTTTTAAATGTGTTTTTTACTTGTTTCATTTTCAAACAAAGAAAACTATCAAAACAGTGAATACTTTTGCATCAAAATACATGAACCGAATCGTAACCCACAATGGGTTTTGTCTGTCTTGTCATATTTTGTGTTGGACTCCACGCTCACATTCAATCACATGACGTGCATCTGAACAGAGCACGAGTGCGACTGGCTGTTCAAGCAGCGCAGCAGCACGTTCTCAGCAAAGACGGACGCAGTCCAGGTCCACCAGTCCACCATGAGCTCCACCAGCAGCAGACGCCCAGGAAGCCTCGGACCATGTCGCCTCCTCACAGAAAGCCTGAGAGCTGCAGAGAGGCGGCCAGCAGCCGTGTCCGCCATGAGCCACAGACGTGACACCCATCATGTGTGCTTAAACTGGGTACCACTTATAAATCATGCTGGATGATGGGAAAAACAACCTGAACGCAGTAAAAGTAGCCTCTGTGACGTCATCCAGTTGGATGACATCACGGATGTTGCAGATTTGTGCAGTTGGCTTGTGTGCAGCTCAAGGGGACTTTGGCCTCCGTCGGTCACTGCAGAGCAGAAGAAACCCATTCCAGCGCCTGGAGACAGTCAGCGAAGGAACGGACGTGGACTCTTCACTGGACTTGCAGCGAACCCTGCGCTCCCTCCTTCCTCGCACAGCAACATGTCTGAGCAAGAAAAGCATCTCCCTTTTCTTCACGTTAGCCTGGTGTAAGTTGCACTTACCAACCCTGACCAGTGGTGGACTTGTAATATCTGTATTTTAGCTCTGTGTGTGTGTGTGTGTGTGTGTGTAAGAGAGAGGTCGGCCATTGGTGTGTGACTGTTGTGTAGCAGAGATGCCAGTTGTTTTACACCTTCACGTACTGTGGCTGATGCCGGTCAACTACCAGATCAACAACAGTCCTAACTGGACTCAGTCCGACTCTGCTGAGGCGTCTGGAGCTCAGCAGAGTCGCTGCACTTCTGCAGCTCCAACTTTGGTCACCAAGGTGCTGCTTGGACTCTGGTTCTTCAGAGGTGGTACTTAATCTAAACAGTTTGAGAACCACTCTTCTATGCAGCACTAGCAACACCAGGAGGGACCTTGTTGTTATGTTCATCTGCGTTTCTCAGCAACTGGGCTCGCTCCTCCTCCAGCCACTGCTGCTTTTGAGTCAAGCTGCTAAGCTCCGCCTCCAGCACCACAAGATGAACCAGCTGGGATTCAAAACACAGAAGGAGATCAACAGTGAGGCGATGCTACGTGTATCTTTGTGATGTCATGTGATGCCTTGGTAGTGTTAGCAGTTAGCAAGGCGAACCTCTTAATACAGCCATAAGAAAGCGTGCTGCACCTGAGAGCGGCAACACACCTTTTCATAGCTAGTTTCAGGTCGGACCAATTCTTTTTGTCCTTAGTTTTACCCACTTATTTCAAATAAAAGTTTTTATTCCAAGTCGTCTCAAATGTTTAACCATCAAATGTTTTATTCACCATCACTGATGTAGAAATTTAAATATTCCATTGTCCGAGTGACTGTGGGAACGCAGCTGTAATTTCTCTCCACACCGCATTTTTTTGCTTGCCTTTTATTTTTGATTTCAGGCCACCCAACGGTGCGTGGCTACCAGACTCCTGAGAGTCTCCATCTCAGCCTCTGACAAGTTCTTTTTCTTTGCCAGCTTGCGTCTCTCCATGTTGTAAACGCTAGCGGCTTCCAAACCACGCGTTCATAGAGGCGTGATTATAATAATTACAATAGATTTCAGCTGCTGAATCTACCAACAGCTTCTTGTTCCTACGCTGGGATTGGTGAGATACGCATGTTTTCTAAATCTCACGCCAGTCCTGTCGCACCGCTGGTTTGACAGATGAGGGCCAGTGAGTGCCTGAGTAACTGCATGCTGTTAAAAAAAAGCTTGTTGAAATGGTGACAGTTAAATTGCTGTTGTTGACCGATCCCACTTCCTCAGACGGGTCCTCGATCAAACATTCAGACTCCAGGGTGAAACAACACACACATTGGCTGGCAGGAAGAATTGCAATGACCTCTGACCTTGTCCTTGCAGCAGCTCAGCTCCTCCTCCAGCAGACATCTTTCCTGCATCCAGGCTGCCTGCTGCTGCAGCACCTGAAACCAGCAGGTGTGCCACCCAATCAGAGAGCAGAACCGTTATTCGTCTCACAAACACGACCCTCAGTCCCAAAAGTTCACACTGAAACGTAAGCTGGAACTCTTCTAAATCAGAGCTGTGATTCTGTGATGCTTGGGAGCATCTTGTCTCTCTGTCAACACGCCAAACTTCTCACTTTGTCATTCCTTCAAACTCAAAGTTTAGGTAAAAAAATCAGAGGAAGACCAATGCAGCTGCTCATTGTCTCCTCACCGTAGCTCCGCCCTCCTCCTGTTCCTTGGAGACCGACGCCAGCCGATCCTGCAGCATCTGGACTGATTTCAGCTCTTCGCTGAGACGGGCACTCAGCTCACTGTTGTCATGGCTCAGCTGCAGGTTCCTGCTGCTTAGACTCAGGACCTCCTCTCGATGGGTGGCGTTCTGCATGTGTCAAAGGTCAGAGGTCAGGTCAAAGTCTGGGGCAACAGATGGGAGGATGCTGTTACCTCTTTGTGCAGCCTCTCCTCTTCTTGTCTGCAGCACTCGTGTTCTTGCTCCATCTCCTCCAGCTCTCTCCTGACCACAGAAGCAGCAGGGTTACCTTTCCACGCCGCACCACAACAGAAAGGTCACTGAAGGTCACGGCCCTCACTCACCTCTTCTTGGCGACATCGTCCTCCAGAGCCTGAACCTCCTGCTGCAGGACGCTCAGGCGCTCCTTCAGAGCAACGTTATCTGAGCGAGCCCCCTCCAGCTGAGTCCTACAGCCCCCACATGTGTGGGTCAGAGTGTAAACACACAAGCATCAGCTGACCAGTGACCTGAGGACACCAGGTCATATGACCCATCTGACATCAGGGCTAAAGCTTCAGTGTTCTTTCTTCTACAGATCTGAGGACCTCAGTGTGGTTCAGAAAACCAGCTGGATTATCGAACGTCTGTCCAGACGTCGTTGCTACCATGTGGAGTTTCATAGAACTGCTCCAAAGAAATTGGACCACTAGAGGTTCTTGAAGATGTTTAAAAGATCTCTCACCGACTTGATGACTTCTCTTTCAACTCAAGTCAGGTTGATACGGCCACTGGGGGAAGAGGGGACCGAACCACTGAATGCTCTTAAATCCCAAGTGAATTGGAAAAAAGCCTAATTCCAAAATTGCAATGTGAACATGCTGGACCACGACCCCCGTGGGATTTGGGATATTGTCAGTCACAATTACAGAGGAATATTGAAGACATGTAAAGGTGGTCACTGTAAACTGGACAACAACCGCATTTTAGGGTGTCCAGTGCAGTTCAGACCTTTGTCACCGGCGGTGAAGATGGGGAGGTGGGGAACTGGTTCCTGTGTGAGGTCGTGAGGAAGGGAATGAATTGGGAGGACCATCTGATCTGATCCTGAGATTGTTTTACATTCATATTATAAAAAGCAAATAAAAACATGGAGGACCATCATTTCCTTTATTAAACTCTGATAAACTGAAGTTCTTGTGCTGGGCCCAAACACCTGAGGACCACCTGATCTGATGAGACAGGTACCCTGGATGGCACCACCCTGGCCCCCAGCACCACCGTAGGAACCTAGGAGTTCTCTTTGACCAGGATCCTTCAACTCCCACATTCAACAAACCTCCAGGACGCCTTCTTCCATCTACGTAACATCGCTAAGATCAGACACATCCTGGCTCAAGAAGATGCAGAAAAACTAGTCCCTGCTTTTGTCACTTCCAGGCTGGATTACTGCACCTCCCTCCTACCAGGCTGGACTAACAGGTCCCTAAAGACTCTCCAGCTGGTCCAGAACGCTGCTGCCCCCCTGACTAGAACTGGTAGCAGAGACCAGGTCTCTCCTGGACTGCTTCTCTGCATGGCTCCCTGTCAAATTCAGAACAGAATTTAAAATTCTCCTTCTACCATCAAAGTCCTCAACAGTCAGGCTCCTTCATCCCTGACAGAGGTCCTAGTCCCCTATGATCCAGCTGGAACCCTTCACTCCCAGGATGCAGGGTTCCTGCTGGTTCCTAGAGTTCTAACAGTAGAATGGAGCCAGAGCCTTCAGCTACCAGGCTCCCCTCCTGTGGAACCGTCTCCCAGTTTCAGTCCAGGACCCAGACCCCCTCTCTATGTTTAAGAGCCGACTTAAGACCTCCTTGTTGATCAGGCTTATAGACAGGACTGCTTAGGCTGGCCCTTAGACCTGCTGCTATAGGTTCAGACTGCTGGGATCTCCCATGATGCACTGGGCTTCTCTCTCCTCCTCCTGTCCTCAGACGTGTTACTAACTCCTCTTCTTCTCCCCTCATCCCAGATCCTGGTGCTGCTGGAGGAGGCTCCAGACCTGAAGAGGCTCCAGCTGCCACCCGTAGCTCCACCTGCTCACGTCCCCGTCTGTCCATCAGTCTCTCCTCCTCTCTCTCTCTCTCTTTATCTCTGTCCCTCTCTTTCCTTCTGTCTCTTTGTCTTCCTCCATTCTCTGTCTTTGTCTCTGTCCATCAGTCTCTCCTCCTCTCTCTCTCTTTATCTCTGTCCCTCTTTCCTTCTGTCTCTTTGTCTTCCTCCATTCTCTGTCTTTGTCTCTGTCCATCAGTCTCTCCTCCTTTCTCTCCCTCTGTCTCTGTCCCTCTGTCTCTCTGTCTTCCTCCATTCTGTCTTTGTCTCTGTCCATCAGTCTCTCCTCCTTTCTCTCCCTCTTTATCTCTGTCCCTCTTTCCTTCTGTCTCTCTGTCTTCCTCCATTCTCTGTCTTTGTCTCTGTCCTGCTCTCCTGCTCTCTCTCCGTCCCCACTGATCCTGGATCTGCTCCACCTTCCTGCTGGTAAAGGAAGGTTCTGGTGGCTGCTGTTGCAGGATGTGCTGCTGATGGAGAATTGTTGGGTGGAGGTTCATTGAAGGAGGGAGGTGCTGGACCTGCTCTACTTGGACAGAGTCAGGACAGAACTTTGGTTGGGGTTTGGTGACACACAAATAAACCTGACCTGACTGATTAAATCAAGATGAGCTGATACTAGCCAGCGGTGTGTTCCCTGAACATGGGAACATGTTGGTTGCAGTCTAGAACCCTGGACACTTTTTGGCAGTGACCCATTTCCCTCCTTATGTTAAAGTTCATGTTCTTCTGCTGCACGCCGGGGTGGGAACTCTTCATCTCACCAATGAGCACAAAAACAGAGAAGTATAAGAAATCAAACTCAGAGTGAAAACAGGAGCAGAGAGGAGATGAACAGATCAGAGTGATTTAGCAATGATGTCATGCTTCGTCATTGGTTAGACCTTCAGTCTGCAGCAGTGCATTGTGGGAGCTTTCACTCCTCTAGTTGATCACGTGATCGATGTAGTTAGTCTTTTAAGTGTTTCAAGCACGGCGGCGGATGGAGGTTAGTCATGATTTGGTCGGGATGTTTGATCATGACGCCGGTTTCATGCTCCACAAACCTGTGCAGACTGGCCGGGTCCATCACCTCCTCCAGGACCAGAACCAGCTTCTCCAGCTCCATCAGCTGCTGCGCCATCATTTTCTTCTCTCTGACAAAGTCCTCCTCCATCAGCCTCAGATTGTTCTGGGAGTCCAGCAGGTCCTGCTGCAGCTGGACCGCCAGACTCCGAGCCACATTCAGCTCCTCCAGCTGCTGAACGTCACCACTGCGCTTCTCAAAGGAGGTCTTGACTTGCTGAGTGAGCTCTGCCGTCTCAGCCCGGAGACGATCCACCTCACATGTTTTGGAGTTGAGCTGTCGGCGGAGGTCTGGGACCAGGTCAGCGGTTTCATTTAGCTGGGAGCTCAGATCTCGGAGATGGTCTCTCAGGGTGGAGATTTCCTCCTCCATCTCTACAATCTGAGCAGAGAGCTGGTCCGCCAGCTGAGTGTAGTTCCACTTCTCCTGGCTGAGACGACTCACCTCCTCCTTCTCCTCATCCAGATCGGACTGGAGCTTTGAGGTCCGGCTCTCTTCATGCTTCAGAGCTGCTTGCAAACACTCCTCGTTGCTCCGCCTCCTGGCCAGCTCCTCCCGGAGTCCATCCAGCTCAAGCCGAAGACAGTCAACTGCCATGGCCTGCTCCTTCAGGTCCTGGATCAGCCTGGAGCGGTCCGTCTTCAACAAGTCCAACTCTGCCTTCAGCTTGCAAACACATTCTTCTTTGGAGCTTGTGGCTTCCTGCAGAGCCACAAGCTCCGCCCTCAAGCTGTGAACGGTCTGGTCTTTGGCTGTGAGCTGTGCCTGCTGCTGGACAAAGGCATTGGAGAGACGGCTGCAGTTATCAGCCACCACCTCCCTGTCCTGCAGAATGCTGTCGGATGCAGCCTGGAGGTTTCCCAGCTGCTCCTTCAACTGCGTCTCCTGCAGCACTAACCTTTCCTCCCGGCACCGCAGCAGCTGCAGCTCCTCCTCCACAGCACTCCTCTGGAACACCAGCTGTTGATTTAAACGTTCCTGAGACTCCAGGAAGGTGATACTCTCCTCCAACTGAGCGCATGCTTCCTCCAGCCGGGCCTCCAGCTCACGACACCGCTCACCAGAAGCTTGGAGCTCCTCCTCTAAATGACCACGGTGCCCTCGGAACTCCTCGATGCTGCCTTCTGATTCACTGAGCTTCAGCTTGCAGCCCTGAATGGCCTCTTGCAGACTGCAGACCTGCTCCTTCAGGAGCTGCACTTCCTCCTGGTGCTGCTGCTCCTGCTGCTTCCTCTCAGAGGTAAACTCCTCCACTCTTGCCTCCTTCTGGAGCATCTCCTGCCCCCCACATCCTCTCTGCTCCTGCAGCCGCTGGCGCTCCAGGTGGAGCTGGTGGAGGAGGTGGCGCTGACCCTCGGCATGTTGCTGCTTCATCTGAGAGAGTCTCTTCTCGCCGTCCTCCCTGCTTACAGTGTTAGATCATACACCCGTTTTCAGAGTACACTTCCTATTGAGCAATGGAACTTCCTGAAGGTCAGATGTTCATGACATTCACCGACAGCAGCTGATCACCATGGCAACGATCACAATGATCTTTGTATGAGATGATGTTGGCCCTCAGGCCTTAAAGAATACTTTGTATGCAACACTCTCTTTTCCAAGTCTGCTTCCAGGGATGAGCAGCTACCGACAACAAACCCAAACGTCGCCAAAATAATCACCATGGCAACAGTCACCATTTCGTCATTTGTCTGTATCAACAGTGATAAATCTTGAGGGCGAGGTCTCCACCCACCTGACCAGCATCACTTCCTGGTCCATCTTCAGCTTAAGCTCCGCCTCCAGCTGCTCCTTCTCAGTGCTCAGCCTCTGGACCAGATTACGGATCTCTCTGGCAAAGTTCTGCTCCGTCTCAGCCCGCTCTCGCTGCATTCTGGGAACAGAAAGCCACATGAGATGCAAAGGTGTACCACTTCTAGACGGCTGAGACAGAAATGTATTTGTTTGATCACCTGCGCTCCTGCTCACAGCTCCACCCTCCTCCTCCAAGTTGGATCTGCAGTTTGTCCAGCGCCTCCTTCAGCTGCTCTGCCTGCCGCTCCGCCTGAGCCTTCTGCTCCTCAAGCTCACTGATCTCCAGCTGAGACAAGAGATGATGTGTCAGTCTGGTTATGCAGCTGTGGTGTATCAGCAGCACAGATCCCAACCTCTAACCAAACACTGCCCACACTTTCAAACCCCTAAAATTCACGAAAACGCCACTGACCCTGTTTCAAAGCTGCTGATGTCAAATACCGATTGTGTACAAAAGGAAAGTTGAGTGTATTTTTTGTCTTTTGTCCATTTACAGCCACTGCCAGTCACAGTAAAGTGGGCGTGTCCATTGTTGTAGCCTTGTAGGTCTTTGGGGTGCTGTGACTGCCGTCTCTCTTCCTGGTATTTCCTGCATTGCATGAAAGCAGTCTGTAACTGACGAATCCCCTTTCTCCTCCTCTGTGTCTGCCTCCTGCCCTGCCCACTCCACTGTGATTGGTCATCATTGTGAGGACTTCCTGCTGACTTCCAGCCCTCCAGGGCCCCCCACCAACTAAACACATCTGGGACTCTGGTGCTTCATGACTCGCTGGTGTTGTAGAGTCAGAAGGTGTAGGGTCATGTGATCAGAGTTCCTCTAGCTTCAGGCTAGCTGCTAATCCAGCTTGGTCCTGGCCCAAGTATGGACACAGTCCCGCAACAATGAACGAACATGGAGATGTTTTTCTGTTGCTGGTCTCCATCACGTTCCCCTGCTTCTGGCCTCTTTAGGAGGATCAGCGAAGTTAAAGTTCCCACATGCCTGAAACGTACGTTTGGGGTGCTGGTGCACGGTTTTACACAGAAGCAAGTGGTTAGCAGCAGTAAAACCTCTGCACCTGAGCGGGGGAGGGGGGGGCAGGCACGAGGACATCATTCATTCATACACACACATATTATATAGATGTATATCCAGGTATCTCTCTCTCCACACACACACGAGTCTGGGACGCCTTGATGCCACTGAAACAGCTTGCTGGACTTCCAAACACAGGTACCCGGTGATGTGACACTGGCACTGCTGAACATGAGGATCCGACACCTCAACAGCAGTTACAGCTCAGGTCATATCACCTCTCCTTGAAATGAAGGAAGACGCACGTTCCTGTTGTCTACCTTGAAAGCCTGAGAGATGTCTTTGCGCTCCAGCTCCATGCTCCGCCTCATCAGCTCCAGACTGCGCTCATAGTAGTTAACCTGCAGACGCCAATGAGAGTTTTAATGTTGTGTGTTTTATTGTGTGTGCCGGGAGGTGTGCTGCCTCTGGACCTGAGTCTCCAGCTGGATGTTGAGCTGCTGCAGCTCCTGCTCATGCTTCTGCTTCAGCTGCTCCACCGCCAGTTCAGTCTGGATGCTAATGGCTGCACCAGGAACACCGTCCAGCGTCGCCACAGCTGACACACACAAAAACAGACAGAAAACACATCTTTTCCCCGAGGACACACTTAAAGCAAGTGAATGTGGCTAAAAGAAGACCTTTAAGGTTTATGTCCCCACAGTGATACAATCTGGGTGTCCTGTGTGTATGTGTGGGTGTGTGAGCGCGTGTCTGAGTCTCACCAGTTTGCTGATCTGGCTGCAGTTCCTTCCTAGCAGGGTAGGGTGAGCTACGCTTCATTTCTGAATCATCTGAAAAACACAAACACCTGAGCAACTTTGATCACATCAATTAAACAACATCAAATCAGCAGAGAGACAAGAAGACACCAGACTGAGGACAAACCTGGACAAGACACAGCTGACCCGCTGACATGGGAAGTCAGTGTGTGTGTGTGTGTGGGTGTGTCCACATCTCTACCTGAACAGAACAAACTGGCTAATCAGGAACTAAAATCCAGTTTCGACTGATGTCTTTCTTGAATTTAAATTCAAACTTCCTGTTTTACTTAAACAGTTCAGGTTAGTGGTTTAGAGGCCCTGAGCACACCTGCGATCAAGACCTGTCCCAAGGGCGCTGGGTACCCCTGGGAGTTAATACAGGCGTCTCCACACGCGTCTCCTGGGTTCAGATCTCTGCTCTAAAAGAAGAGAGCGAGCAGAGCTGCTGCTGACACTCCTCTATTTTATCAGTCAGGAATCAACAGAAGAAATGAGAGAAATCACGAGGATCAGACCAGGGGCCGGATTCACAAAGCCTTCTTAAGAAAAGAAATCTTCTTAAGTGTCACTTTTTTCTTAAATTAAGTCTTAAGAAGGAAATAGAGAAAAAGCGATACTCAAAAAAGGTTCTTAAATATTTTCACACCTTTCTTCATCTCTTTCGTCTTAGGAAAATACTTAAGAAATGGTATTCTTGAAATCAAAGTTCTTCATTTTTTCCTCAAGTGTAAGACAACCCAGACCTGTCTTAAACTGCCTCAGTGAAAAGGTGAGCCTCTAAGACCAGACCTCTCCTTCACTCCTCCCCTGTCTCTCAGCCTCCCTCCCACCGCTGAGACCGCCTCAGCCACTTTGGCCCGCCCCCTCCTCTTGTTTTCAGCAGTTACTCCCATGTTATCAATTTTCCTTGAATTAATTTCCTCCAACATCACCTCCAGCTCCTGGTCTGAAAAGTTTTCAGACCGCTTTTTCTCCCTCTCCATTGGTAACTGATGATGCTGACGTCAGCGTTGGTTGCGGTGCTGCGATGCAGCCTACACTCATGACGCATTTGAAGAAGTTTGTAAGTAGGACAAATAAAGAAATTCGTAAGTGGTGGGGCTGTTCTCAAGAAGATATCTAGGAGCTGCACTTAAGATCTAAAATTAAGAAGTTCTAAAGAGAGTTCTTTAGAACAGGTTGGTGAATCCGGCAGCAGGTGTGAACACAGACAGACAACAGTTGAGCTGAAGTCTCCACAACTCCAGAGCTGCAGTAAGATGAATCCTCCATGACAGCTGTCAGCTGAACGATGTGGACATCTGAGTGTTGCAGGAGTCCAACATTTTGTTACTGACACATGATTCTGGTTGTTGATGCTGTGGTCTCCTGTCATGCGTGTTCTTGGGTCACAGCAGCTTCCTGCTGCAGTCGATCATCTTTGACTCCGTAAATAATAAGAAAAAGTCAAATGGGAAAAGAATGAAAAGGGAAAGACAAATGGAGGTAGAAGTATTGGTCCTTACCCGAGTTGGATGCCTTCGTGGAGCGTTGTTCAGTCCAGCTGAACACGGCAGCGGCGGCAGGCTCGACTCCTCCAGGGCATCTGGACTTCCTGCTACTCCTCTGACTCTTCAGCAGCTCCAACTCTGAGCTCAGCTCATCGTTTCTATCCTGCAGCTCCTGAACACATCAAGTAGGTAATTGAGGGGTTGAACACACTCAAATACACACACGTGTCCTCACCTTGATTTTCTGTTGAAGCAATGATGTGTTCAGGTGCAGACGGACATAACCAGGTCACACAGGGCACGGGCAGTAAGTTATCAGGACCACCACAATATACTCATCATGATGCAGACCTTCATTTGGAGCTAAACTGTGGCAACAAGTTCAATCTTGTAATTTCTGAATATTTCTATCTCATATGCTCAAAAAAAATAAACTAAAGTCCTCCCTAACCCAGTAGAGGGCGACAGACCCGTCAAACCATCCGTTCATTCGTCATCCAAATCCCCATCATGATGTCACTTCAGCATCATTTAAGTCAGTCAAATCTTCATAGATGATGTCATGACCCCGAGCAAGATGATGAGCACTACATCATGATGATGACAGTGGCGACAAGAAAGGGGAATATTTGTGGGTTGGTTAAATTTGCATGAACTCCAGGAACTGAACTTAATTTCCACAAGTTTTTCATGTAATCATTAACTAGCAAAATCCTAAACCCATTCATTTCTTTTTTTTTTACTGCAGTCAAACATGAAAGTTTCTTTTTTCTGACATGTTTCCTGAATGCACCATGAGCTGATAATGACTCCTGAACCTGAACACAGCAACATTGCTGTAGACCTTCAAAATAAAAGCCTACATGTGGAAAGGTCAGCACAAGGGTTGTGAGGTCACCCTCTTACCCGGCACTGCAGGTCGTACTCTTTGACGATCTCAGAGAGCCGCTCCTCGGCATTCAGACCGCTGCTGGCTGGGTCCAAGCTGCCAAACTATAGGAAACAAAAACAGACCTCATTGGTGCACACCTGCTGTCAGTCAACCCATTTAAATAAAGTTTTATTGGTTTAAAGACAAAGAAGGCTGTCTTCATCAGTGGGAGCAGAGACGAAGAGTCACACAGGAAATATTCATCAAACATTCATCAGCTACGAGAACACGAGTCACCTGACACCTAAAAGAGCGAGTGTGTGTGTGTGTGTGTGTGTGTGTGTGTGCGTGCGTGTGTTCCATCAGTGATGACAGTTGGGACATTTGAACCCTCAGACTGATGGGCAAATGAGTACGAATCTCAGATTCCCTTCTGAAGGAAGGCAGTACGGTTGCTGAAAATTCTAATGATTCTTGTGTAAAAATAAACACTCAGCTTTTGTGTTGAGGTTGACATACGGTGTGTGCCGTGGCGTGTGCTGTAAAGTGCCAACATAAGTCAGGCATAGTGGCGTGTGTCGTGACGATACCTTGTCCTGCAGCAGCAGGTCCAGGTCACTCTGCAGTTTGTCGACTGAACTCTCAGCGTCCGTCAGTTTCAGCTTCAGAACGCAAACCTCCTCCTCCAGACGGCAGTTCTCCTGAACACACACGTACACACCATACATAAGAACAGCAGCGCTGATGACATCACTGTGACATCATCCACACACAGATGTCAGACTGATAAACACGTCAAATCAGGAGAGGGACTCCTTCAAACCTGTGTGGTTCTGCAGAGCTCCTCCTGTAGCTCCGCCTCCTGCACCCTCAGCAGCCGCAGGTCCTCTTGCAGCGTGCCACGCTCTCTCTCTACCTGCTGCAGCAGTGCCTCACTCTCCTGCTCCGCCTGGCTGCGCAGAGCGGTCAGCCGGTCACGGAAGTCCTGCTCCAGGTCCCTGCCAATCACAGATCAGCTCATCAGTGCTGCAATCTGATTGGCTCACACGTCTTTAGTTAAGTGAATCGAGATGTCGGACCAGACAGATCCTAACAAGTGTAAACGTCTTCTGACCCCAGCGAAATACGAGTGTCACCATGGGAGAACCCTCCCCAGCAGCCAGCTGTGACTTCAAGCATCCTCAACATGTGGTTCAGGTCACTGACCAGACGGCCGACAGAACTCTGATGTTTATCTAAAATCTCCAAATGAACTAGATTGCATTGGTGATGGCAGCATCAGGAACTGACCGGATCCTGCTCTGGTTCAGTGTCTCCATGTTGGCGTGGTGGTCGTCCACTTCTCTCACCAGCTGCAGATTCCTCTGGTCGGCCAAGTCCAGGTCCGCCTTCGCCTTGTCTCGCTCCTGGCTCGCCTGCTCCACCGCCACCCTGAACACATGCTGCGTCACGCTCAGTGGCAGAAATACATCGACCGACTTGTTCTTGTGGTACTTATATACACTACACGTATACTCTGATATCAGCTCATCATCGTAGTTTTGAGGTGTCACATGACCCAGAGGCAACACCAGCATGGTTGTGTAGAAACCTACAGCAGGTGCTGGATCTCGTTCTTGTAGGAGATAAGCGCCGCCTGGTGGATGCCGTTGCCGCTAACCAGCAGCTCGTTGTCCAGAGCCAGAGTCAGGTCTGCCAGACTCAGACGCTCCTCCAGGGGGAAGTCCAGCATCTGTGGGGACAACCAGCAAGAACCCATCATTATTCGCCTAAAAAAGCCATCCGCCTCACAGAGCTGCAGTCACATGTTGCACCACAGTGGAACGTGGTTGTAACGGCGAGATCAACGTGGACCTCCGTGTCCCGCTCGTGGAGCAGACAGGAGGAGAGCCACCGTGAAGTTTCAGGCAGAAAGCCTGGATTCTTCATCAGATTAACAGGGTTACTAATGACAAGAAAACTCGACATGCCAACTACATACCAACAAGCATGTTGCAGCGATCTCTCTGAGTGAGGATGGATCATTGTTCTTGATGATACTGACACCATTATTTAGACCCCTAAACAATCGGAGTCTTAATTGACACGACTATCAATACCTTTCCATTATTTGGTGTAAAAACACAATTACATGCTTTCTTTTGATACACTTCAATTAGAATAGGTCTTATTGTACTACTACTTTTAGATATATTCTAGACATATTTAAATATATCGGTTATCGGCGGGGAAACACATTTCTCACCCAAACAGCAGCTTTAATGTCTTGATGTTGCATTTGATCACATGACCGCTGGACTGAGCCGATATTGAAAGCATCACAACAGAAGCTAATGCTTATTTAGCTAATTAGCTTTTATCATCCTGAAAAGTGATTGCTATTTTTTGTTAACTGGCAAGAGGAAGACGTGGCTCCACCCCCTGGACTGCCGCAGCTGCCAGTGATGAAAGAGCGCTTACAACTCAATTGTACTGTAAAACTTTACTGGACAGTGGGTCGGGGTTGTGTACGTGGACCGGTGATCGGTTTTGATTGTTGTGACGTGACTCAAGGTGGAACATGCCGTTATAGGACCCACGGGACTCAATAGCAGGATTGATTAGTTATTGATGTTTTGATTGGAAACAGGTGCTGCAGAACCGGGTTTTGATCCTCATCCCTGCTGTTGAGACGAGTACGATTGCGTCTCTCTCATATTTCCAAATAAGAAAGCCCATCTGTTCATCATTCAGGCAGGAAGAGCTCTGACCACGTCACCTGATTGACAGGTCATGCAGTTCTTCTTAGTGACATGCTGAAGAGATGCAGCGGGACACTCGTCTGTGGCACTGTGACTTGTCTCTCTGTACCTGGCTCCTGAGGCCCTGGGCTCTGCTCACCTGCAGGATATCCCGGCTTTTCCGGATGCCCTCCTCGGTCCAGAGGGCAACAACCCTCTCGGGGCTGGTGCAGCCTGAGCCATCGTCCAGCTGGCTGAGGACCCTCTGGCCCACTGTGGCCGTCAGCAGGGAGGGCGAGGTGGAGCGCAGCGAGCACCCCTCCAGCAGCACCTGGGACTGCATGGTGGATCAAAAACCAGAGTCCATTCACATTCAGACAGGAAAGGTGGAGTTGTGTCAATGCCCGACTGCAGCCAGGTAAAACTGTCCCCCGGCTCCAACAAGCAGTCGGCAGCTCCTCCTGCCTCACTGTGATGGTGAAACCTCTAATCTGGATTTGTCCCCTTTCACAAGGTGGAAGCAGCGAGCACAGATGCCAGTCATGTTCAGACACTGCCACCAAACACAGAGACCTCCCCACCGTTCTGAAACTGTTTCAATCTCCAGATGAGTTTCTGACCGACTTCCAGTGTCACTCAGACATTGGAGACCAGAGAGGAATGAACCTGCATGAGCCTCAAAGAAACTAGGACAGCTACAGAATCTGAATCAAAGTGAAACAGCAGAAGTCTCAGCTAAACTAAAACAGGTAAATACGATGGACTCGGCCTGTCCATGAGTCTCAAAACATGATGGAAGCAAAATATCCTGAAACAGTTTTGTCTCTCTCACATTTAGATTTAAAAGTAGTCAGCAACATCTGCTGAAATGTCACTGAAGTTCAATCACATGCGTTTGACCAGAGATGACTCGTGTCCTCTCGAGACGCCGTTCACACGCACTCACTGTGTCAAACGTGACATCACCTGAGTGCAGCGAGAGCTGGAACAATCCATCCTCATCCACATCAACAAACCACAGCCTGCTCACAGACCTGGTGGGCAGCCTATGACTTCAGTCTGCATGTCTGTCCCTGGCAACATGTTAACCTGCAGCACCTGGTTGTGCCCCGCCCACCTGATTGGCAAATGACCTACCAGCTGCAGCAGAGGCTCCTGATTGGAGCCCTGATGCTGCATTCAAGAGTGCCTCATCATCTTGACTGATGAATTCCCTTTCAATACAAAGGATGTGTTCCACCTGTCAGTTCAAGGAGCTCCAGCCTCCTCTGTTAGCTCCTCTGTTAGCATCGATACACCGCAGCGTCTTCCTGCCAGGACAGAGGACGATGCCGTCCCACAATTCCTTGCTGCAGCAGCTCTGACAGTGACGCCCCACTCAGCTGTTCACCACAACAACCAATCAGCACCATCATCAGACACACGTGAGCCTCCAGGGAGGTTTGTTCCTCTGGTTCAGGGGTCTCAAACTGATCCAGGAGGCGTCGTGTGGCTGCAGGTTCTCATTCCAACCCAGCAAAAGCAACTTGATTCTACTTAAGTCAGCTAAGCTGCGTCCTCACAGCTCATTGGTTGGATCAGGTGTTGCTTTTGCTCGGTTGGAATGAAAACCTGCAGCCACACGACATCTCCTGGATCAGTTTGAGACCCCTGCTCTACTTTGATAGAACAGCTGTCTAGCAAAGGTGAATCTGGGTTTTGCTCATCAGAGGTTGGACCAGAACTGAAGCCAGAACCAGAACCACCATGGTTTCCTCCCCAGCAAGTGGAGCAGAGTTTCCTCTGGAGAGTTGACAACTACAGTCTTAGTTCTGCTGCTTTTCGCGTGGACGCGTGTAGAAGGACATCAGCAGCCTCTCTGGTCATGACATCATCACATCAACAGCAACTAGCTGATAAATCACTGCGCCCAGTCAGGAAAGTAGTTCCGGCTACGTGTCTGATTCTACCACTCCAACGTCTCCTCATGTTAAACTGGTGTTCATCACCAAGGTTACACACAACCCTCCTGATATTAATGCAGGCAGAGACGCTGCTACGCTAACACTTCCCACCCACTACCAGTCACTGTGCTAAGCTAACTAGCATGGGTCTCAGCTCCCTGGAGGAGGATTTCTATCTTCCTGTCTTCCTCTGGAGACGCTGGACAATAAAAGATGTCCCTTGGCCACAGACATGATTTCATTGCCTAGCAGGTGAATGATGCTAAGTTCTTTCATGGTTTTTCAAGAATAATAAGAATACTTCATTACCAACATCTGGCTGCTTGGACAACTGAC